>NC_090939.1:667458815-667761845 GCF_040938575.1 Ambystoma mexicanum | reverse complement strand
GAACAAGACCATAGCAGTATACATGTATGCTCCAATAGCACATACGTGCTGTAAGAAGGACATTGTCCCTTGACCAAGGGCATAGCAGTATAGGCGTCCACTCTGATATCCTCTAATTGATGTGAGAAGGTCACTCTAGCCTGAACAAGACCATAGCAGTATACATGTATGCTCCAATAGCACATACGTGCTGTAAGAAGGACATTGTTCCTTGACCAAGGGCATAGCAGTGTAGGCGTCCACTCTGATATCCTCTAATTGATGTGAGAAGGTCACTCTAGCCTGAACAAGACCATAGCAGTATACATTTATGCTCCAATAGCACATACGTGCTGTAAGAAGGACATTGTCCCTTGACCAAGGCCATAGCAGTCTAGACGTCTACTCCAATATCATATAAGTGGTGTAAGGAGAAGCGCAATATAGCTTGACCAAGACCATAGCAGTGTAGATCTCTGCTCCGATATTCTATAAGTGTTGTAAGAAGGTCACTCTAGCATCATCAAGACCACAGCAGTGCACACGTCTGCTCCCATATTGTATAAGGGATGTAAGAAAAGGTCATCATAGATTGTACAAGACCATAGCAGTATCTACTTCTGCTCCTAATTCATATAAGACATTTAAGAAGGCAACTATAGCCTGAACATGAACATAGGAGTGCAGACGTCTACTTCAATATTCTATAAGTGGTGTAAGAAGAAGTGCAATATAGCTTGACCAAGGCCATAGCACTGTAGACGTCTACTCCAATATCATATACATGATGGAAGATAAAAGGATGGAAGGAAACGCTCGGTGTAGCTGGGCAAAGACCACAGCAGTGTAGACATCGGTTCTGATAACATGTAAGTTACGTCAAGAATAGGCTTGACGTAGCTTGTCCAAGACCATAGCCATGCAGATGTGTGCTCCGATATCATGTAGCAGACGTAAGCAGTTAAGTGTAGCAGTGTTGATGCCTTCTCTGACATATGTGTGACGTAACAGCGTCACAGTGGTTTGGACAAAATTAGAGCAGAGTCAACATATTTTCTTCCATCATTTACTCAGTGATAGAAGTGTACCAAAAAAGTACTGGAACTGTGACTCTGGCAGGGGACATAGTGGGAAGGAAGGGAGCAACTTGATACACATGTTTCAAGGGTTGCAGTCATGCTGGTTGACAGCCAATTGACTTGAAACATATTTCAGTTTATCTGTAACTGGTCAAATGGAGAAGTGTTCCTTAACTTCACAAAGAACAGTTCCACAATGGTGAAAATGACCACTCCCGACTGTTCCCTCTCACTTTGACCACTGCATTTATGTAATATAAGAAGAAGGGTCACCATAGCTATGACAGGACAATGAAAGTGTCAATGGATGCGCTGATATCATCTGTGTGAATTAGGAATAAGGTGCACATCGTTCAGATAGGATGACAGAATTGTTGACCTCTGTTCAAAATTCATGTATATGATGTAAGAAAAATGCCCCTGTATCTTGGACAAAATCATTGCAGTGCCGATGTTTACTCAGACGTTGTATGTACAATATGAGTGGCAGGTCTCAACAGTACAGCAGTATTGATGTCTACTCTGACAACAGATATGTAATGTAAGAAGATGGTCATTGTATTTTGGGCAAGACCCTAGCTGTGCTGTTGGCTCCTCCAAAATAATGTCTATGATCTAAGAAGTCCACCACCATCACTTGGACAGCACTAGACTCCTGCAGACTCGAAGCCCTTGATCGGTATCAAAGCTACGTGTCATGCCTTCATCCTGTTGTCCCAAGGTGAGCCTATCGTTCCTGAGCTAGTGTAGGAAAGCCTCTCAACGCTCACACCAGAAAAAATACAACCCAGTAGGGAAAAAAACCCAAGACACCACTTGCAAGGATAACAATTATTTTATTCCCAAAAAATAGGAGTGCACCACCAAAGAGCTCTGCCAAAATCTGCATGGGCAGCACATTAAGATGGTACATCACATCATTAGTGACATCCTTACATACAGTAGAAACCTGCGTGACTGGTTGGTGAGACCCTATACATTGGCCTCCTGCACCATAGGGGATGCGAGGCCATTGGTCGAAACCCTTCTGTCCATCTTCTTCCACATGGGCGATGCTGCATTCATCATCAGTCATCAGGTGGCAGCTAATTGGCAATTATATACAAAATAAACAATACATCTCTATGTATGTACCAGTGCATCTGGTATGGGCAGACAGGGGCCCAAGGGAAAGTCAAGGTCATACTAACTCATGAAATTCACTGGATCCCAGACAGACCGGCACCTCTCCAAGGACTTCCACCCTTGTCTTGGGCTATAATTTGTATCCCTCTTGCACACATCACGTGACCTAGAAGTGAAGACAGGAAAGCCCCTCTTTCTGATCTTTCTTGATCGATCGGGGGTCTAAAAGCGTTATGATGAGTGGTCTGTGGCTAGCTGGTACCTTTGATTTCAGAGGTTTTAAGGCTAGGACATTTGGGTGCTATAAGTTAGAGTTGATACTGGTGGGGTTTGGGGGCCTGTGCCCTCCTTCTCCTGGGATTGTATCGTACAAAGATGCTCAGCCCTCCTCTCGTGGCCTTGCAGGGCACTTTCTTCCCGGAGTATGAATACTGGCAACCTTTAAGACAATGAAGGGTTTATGGATCTCTGCGGATCTGGCCTTTCTCATTAGTGCCCGGGATGCAACCTATTCCTTTCCCCATGTTCGGAGCCTACGAGGCTTGTTGCTGTGCCACGTTTAAGCCTTATGTTTCAATATGGCTGCATTGTAGCTTGGGGTAAATGCTGCTAGACTCGTGATTGGGCAGACCCTTAAATGCGGCGGTAATAGCGTTACTGCTGCATTTAAGGGTTACCGCCCAACTCGTGATGACCCTGTATGAGTTAGTTTACTAAGTGGCAATTTACTTCATATTTCTTTTAATGGGGGGCCCCCGATACACCCACCCCAATCCCTACTCTTTCTCACCCATCTATACTGCTATCCCTCTACATAAACCTATCTATTTTAGACCCATGAAGTGAACTATCAAGTAGTAAATTATCACATATTAGTACTTGGTGAGGGACAATCAGATAGTTACAATTGATCCGATTAGCCCTCGCCTGGTCATTATCAACCCCACAAAGACTTACCTGCTGTGGTTCAGTGCACAGTATGCATCGCTGATTGTTCCCAATCTGTGACTGCGATCTGCGACATGTAGTCCCTTCACTCCGTTCCATGGTGGCCATTTTCTTTGTTTACTTTTTTATATCTTTTTCATGGCCGTGTTGTGAAATGATTTTCACACCATTTCCCAACTCGAGAAAAATTACTATTAGTACCCCCGTACAACTAGCTGGGGTTCTAATAGCAATAGAACCCTTGGAGCGGGGCATTACCGGCCGGGTAGTGACCCAGCTATGTTAAAGCCCTTGCTTTGATCAGGCTTGTATTTCTTGTCCTGGGGGCATTTCCTGACCGGTAATGCCCACACTCATCGGTTTCTATTGCTTTAGTAATTCATTTTGATGAAACCACGGTAGACCGTAAAATAATTACAATGATAGTAGAAATAGCATTTTTGGAGGTGTTTTTATCACCAGAAGTCTCATTTCAGAGCGCTTCTGATGTTACTTATTACCATCATAATTACGCACAATAAGATACTCATTTTATCGCATGGGGCATTGGATGGGGGGATGAAGAGCTGAATTGGCTCGGCTTGGCTGTCAAATCTGTGACGCATGGCCTCAACATGTTCCCACATCGAGCACATTTCTGTCTAGCTGGGTACATAGCGAGTCTCTTGCACTAGCGCTCTGTCGTGGCCTTCTTCAAGACCCACCCACATGCCTGACCTTTCGGGTTGCTTACTGGAGTCTAGCCAGCCCTCCTAATTCCTAATCCTGGCCAAATGCACACATGCATCTTAAGCCTCTGCTAAGAATTTTCCCATACCGACTTTGGTCCCTGAGGGCGTTCCTACCACAAGATGCTTTGAGGCCATACAAATGGAAAAAGGCACTTTATAAATGGCTACTACAATGCAATGCAATACATCACACTTAGCCAGCCTCCTAGCAATGAAATAGGTTGCACTGCTCCTCAGGTTACATAGTTATAATGCCAAAAGAAAATTGAATTGTCTATTGGGACTTCTAAATATGTAATTCATTTATAGGTCACCTCACAAATGCCAGGGACTGTTGAACACCATGCTATTCTGCATCAGTGCCAATCCGTGTACCCTTTAGGGCATGGAGTGAGCCGTTGTTGCTGTCTGGGACAACCTGTTACAAGCAGCTGATCTTTCAGGGGTTTTTGACAACCTTGACTGCAACCTTCTGCTGCAGTGGCTGCAGTTGGCAGCTGAGGTCTGAGATGCCCTGAAGTAGTTCTGCCCCTTTCTTTATGAACATGAAGAATGTGCCACACTAGGAGACTGATCTTGTACCCTAGAGCAGAATCCTCTGGTGTCCCTCCTGGTGCACCCCACTTGCCATTTTTGTTCACCAGCCCAAGGGTCTGGAATCTTTGTCTCTACAGATGTTTTAGTCTTCGATCTCTCTCCATTGACTATACTGGCTACGGCTGGTGGGAGTTGTAGTCAAAAACATCTGGAGAGACAAGGGTTGCAGTTCTCAGATACGTGAAGCCTCCATTGTACTTACTCAGGGATCATCATGGGCTCTCCCGAATGAAGCAAATTCTGTCCCCATAAACACGTCTTTCTGGTTCTGGTCACCAATTCCCAGCCCCTTCAAAGGGTTTAGAAGCATTTTCTAGTGCTTGGACCCAAACACCATCTTGAACAAATCGGCGCACTCTGTCCAGCTTTGACTTTTTTCAGGGAAACTGCTGTGATTCAATAGAAATGAGGAAACCTTGGCATCATCTGGGATGGTGCTATGAGCCTTCATACGCATGTTAGCTCTGTTTATCAATGCAGTCGTCGCACTGATGAATTCTTGCCTGTGTTCGGGGAATGACCTCTATGCCGGCCTCACTGACAATAAACTGCACAGATGCCAATGAGTATGATTGGTTATTTATAACATGCTTAATACCCAGAGGTTTCTAAGCACGGGCTCCATGACATTTTGCTTCCAAGGCGAGCGCGTTGTCCCTGAGCTATCCTCCTGAGTACCACATTCTTTAGCTTAAAAAAACACAACTCTTCTTTCAATCCTCTCAAAAGGCCATTCCGCTTCAGGATACATTTAATATCAAGGTTGTTTGGTGCTCTCCAAACAACTCCTTTAGATCGAACAATTTAGATCTGTTAATCGTCCCACCTGGGCCTTGTGGCGGCCTGATTGCACGTGGCCCCGTACAAATCAGCAATAACATAAAATAATGGACAAATATTCAAAGTACTAGAGCTTGGTCAACAGGTGTTTCTCGTTTTGCAGTCTGTGACTCTGGATCATGACTTTAGATATGCGTATCCTTGACTGGGGCACAATGGGACTCACTGCATGTATACACCAGAGAGAGATCCATTTCCTAGGCTTGCCCAAGTGAAAACTATGTGACAAAAAGGGATTTGGTGCTTATCACGGCCCGCCTTTATCTAGAGATGAACTCTCACGATCATCTCAAGATACATTTCCCTAACCAGAAGAGGGCGCTGGAGAGAGCCCAAGTTTCACTTCAGAAGCTGTTCCTCAGGACCACCTGTCTGATAATAGGTCCTTCTAACATTAGCATACAACTGCAGCCAATGTCATTCCCAGAGTCCCGATGAGGACTGACGCAGATTACCTGCTGCAAGTGTGTGAAATCAGACAGTGTAACTGACCAGCATGCATCCAGCGCTGGGAGTTGGGGCTTTAGCTCCTCATCCATCTAGGTATGACGAGGAACACCGAGGCCAGGTGGAGTGCATCGATTCAATCCCCTCATTTCCTTTAATTACTTTTCGTGATGATCTTTTCTCCCGTGGTTCCCGCCGCTCAGCCAGGGCGGGACTGGGAATCAAATGTGGCCCTGGAAATGTTTTTCAGTGTTCCCATATTACACCGTGAGAGCAAGCCCAACCGTTAAGTAGAGTTTGGTTAGGGTTCACCCAAACTAAAATGTTGAAATAACATGCCCAAATAGTGAATTTTAAAGCACATTTGTCCATACATAAGTATTAAAAAAGTAGTCAAGCATAGTTAAAAAAGGACATAAAACGTTTGTTAAGAGGAGTGACTACTGAAAGCTTTATAACAAATGTTTTAAGTCGGAGGGTTGTGGAGGATGAGAGTAGATGGAAGGGGATTGGTCCATGGGGCGCAGGTAAGGAGAGGAGAAAACTACCATGGTACCCACACACAAGAGTCCCATGCGCAGAGACCCGCCGGCAAATCTCCAGAATTCCACGTGGCCAGTGCACCCCTGTGCTCAGCTCCCTCTTATCTGTCTTCTCCATTCACCTCATGCCCCCCCCCCCAGTGCAGCAGACCCAGGGAGGGTACCATGCCACTACATTGTTAAAGCACAAAAAGAGAGCAATAGAGCGAGAGGAGAGAGAGATAGAGATGGAGCAAGAGAGAGAGAGCGAGAGAGAGCGAGAGAGAGAGAGAGAGAGCGAGAGAGAGAGAAGAGAGAAGAGAGAATAAAATATAACTCTTTGACCTGTCAATTTCTTACAGTGTGCATGCCAGTCTGCTATCGTATCCTCCTGCTCCATTGTCGGGTGAATGGTCTCCACTCATGTTTCGTCCAGGCCCTGTGGCCTCTTCAGTTTCACTTCTCGCTATTTCTATGCTTTCATTCGCCGCTGTCATGCTACATTGTGTCTTGTCCCTAGCCTCTCTTCATTCGTTAACCGGTTCTACATCGTGAAAATCAAGTTTTCAATTGATGTGTGCATTCCCCCTCTGATATGGGCTCCTCTTTCGATATTCCAAACATTTCCATTCATGTTTTTCACTGCTTGTTGGTCCACTCTTCTTACTCAATGGGCTGACTGCGTCTTGATTTGGTATAGCTATCTCTGTGCACAAGTCTGATTTTCATAAAATCTCCTTCTATTAAATGTAAATTTGTGGCATTTCACTTATCCTAGTTGCTTTTCTCTCTTCTTTGTTGGGAGTGTACCCTCTCACATATTTCATAAGGCATGGGGCCCTCCGATTCCGTGTGCTTCAAGTCCCATACCAATGCTAGTGGTGCCTTTGCTTTCTTACCCCTCATGAGTTGGAATGGGTACTGTGGCGGAGCGACCGGAAAGCCCGAACCATAAGGACTTGTGTTGTGTGGTCCTTATGAGTGGCGGGGCTTACGAGAATCGCACAGGGGTCAGGACTAACCCCCAACAGTAGCGACGAGTGAGGGATGATGCCTGGGCCCGGGGGGTGACGAAATTTGCAATTTTGTCTCCCTGGAACGGAATCGAACATCATTTCGTTTTAAGCCGTGGGCTGTGCATCACACACGCGGCTGGCGGCCATTTTGTATATGAGGCCGTGGAACTTCACTGAGCTCCGGTTTGGGCGGTGAGTGGCATCCAGCCCTAATTTTTGGACACACTGCTAGCAGGCAGCACCTGTATGCCTATGTCCGATTTTTTATTTTTTTTTCAAATCTTGGGTCTCCTACGTCGAGTGTAAGCAAGGAGAGGAGCTACAATGGCTGGGCCTGCATAGCCCAGATCTCTTTTCTTGGCTCCATTTTTGGAACTTCTGCACCCACGAGGTGCTGCTGCAGCTGGGGTTCTGGTTACTTCTTCATCCCCTTCATCATCAGGCTGGAGAGTTCATTCTCTTCATCCCCTTCATCATCAGTGGAGACTGCTGCAGCGGTGGATGCTCCATTTTCTTCTTCTTCTGGTTCTTCATGTCCTGTTGCTGTGTGTGCACATGAGGCAGTCTGGAGAGAGAGACATTGATCCATCATCATCTTCCCCCAGGTTGGACTTTTTATTTGCCTGGGTGGGGCATCAGAACTGTACAGCGGTGGGGGGTGATTGAGTTGCGGCCCCCAAGGTCCAAGGTGGGGGTGCCTGTGCGCTCAAACCCATGAGTGGGGCTGGAGATCAAGACGGTGGGCTCCCAGCAGTCCAACAGCTTCCCCAGGATGGCAGACAAGCAGCAGCTCAACAACAGGTCCCTCTAGCTCCAGCAGGGGGTCAGGCTCCGGTGCCTCCAGTGCCACCACAGGTGGCTGCTCCACAGCAACCCCCTCAAGCCCAAGTAAGTGGTCAAGCTCTTTTGCCTCAGGCGCCGCCGGTGGTACAGCTGATTGCTCAGCAAGGACTTACCATCATGGCCCAAGCACGAGCCCATGCGGCCCTGCAGCCCATCTCTGAGTTTGACGTATCGGGCCCACCATCCAGCATTGGGCCCAGATGGAAGAGGTGGGTTGACCGCCTTGATATGTACTTTAGGGCCGCACAGGTGACGGATGATGACAGCAGGGTGGCAACTATGCTGTATTCGGCGGGGCCTTCAGGCCAGGAGATTTTTGAGTCGCTTCCACCTGGAGATGGCTCCAATGATGCGGCAAAGACTGCCCTCCAGGCTCACTTTCTGCCTCTTGCCAAATCGGACTATGAAAGATTTTTAATGTTGTCGGCCAAACAGAAGGAAGATGAAACGCTGGACACTTTTTACGGACGCCTGCGTCGTCTCTCGCTAGCATGTGCGTAGGGAGACGCAGAGGACATGATACGAACTATGCTGATCCAGGCGTGCTCCTCAGGCAAACTCAGAAGGCAAGTCCTGAGAGAGCCGGGAATCACCCTGCCCCGCATCCTCGAGCTGGTCCGGTGCCATGAGGTGGCAGAGGCTCAGGCAGCCAGGATAGAGGCGGGATCCCGCTCAGTCAAGTCTGAGGAGGTGTGTGCTATGTGGCGAGGTGGTAGAGGATTGAGAAGACCTGGGGCAGGACCCCGTGACAGAGCAGGAAGAGCGGATGAATCTTGCCAGAAGTACGGATACAACCTTCCTCAACCGACTGAGTGTCCGGCGGCGGGAAGGACATGTGGTAGGTGCGGACTGCCTGACCATTTCTCGAGGGTGTGCAAGGCAGCCCTGCCCGTGATGGTGCCAAGAGGCCCGGCTCGGTCCAGGTTGCAGCGCCAAAACCGCCCGCCAAATGTGGCCCAGGTGGACCAAGGCGAGGAAGATGCCCAGGTGGAGGAGGCAGATGAGAAAGAGGAAGAGAACATTTTCTTTGTCTCCAGTGTGGGAATCCTGAGGGGGAAGAACAGGAGACAACCGAGGTGTGTGGTGGAGGTCAATCACTCGCCAGTCCCGGTCCTGGTAGACACTGAAGCATCGGTCAATGTGATGGCCCGGGGGCATTATGATGCTATGGACTCACCCCCAATCTACTCACACCGAAAGCTTGCATATTTGCGTTAGGGGGCCTGGAACAGATCCCACTGGATGGTGCATTTGTGGCGAAGGTGGAGCATGAGGGCTCGCAGATCAAGGCCCGATCCTACGTAACGCCAGTAAGCAATAACACTCTGTTGAGCTGTGCAGCCGCTGAGGCTCTCGGAATTGTCAGCTTCGCCTACTCGGTGTACCTCGAGGACATTAACGATCGGCTCGATAAGTATGCCGTTCTCTTCAATGGAAGTGGACGCATGACTGGTGACCCAGTGAGGTTGTATATTGATGATTCTGTGTAGCCTATTGCCCTGAAACACAGCAGGGTGCCGTTCCACCTTCCAGAGCAGGTGGACAAGGAACTTGATAACCTTGTGAACCTCGACATCATTGAGAAGGTGGAGGGCCCGACTCTCTGGGTGTCCCCGATTGTCGTGGCTAGGAAGCCCAAGCAAACTGACTCTGTCCGTATCTGTGTAGACATGAGGTTGCCCAACAAGTCCATTAAGAGGGAGAGGCATCTTACCCCTACTATCGATGACATTATTGCGGAGGTGCAGGGGGCTCGTTTCTTTTCCAAGCTGGACCTCCGGACGGGCTATCATCAGGTAGTACTCCATCCTGAATCGAGGTACATCACCACATTCACCACTCACCGGGGACTATACCGCTACAAAAGACTGAGCTTCGGGGTGTCCTCGGCAGCGGAAGTCTTTCAAAATATCATTTGAGGCGCCCTCACAGATCTGGAGGGCGTGCTGAACATCAGCAATGATATCTTGGTGTTTGCGAGGACTGAGGTGGACCATCTGAGTAAACTGGCAAAGACATTCGAGAGACTGCAGTCACTGGGCCTCACCCTTCATAGGGACAAATGTGAGTTCCTGCGCCCCTCCATCGAATTCTTTAGATTCGTCTTCAAGGAGGGAGGTGTATCGCCGGACCCTAAGAAGGTCCAGGACATCAAGAAGGCGCCGCCAGCCGAGTCGGTGTCCGATGTGAGGAGCTTCCTCGGCATGGTCACTTACTGTGGGCGGTTTATTCAAAACCTTGCGTACATGTCTGAACCCCTCAGGGCCCTAACAAAGAAAGAATCCGCCTGGCACTGGGGCCCACTTGAGCAGGCGGCGTTCGAGGACATTAAGGGCGCCCTCACAGCTGAGGACACAATGGAGTTTTTCGACCCGGCATTACCATCGGAGATCATTCTGGATGCCAGGCCGTTTGGCCTGGGCGCCGTGCTAACTCAGATAGATTGTGACGGGGGTGTCCGGCCAGTGGCATACGCCAGCAAAGCACTGTCTGCGATCGAGCAAAGGTATTCACAGATTGAGCGCGAGGCACTGGTGGTTCTCTGGGGCTGCAGGCACTTCCGGCTCTATGTCCTGGGACGCCCGGTGACAGTCGTGACTGACCATAAGCCCCTGCATCCCATTCGGGCAGGGTCATCGTCAAAGCCACCGGCGAGGATCGAGCGGTGGATGCTCGTTCTTCTGGAGTATGGAGTCACTTTGGTGTATCGGCCGAGGGCCAACAACGCAGTGGACTATCTCTCCCGGCATCCGGGAGTGCGTGGGGGAGTAGAATATGACACCTGTGCTGAGGAGGCTGATGATCATATCCGAATGGGGGTGGAGGCGGCCACGCCTAATGCAATGCCCCTGTCGGAGCTTGAGGTGGCAACTGCCGAAGACGAGTGTTTTCAAATCCTAAAGCACTCCATGCAGCAGGGCTCCTGGAAGTCAATGCTGGAATCCTTAGCAGGGCGGACTCAGGAGGCCAAGATGGGGCTAGAGCAGCTGTGGAAGGTCAAGGAAGAACTGTCCTTCTCGGCGTCAGGCCTGCTGCTCAGAGGTGATCGGATAGTAGTCCCTAAGTCCAAGGTGAAGGACGTGATCACCCTAGCCCACCACGGACACCGCGGTGCCGGGAAGACCAAGGCCAGGCTGTGGCTGAAGGTGTGGTTCCCTGAACTTGAGCAGAAGGTCGACGACTTTGTGGCGGTCTGTGCCTGGTGCCAAGCAGCATCTCCCTTACAGCGAGAACCTGCCATTGAAGCAATGCCCCGAGGCACGCGACCCTGGGAAGTGGTCCATGCAGACTTTGGATCGACGACCATGGGCACCCACTTCCTGGTGATCGTCGATGAATACTCACGGTATCCGGAGGTGGAGTTCGTGGAATCTGTGGCCTTCGAACACATGGTGTTGGCAGTGGAAACGGTGTTCTCGGCCCATGGGTTCCCCCACACACTGTGCTCGATTAACGGGTCACCTTTCCAGGGTGAACGGTTCTCTGAGCTGATGGAGAGCTGCGGGGTACAGCACTGGAAGGTATCTCCTTTGTGGCCCAGAGCAAATGGAGATGCTGAAAGGCTAATGCGGACACTCATTAAGACCTTCAGGATCGCCCAAGGGCAGGGACAGTCCCTCCAGAGAGCTCTGTATCAGTTCCTGCGGATGTACCGCACCACCCCGCATGCATCCACGGGGGTGGCTCCGGCGAAGCGTCTGTTCAGGCGCTGCCCGCAGGGTCTACTGCCCAAGGTTGGGGAGAAAGAGCCGGGGGTGATTGACAACCAACAGGCCGAGGCGGACCGGCGGTTGAGGATCGAGCAGGAGAACTTGCGAAGGGGTCTTCGCCCGCAACGGCTGGAGCCAGGAGACGAAGTCCTCATCCTCAACAGACACCCCCATGGAAAGCTCTCCCTCCCCTATGAGCCGGAGCCATTGGACATTGTGGCCGTAAAGGGGTTTATGGTGACTGCCTCCGACGGAAGGTCTGCCGTCACCCGGAATGTCAGCTTCTTCAAGAAGCTGGGGGATACAAGAACTGAACCAGCCCTGGAGCCGGACTTAACGGAAAGGCCGGATGACGGAGGAGGCCCTCCTAGCATACTCTATCCGGGGGACGTCTGTGGAAGGACTACCCGTGCCGGAGGTGAGCGGGAGGTACCCCCAGAGGGCTGGGCGAGGGAAACCCGCTTACCTCAGCGATTACATGTTGGGACATTTGGCTGATCAACCTGAGTCCGGGGATTGTTGAGTAAGGGCACCTGTGTGGTTGACAATAAAGGGGTGTCCGGGCAAGCTGTGTTGAAATGTTTGTGTTAGTAATTTTGTGTGGTTTGCAGTGTGTATTATTAAAGCATTTTGTTTGTCCTCCCGAAAAAGGAGGAGTGTGGCGCTGCCCTGTGACGGGACGCGCACCCGGCGGCGTGACGTTGCACGCCGCTGCGTGCAGTATAAATAAATGGGGCGTTCCCGGATGCAGCGGAGCGACCGGGGAGCCCGAACCATAAGGACGTGTGTTGTGTGGTCCTTATGAGTGGCGGGGCTTACGAGCATCGCACGGGGGTCGGGACAAACCCCCAACAGGTACCCTCACGTGACCGAGTTTGGCATTACTCATGAACTACTGTGAGGTCACGCTGGGCTGAGATGCAGTCCATGCATCATATCAGAGCTGCCTGGATTTTCTCTTTTATCAAGTTGTTTACTCTCTCTACCTCTCTATTTTCTTTGGAGTGGTACAGTGCGCCCATATTTGTTGTTGTGCAGGTTCTGCTAGGAATTTCTGCTGACAAAAAACCAGACAACACTGTCCATCACCATCTGAGAGGGGACATATTCCCTGTGGAAGACCCCTTGAAAGATTTTAACAGCTGTCTTGGTAGTGATATCCTTTAGAACTTTACTTCATCGACCTGGAGGTATAATCAACCAACCTGATTGTGTTTCCTTGCATCTGTAGCATGTGGTCCATGGGAGTGAGGAAACAAACTCCTAACTTCTTCCAGTCTTAGGCTTCCTGCCCCATGGTCATGAGCGTGTGATTCTTTTGGTCAGTCACCTGTCATTCTCTATAAGGACAGTGCACCGATCTGTGGCTCTCCATTGTGTTGTCCAATCCAGGCCACTAACGGCGTTCTCACAGCATTTCCTTTTGCTAGTGCTTTCCTTTGATGCCCTTCAAGCACTAGGCGGATGAGCTTCTTCCATGGGTGGGACTACTACGTTGACTCACATTAGATGGCTGTCGTTGGTGTGTAGTACATCTGCGCTTTTGTGAAATGGTTGTCGTCTTGGGGGCCGATTTCTGCTCATCTTGCCAAACCTTTTCAGTGTAGCCCTTGAGTACATCAAGGAATGTGTCCAATCTGGCATACCCTTCCATTCCAGTGGGTAATGATGCATCATGCAAACTCTTGAATGCTTCAGCTGCTAACTTCTGCGCACTCCCCTTTCATGTAGGTGTGCTGGTGGTCACCCGCAAGGGGCAAATGTGAAAGGCAATCCGCTTGTTTCGCACACGAGGGATATGTTCTATGGTCAGGATTCCTGCATTTTGAAGCTAGGTGGGCCAATGTAGGTGTTTTGTTGACTGTATTTTGTGGCTCCAGGATTTACACCAGCAGTTTGGTGTATGGCTGTACACAGACATTACCCCCTCCCGCCCCCACCGGCATGTGTTGAAGTGCACTGCGCCCCATGTGCAGGCTAGACTCTCTTTCTATGTCGTTGGGTAATGTCGTTCTGTATCATTTAAGGATTTCAATGTGAATTCTAAGCTATGCATAATGTTCTGACCCTTCTGCATCAAGGCTGCACCCAGCCCCTAAGCGCTTGCATTAACAACAACAAAATGGTATCAGGTTTTGCCTCAAAAGGACGCAAACATCTTGCATTAACAATTTCCAGTTTTACTTTCTGAAGAGCCTCTTGACAGGTGCAGGTTCACTTGTAGTGTACTTTACTCTAGCGCCTTGGGGCATTCCTTTGTAGAGGAGAAATCCCTTACGAATTTGACATAGTACTCAGCCACCCTCACTTGCTCTTTTTCTGTGGGACGTGGAACGTTTACTATACTTCCAACTACGTTTTGTTTCAGGTGCACTACGGTTGCTACAATGGAGTACCACCAATAGTCCAGTTGATATTCTAGAAAGCAGAACTTCTCGTTCCTCATTCAGAGTTCACGAGCCTCCAGTCTCATCGGTACTTTGTATAATGTGTCAAGATGCTCTGCCTCCCACTTGACATGCATACGATTGTAGTCTTGACATTATTTTGCTGCCTGAATTCTTGTGTTTTGGAAATCACCAAATGAAGACACTGTGAATGCAGTAAGATGTTTTGATTTTTGGTACACTCTCACCTGGTGATAGGCATGCCTCATGCCCAGCTTGATGACTACTCTGCTCCATTGCGGCACAGTAAAACTTCTGTTTTGCTTGGCAGTGGAAAGTTGTTACATGCCATCTCTTTGTTCTGGTTTGTGCAGTACTTCGTCAAGCTCTCCCCTTGCACTGACAAGCACAAATCTGTTTTTCTATTGCATTGGGCATAAACCTTTCTAGATGCAGCTTGCAGAGTCCTGGCCTTCAAAGGTCTCGATCCTGGTCTGGAATAACTGTTTGTGCTTGCTGAGTAGACCTTTGAAGCTCATTGTTTTGGTGACCATAACTTGTTCATCCTCATTAGTGTCTAGCTGGATATTGAGCGTTCCCTAAAGCTGCCATCCCAGCACAGGCTTCCTTTTGCAATGTACACGTTTCCTCTTATGTTCCTACCTTTGAAATGGAGGTCACATTTTGTGTTGCCTTTTAAGGTTATGGAATCACCATCAGAATTTTCCCAGGTTAATCCAATTCTTATGTACCTTGCACTCGTCTTTGCCCCATAAATCTGTGAATGTGTCTCTGAGAGATAACGGTAATGCCAGATCCGGAATCTGCCGGGTTTCTGCATTTCTTTCCACCCATTGCTGTTACGTTCAAAAATTGGTTTCTTCTCATGCAGTTACATTTCAACCGGTTGGTCCTGAGTACCACCTGACTTTCAGTCTTACCAAAATTGCCCATGCTATCTTCCCTATGTGCCACCAATGTGATGTTCCTGCTCTTTCACATTCTAGCGTGGTGCCCTATCTTAGGGCATTTGGAACACTTTGTGTCTTGTGCTGGGAAATACGAGCGTGGCCTGGATTTCTGCACCTGTTGCACTCCATGATTGTTGGCCCGTTACACCCTCCTTGCTTCCCTCTGTTTTTTCTTTGCTCTGCAATGCACTTCGCCGAATGCCAAAGGCTTGTGCTCTTGTTTCACTCACTCTGCACACTGTTGTTCAGTCCATGTTTTCCTACACTATGTACAATGGCCATAGCTTCATCCAAATGGGGATGCATGTGTGTTCCACATGCCTCAGATAGCAGTCTTGGCGGTCGTTCTAAAGTAACAAATTATGACCATTTTATTGGGATTAGTCAGAAAGGTATCAATCAGGTCCCCCTCTACTTGCCTCATGGCGTAGAACATCACCACGCGCTTCAGGGTGTTCACCTTTACGCTGAGCCTCTCTCAAAGGCCTCTTCATGCTTATCTTGGAGGATGAATGTCATTTCATCCCTAAATATTCATCCTAGGCAAAGTGGTCCTTATCAAGTGCTCCCCATGGCAATCTGGTTGACACGCCGGAATGCAATGGCAGAGGTCCAAATCGTCGACACCATCTGTTCACTTCTTACTTGGTTGTCAGACACACCCAATAGGGGATTCTCATCAGGGCTCAAGTCGAGGGTACACGCGGGTGGACGGAGCACCCCACTTTTTTCAGAAGTCCCTCCACTTTTTTCAGAGGGCACCTTGATATGCAAATGTTTGGTGACACCACATTCCATTGTCATGTTAATGAGTCCCCACACTTTTTTTTAGGACTTGACCCCTGATTCTCATCCTCTGTGTTTACATGAAGCACCCTGCCTAAAAATGCCCCGGCCTTTCATAGCATGCCCCTGTTCCATCGTGCTGGTCCAAAATGCTTTTTTGTTGTTGTTGATATGTGAACTCCCCCCCAATACTCCCACACCCTCGCTCATTTTAATGTTAATGTTAAAGGACATTTATAGCAGGCACTATCAGCACCGGAGTGGTCCCCTGGCGCTCCTCACGTCACATCCTTTACCCTGCCGAGCGAGCACCAACTCTTGTTTACCCTCCTTCACAGCTTAAAATGCTTTTGTTTTTATTTGTATGCCCACATACAGGCCCCCCCTCGCCCTCTCGCCTTTTCAAGACCCCACTCCCCCATCCAAGGTGAGTTGTCACTATTTTGGTTCTGCTGCCCGCAGCCACACCCACACTGCCCCTTTCGCTCTCTCTTTTTCCGCTGCTTGTGGTTGCTGTCTGCACTCGCAGGCAGCCTCAGCTGCGAGCAATCTTTTGTGGCGAAGGCGCCATTAAAGTCTACTTCTGCCAAACTCTTATCCACTTGATTGGTAGCCGAGATATGTTTTTAATTGATTCCTTTGTCAAAAACATTCTTATCCCTATCAAAAATTCATAACCAGGCACCCCGTGAGCCACCCCAGCCAACAGAGCACACAGGACGCACTGCTTCTTGTCTGGGCTTCACAGGCGCACTGGCACTCACATGACACGCCCCCTTCGTTAACCCACACGCGGCAGAGTTGCATCACTCTGCCGCGTGTGCCTCCTTAAAGGTACAGACACCACAATAAGCAAGCGAATGAGGGCTGGACCAAACACCATTTTTAATGGTTCCATGTGCTTTCACCGCAGCACGTTCCCCGTGTGCATTTTAACCATGCAGTTTTCACTGCAGTTGTTTTGGCGCAATTATTTTTTATTTCAAAATGGTGAGGGATTCCCCTTCCAACCACCTCTTTAGCTCACCCCACAAACGCATCCTGCAACAACCCACCATCTCCCAATAGCCCAACACATAACAATACATATATATATATATATATATATATATATATATATATATAATACAGCCAAAACAACAGTGGTGAAAACTGCATGTTTGAAGCGCAAACGGGGAAAGTGGTTGCGATGAAAAGACCGCATACGTCTTGAATGGCTGTACCATGTTGGTTCTTATCAGGCCGGGGGGTGTTGAACACTCTCCAGTGCCTAAAGCGTGTACTAGGATTGCTTCTCTTATACTAGCCGGCGCGTCTTCTGAACCGCACGGCTCTAGGTATGCCTTGAAGGATGTGCTCCTTGAGCACCAGGGGATTTAATGGAGGCCTGGAGTGGGCAAATGCGCTGGTGGCGACGTCAGACGCTGCTCCATTCTTGAGGCTCTTTGACCCTTGCTCTGCTACTAGTTAAAGCTTCCTTGCTCTTTCGCCCCCAACTCGGCTCTGCAGAACTTTGCCAGAATCCCATAAGCACTGCAGTGATGAAGTTTGGCATCCTCATTCATCTATATATGTTATGTTAATTTATACCACACACTGCTACCATTTGCATGGTGTCCAGGGTGCTCGCGTGGCTCTGTAAGAAAGAGGGCGTCGGGGGGTTGGGTAGGGAGGGAAGAGGAATAGAATAGTGGTTGTGCTCGTCTGTTGATGCTTGCAGAACCAGAAGCAACTGAATGTGCTTTACTTGTATGCAATGGCGTGTGGTGTCCGGAGGGGTATGGCCCGGTGTTTGGATTGTTTGTTGTTTGCGGTTGTTTGTGGTGGTGGATGTGTGTTTTTGTGTGTAGTGTGGCTGGCTCTTTTGGGCATGTATGGTACTTGGGAGGTATGCAGGAGAGGAGCAAGTAGCTGGGGTGGTTAGTACAGTGGCATACTTCAGAGTGCAGTTAGCTTTCAAAACAGTGGCAAGATTCAAAGGACATTAGTACCCTATTTGATCTGGTGGCTAACACTCAAAAGGCAGCTACATTTCACACACTGTCTATACTAAAAAATGCACCTACATTAAATACAGTGGCTATACTCCAGAAATGCACCTACATTCAATACAGTGGCTGTACTACAACATGCATCTAAGTTTAATGCAGTCGCTATACTCCAGAAATGTACCTAAATTGAATACAGTATCTATACTACAAAATGCACCTAAATTCAGTACAGTGGCTATACTGCAAAATGCACCTAAGTTTAATACAGTGGCTATACTTCAAATGCATCTAAATTCAATACAGTGGCTATACTACAAAATGCACCTAAATTCAGTACAGTGGCTATAGTCCAAACATGCACCTACATTCAATACAGTGGCTATACTACTAAATGCACCTAAGTTTAATACAGTGGCTATGTATGAAGGAGAACATCAAGGCTAGGCTGCTTGCAGTAATTAAATACCTTAATTTCCTTTGATTACACTTTTTTATTGATAATCCCTGATCTGGCAGATTTCTCCCACACAACTATATACTTTCCCACCCTTCTACTGCCCCCTTCCACTCCCCACACTTTTAATTCCTTCTCCCTTCTCCAAGCTTGTATGGCTGCAGGTCCCCTACGCATCTGACACACAGCAGACTGTGACGTCCCTCAGTTCTCTTTGCTACTACCAGCTTCTCTTCAAGGGTCTGGCATGTCTCCTCAGGATGTGTTGGGGGTGGTGCTTATACGTAGGTCAGAATCTTGGGATGCAGATGTCTACTGCAAAGATGTGCTATGCTTTTTTATCCCAAGCAGCCCCTCCTCAAAGCCCACCAACACTGCTACCCAATGGCGGAGTGGGACCTAGGGTTTTGTTCATCACCTTCAATGCTCTACTCCTGAATCCTGTTCCTCAGGCCTCTCTCCTTCAACAAGCAACTCCATAAGTCCTTCCTCCATTTCCACAACACTTCTATTAGACCAGACAGCACTTCACTTTGTGGTCGGAGCCTTGTCTGGAGTCATGGTAGATGGCCTTCTAAACGAGATGCACACAAAGGCTTAGTAATAAGTTTGAGGGCCAAATCAATGACAATTTTAGTGGTGGAATGAGGGACACTATGTATGATATGATAAGGTATTTATAATGCGCTTGTACACAAGTTCTTCTAGGCACCACAAGACAAGGGAGGGGAGACATGGGGGAGACAAGACAAAAAATCTTGTCTCAAGACAAAAAATCCTACTAGGCATTGTGACATTGGGATCGTGCAAGTGCGACAACGAGAAGTGCAGGGGGCAGGGTCTGGGGGATGCAACAACGCAATTTATTGGCAATTTTTTACATGGTTAGCATGTCAGCATTACGAACTCAGCATTCAGTCTCATAGAGGGTGATGTGAGGTCTGTGGTGTTATCGGCAACACTATAGCGTTAGCCCCTATCCGGCAGGCCGGATTGGAGGTTATCTGCCCAAGGCCCGAGTTAAAGGCCCGAACGGAGCAAGGGCCTTTGAAGAGGGTCCCCAGGCCAATCACACCCGATCTGGCCCACCAGACAGGGTGTTAATGCTATTAGCACCCCGGATTTCCAATCCGGAAACCTGGGGTGTTAAGAAAAATGTATTTTCATTCAAGGAATGGGACGCCGCACACGTCCCATTCCTTAAATGAAAATATTGGCACAAGATGGCCGCCATGGATCTGGAAGGCGGGGCTCCATATGGAATGGCGGCTGGCAAAACTAGACGGTGTGAAGCTGAGGCAGGCTTTGCCGCAGCCACAATCAGGTAAGTGGGTCTGGGGAGGGGTGTGTGGTTTCCAAAAAACTGAAGGGAACGGGAAGGTGGGAAGAAGGTGGTGCAGCAGGGCGGGGGATGCAGCCTCCTGGTTCGATGGAACGCGGGCTAAGATAATCAGTTTCAGTGCGATCCAGGGAACCTGATTGGCTGCTCCCCTGCTCCAGGGTGCTATTATTTGATAGTATTTATTTTCTCATGCAAAATGTTACATTTTGAAGGAGAAATTGTGAATTCCACTGCACAGTATGGAGAGGTATTGATTTAACTTACATGGCCCATTTCACAGTTCTGTCTTGACTCTCAAAAAAAGATTCAACCTTAGCCAAGGGACAGTGAAATATGGAAGTAATTAACTGCGGTGCCTCGCAAAACGTAGACCGACACTACAAGGCCACATTTATATTGTTTCAAAAGATTTTATTGAATTTTTAGATGTGGGTTTATAAACCGTATATAGTTTCATTCATCCCGAAGCATTTGGTTTGTACATTAATTGTACAACAATAATAACTTTGTGGAAAACCAAAACCACATGCTTAGAAGCAGTTTTTTATTAGGGGCATTAAAATGCTTGGAATTGTGAAACATTGTTGATTTAAGAATTAAAGCAGCTGTTGCACATTCATAATTTAGACACACATATTAAATTATTCCCATGACCTTCCCTTTGCAGTTTTGGTCTCTCATTGCAGTTCATGGTTAGCTAGTTCAGAGGTAGTGAACAGAGAGGAGGGACCACGTAACCTGTAAGGTAATGTGATGCGCTGCCCACAGCGTCGGTCAGAAGCCGTTACATTGTTGCAAGTACAATTGCTTTTTATAATGTTCTACACCATCAAAGCTCCCATTGAAGAACAATCCGAATTTATCCGTTGATTATATTTATTAATATAAGTTTATCACAGGGAAGGGGTGGCTGGGGAGAAGGGAGCCGATAGATTAATACTAGCCTGTGGTCGCAGTTCCGATGTCCCGCCAAGTATGTTTGAACCTCCCAGCTAACACTGAGACACAAGAAGATTGCTGTTATAATTGTTAGGTTATTTATAAAGCGCTTAATACCCAGAGGTTTCTGTGTGCGGACCCGCGGAACAAACCTGTGTTGCTACGCAGCGACTTGCATCCAAGGCGAGCACATTGTCCCTGAGCGATCCTGTTGTGCGCGTAGTCCTCATCTCTACCCATGTAGCAGAGGTGCTAACGTGATGTAGCATCAGTGGGAGCATGGGAGTCAGAAGTGCTGGCAGCTGAGCGCTGAGTGGAGCTAGTTTCAATTACGATTATTGTTTAGCATTCGGCCAAAGGCCATGTGCATACAAAAAGACACCCAGGGACTAGTATGCACCCGTTTCTCTGTTGAGACTAACAGCACAATGAAGCTTTGCTCCTACGGTGCCTACTTTACATTTGAAGAAGGGAACTATATTTATTTATTTATTGTATTTATTTATTTGGATTTATAAAGCGCCCAGCGGCCCGGAGGCATTGTGGCACTGTTACAGTATATTCACTTAGGTACAGACTAGAAACAGATGCTTCATAGACAGAAAAGCAAAATCAAAGAAGTTTTGTAGAGGTGTTCAGTGGTTACAGAGGAAGAACCTTAGACAATAATAGGTACAATCTTAGTTGAACAGTTTGTACAATCTTAGTTGAACAGTTTGGTTTTTAGTGCCTTTCTGAGCGCTGTGAGAGAGTCTTCGTTCCTTAGGCTGAGTGGGAGGGAGTTCCAAGCTTTTGGGGCTAGCACTTCGAATCTGGTGCCGCGGCTTTGGCTCTCTTATATCCTTACAGAGGTGGGCTGTGGCTACTGTAGAAAAAGTGTTTGCCATTTTCAACTCTCTAAACTTTAAAAGAGTTTTGGGGAGATCCTGCTTGATGAAAGAATTCTAGTACTAAAATAGTATTTTTTTGTTTAAGAATAGATTTTTTGTCATTCCAAGTTTTTGCTTTGAAGACTAAGAGCCATTTCCTTTATGGCTGACGGCTTTCCATTTTTCAAGCACACGTCCTGCAGTATACCACAGGTGGAATGTATGTATGTTGTAAAATGTATCCATGGTATATTGTTTCGTGTACCACAGATGACATTCATATCTGGCTGTTTTGAGTGCACCACAGATTAAATTAATACATGGTGTTTTTTTTTGGTAGGCCACGGATGACATATATCCATGGTATGTTTTTTCATGAACGTTTTCTTAGGTGCGAGAATATCCACTGCGTTATCAGAGGTTAGTATATAGACAAGTATGTTTTAGGATCCAGATCTTGAGATATGAAATTTGGAAATTTAGAAAGTTGCCCAGGAAGTTCCTAAGACACTATTTGGCCATTGAGGAATGCGAAGAGATGGACAGCGGGAGCCGGAGGTTTCATGTAGGGAAATGAGATTGGGGTTCCGTAGTGACATGCTCAGATAAATATGTCAGGGGTCAGTTGGTAGCCAAATCATTAAAAGCAAACCCTCCATCTAGACTAGAGTGTAGCCCAATCTCTGTGTGGGTACGAGAATCTGCTTGTGAATATTTCGAGAAGCTAATGCCTGAGAAAGTGGTTGGCCATTTGGTTCTTCAGATCCCTCCAACCAGACACTGAAGCCGCAAACACATATATTTGGCATACATTGATCGCCAAAGTAATCAACAAAGCCAAGATATGGCGATGTGATCGATAAATGACTGTAATGTCTCAGGTCGAATATGAAGATTCAATGAGTTTTGTGCACACCACAACACCATTTTTGTATGTCAGGCTTTCGTTCTGAGTCATGGAGAAAGTGTCTTTGAAGAGGTTTGTTATCCCTGTGGGGGGTCTGTTTTGTAGTATCGCCATGTAGTCATATAGCAGTCTCAGACGGAACACCAACATACTTGGTGGCTAAACCCGAAACCTCTGGAGGCTCTCGCCAACTATGGCAAAACTATGTAAAGGTTGGAGTCCAAGCTAGCCTGCAAAGGTAAGACTTGAAAGCAGTCCGTCTCCTGCCACGCCCGACATCTAGAACTCAATCCATGTACAGGCTTGAAATGCCCCTACCATCCTTCAGTTCCACAAAACACTAAAAAAGTGGCTCTTTCAACAATACCTGTTGGACGAATGAAAATCTGTCCCTCCTTCCACCAACAGTACTGTGTTAATGTATAAAATCCCAAGCCCAATTCCGGCACAGTCCTGTTGTAAAGCGCTCCGCTGCTCTTGAGCTACGTTCACGATATAAGCAATAAACATGTACTACCTGGGATAGAGATCCAATCTAAGGCAAAGTTAA
Organism: Ambystoma mexicanum; assembly: GCF_040938575.1. Taxonomy (NCBI): domain Eukaryota; kingdom Metazoa; phylum Chordata; class Amphibia; order Caudata; family Ambystomatidae; genus Ambystoma; species Ambystoma mexicanum. The sequence goes on along the minus strand of NC_090939.1, from coordinate 667,738,813 downwards.
AGGATTGAATTGTGGATAATAAATCGATTTTTTATTATCAGATTTGGCATTTAATAAGCAATCCTTGAGTATTGATTGAGTGTTCTTAATGTGATAAACTGATAAAGAAGGTAGGCTAGCGCAAGAGAGATTCCCCCGCCAATATTATTCTAATGTCATTTAAGATTACTGAATTCATGAGGAGAGTAAATACATTTTCCATTTCCTGAAAGAAGTGTGCAGAAATCGGCAGATTGGCCATGCCCTGTGCAAGGCCAGAGTGTGAACGAGTGCAGACTGGAGAACCATTAACGCGCCTTTAGCGTGCCATCGGCGCGACTACTGTGTGACCGTTGCATCTACCATCTAAGAAGCATGCATCGACGCTAGTCTGGAACACCCAGTTCCGTGACGTCTGATGACATGTTTTGCCGGAAATGGAAAAGATACTGGCAAAACGAGTGGTGACGTCCTCTGAGCTCCAGCTTTACCAGACAGACATATCCGCAACCAAAAGCACAGTGCAAATAAGCACCGAAAAACATAACAGTGAGTGGTAAATTCGAGCAGCAGATGCTAGTTTCAGTGTTTGCCAGCGACTTTGCGATGATGGATCTCTAGTGATTGCGCAAAGCATCAACATTGCTCTCCTTGGCATGGAGTTTCTTAGTCAGGACGTGTTGCTGCTGGTATGCTGTGGGCAGAAAACATTTTCTTAAGAATACGGTTAGTTGTATGCCACAAAAACGAACGCTTAGTTTTCCGCATTCGGTCAGTTGGGCAGAGGAGAGTGATAATTGCCCAGAGGAGTCGCAAGGACAGGTGAAGTCGCAGAAGGAGAAAGGCTCAATTATTCACCCTTGGGAACCAGATCTTCTCCTATAGGATGGCTTTGGTTGATATATTTGCTTGGTGTCCCTCGTGGGTGAGATCCACTAAGCGTTTGAGCGTAGTGGAACATGTCTTCATGCACTGTGAAGAGTTCCTGCAGGGGGACCTGAGCTTCTGCCATCTGGTAACAGAGTGTGGCAAAAAGTATGTGCAGTGAGTTGCTGCAGTGCTCTTAGGGAACTGGCTGGGATCAGTCATCATTTGCATAACTGTGTGACCGCTGGTTTATTTTATTTTATAATTTATTTATTTTTAATTTTTAATTTTTTTATTTTATATATTCATATAGCGCTGGAGGCTGCAGGCATCAAGGCACTGACATGAACGACTTAAGTAACGAGACAACAAAAAGGGTGGGGCTAAGATGTCAGAGCAGAGGGGAGGAGGAAGTCAGATGTTCAATGTGTTATTACTTAAAGAGTGAGGTTTTGAGCTTCTTTCTGAAACTCGGACAGTTTGATTCTACTCTCAAGTGGCCAGGAAATTCGTTACAGCTAGTGATTATTTTGGAAGAGAATGCTCTGCCAGGGCCTTTGGCTCTTTTAGATCGGGTAACATTCAGAAGTCCTTGATTTCTGGATCTGAGGGTGTGATTTGGCTCATACAAAGTGAATTCCTTCTTTAAGTATGAGGGGGCGATCCCATACTTTAGAGTGAGTAGTTTGAGAAGTGACTATAAAACCAGGACATGTATCTCTTCTCCATGAACGCAGAATGGAGCTCGTCTTCCAGACCGACGTAGTCTGCGTGACCTGTTGGCCCTGGGTGATGGTCTACCTGGTAGGAACAGTGGGAGAATTGCAGTATCCAGCATTTGCTCCTGTCAGAGGCCTTGAAGAGGCTCCAGTGAACATGAGTGCCAGCGGCCATTGGTCTTTGATGCGTGTGGATGGCCGTGCTGTCACAGTGAAGTGGTTTGGGAGTGACATGATCTAGGGCAGGATTGGTGTAGGTCATGGTAGACACGGGGCTGCTGACTTTAAATTCTGAAAGAAGAGCTCCAGGATTTCAGGTTTGTTGTTGACGGAAAACTTTGCCTTAGAATAGAGGTTCAAATAAGTCTAAATTGAATGTGCCTTGATGACGCTGTAAAAGCGTTGAGTGTTAAGATCTTGACACTCCAGCTTCACCCTGTCCTTCTCACCAGCCTGTTCACCATAGTTGGCATATAAAAGCAGCTCGTTTTTGGGGTTCATGGGTAGGCCAATGCATGACGAGAACACTAAGGGTCCGATTCATGGAACTATTTGCGTGGAAAATAGGGAACTTGCGCGCCAAACTGCATGCGTAATCCTGTTCATCGATCCATGGAATCGAATGCGTGGGATTTTCCTTGGACTTGTGTGGATTTCACAGCGGCCGGGCATGCCCCTGCAAGCGCCCGGTGCCTTGCGCTAGACACCATGCAGAGCGTGGGTGTGGCTTGCGCAGAGGGCGAGGAAGAGGGCGGAACACCAAAAATGGGGAAGAAAATACAAAAAATTGGGCATTACGAGGCATGGCCCAACGGCAGTCCATTACATGCCCACTATTGCACAGAACAATAGATATTCAGGGATCCAACCGCGCACGCACCGTTCTGAGGGTGCATGTATTCGTACCCAGGGAGCAGGCAAAGGTGGCTGTTTTAGGCTGTTTTGATTTGCGTGCGGGCGTGTGTCGGAGGCGTTCTGGCCGCGACTTTCGTATACTGTTACTTTGCACAACCAATTCCATGAATACGCAGAGCACGCAGAAAAACCTCTGTGCACAGGCTCGTGCAGTGACACTCTTGGCACGCGGGCATTGCAGAATTTCTGCGCACTTTTCCATGAATCGGGTCCTAAATTGTAAACCAAGCTGGATTAAATGGATTAAATGCAGGACAATTAACCGTTGTGAATTTTTCTGTGGCCATCTTCAGCTTGGGTTCCACTGTCATCACTGCTTCGATCTGGAGCACTGTAGCCAAGGATCAGCACTCTTATTTTTCAGGTCAGAAGTCCCGCCAAAATGGCTACAAAATTCAATTTGTTTGGTTAAATGGGGGTGCAGATGCCAAGGGATATGCACATGCATAACCAATAACATGGCTGGGTTGGTGGGAAGACATGTCGGTTAACATTTGATGTCGAAAATCTTAGAGGGGCCATTGCAGATAGAAACCCATTATTTCTTGGTGAATGTTCATTAAAATCAGAATCTGCCTCTGACTCTGTGGTATTCCATCCTGCCCTTCACCTTTATTTTATCAGAGTAGAGCACGAACATTCCGTATTTGCAACACACACCTTAAAATTGGAATGAAACACAATCTTTCCTGCTATTTCTGGATCTCCTGACTGGGACAGGGTGTTCTACTATTTTCATAGAAATATGGCCTTAACATACATTCAAAATTGCATTAGAAAAAAAATACAGTCTTAATTAAAGTAAACAGCGAGGTAGACGATTGGCTCACTTCTCAGGGAACTTTAAACTCATAGCTTTCGGGGGTGTATGGAGGCTAGATTCCATCCCACGCTATTCAACTCAGAGCAGAAAGGGACATTCTCCCGCCTTCTGTGGCACAGCTCTTTGGGGACTTGACTTTTTCTCTGCAATTGTGTCTTTTTAGAGGTCCAGGGAGCACCATGCCGTAAGAGTGTTGCAATGAAGTTGGCATTCTTTGAAAGGAAACTGAAGTGAATCAGTTGAATTGAGGAAACTGTGTTTATCTGAACGAAAGGGCCCAGTTCCTCAAGCAGCTCAAATCTCTGGAGTCAATATCCGCTCCTTCATACTTTTTCAGAGCCGATTGGCCTTATTTCGCCTTTTGGAGGCAGTCCTGGAGGGCCCCAACCAGATGTGTCCTTGAGAAGTTGTCTTACTGCCTATCATAGCTGTCTGCTCTCATCTACACTACACACTGTCCTCATCTGGCTCCTCCTACTTCCTGCTGGACCACTAGCCATGCATGCAAACCCTTGCCTCTGCCAACGCAGGCCGAGGAGGCCTAACAGGGTGTGGCCGGGCAGGCTTAAATGGGGTCCTGGCACACATGGATATTGTCACAGGGTGCTCCAAATTCGCCACATCCTGCATACCTCACCGCGGCTCAGGCACACTTTTTACTCTTGGGGAGTCTACCTAATTAGATGTCCCCATTCTCCACATCCTATAACTCACTCTGTAGGATTCCTTACACTGGATGCCCTCCCTCGCTTATTGGTTCGGTGTCATGTTACTGCGGGCAAGCTTACCTGTGTCCTTCTCCAGGTCATTGTCCAACCTTCCCAGCCCACTCCCTAGCTTTTCTCTGGCGCTCAGTGCCCTTGTAGTCCCTTCTGCTCTCCCCGCACCTGGACTGCACCATTCTGTCCCTGATGAGTGGGTGCACTGCTCTTTTGCCCTCCTAAGAGTTGGACCTGCCTTTCAAGGGGGACACCCCAGTGATTCTTTTAATTTGTGCATGCGGATATCCCGGTGACCCCGTCCTCTGTGTGCACTAGGTACCCATTTGTGTCAGGTATTTCTGCTTCACCCTCCTGCCTGTCAAATCAAACCGCACGACTCATACAGAAAAAAAGGTGGGTCCTAGGGGGAACGAGGGATGAGTGCGTGGTACGTCAGCCCAGTGAGCTCTGGCTGGGGACAGAGTCCCCCGGATGTTAAGGTGGCCCACAGAGGTTTGGCGTAAAACATTCAACAGTTTCTAGCCATCACCTAATCAACCATGAGGAACCCCTCCTATGGTGAGTTGCAGTATCTTACTAGTGTTATTTATCACTTCACAAGAAAGGTATACTGCCTGCCTGTCAATACTTCCTAACTGTGCTTTCCAAGACAGATGATTTGTGGTCTAATTCCGCAATGCATTCATGGCATGTTTGAAATTATTGGCAAAGCCGTGCTATTTGGGTGTTTCATAAGCAGCATCTGAAGGTTGATGACTGGAAGGTTGTGGATGAATTATAACCAATGTCATTGCTCTGGGCAACCCTCCAGGCCACTTTTTTTCAGCCTGCCATTGCATTAGAGAAGGGAAAAAGGCCCTATGCAAGTTAGGCTTGGCTTCACCCCAAAAGGAGCAGTTCACCCAGAACTGCTAGATCACATCCCTTCAGCACAAGACTACATGGAACCCCAGATGTGTTTCAACCTCACTGGGACTCATCATTGAGGTACATCTCGTGTCTATAGGCATAGCAGCCTCTGGACCCACATCTGGGCATACCCGACCCACTTGCAATAATATAAACAAAACTGAAAATGAATGGCTGGAAGGTTTTGAATTCATCATAACCACTGCCATTACTCTGGGCAAACCTCCAGGTGATAGTTTTTCAATTTTTCCTACCATCACAGAAGGGAAAAGAACAATAACCCACCTCCCCCCTGAAAGCGCAGTCAAGGCCAAACTGCTAGGTCACATACTTCCTGCACCAGGACCATAAGCAACCCCGGCCATGATTTGCGGGTTCTCCATGTGCCAGTTAGTTATAACAACACTATTTTTTATCAGGCATTATTCAAATGTTTAAACCATTAACATGGGTCCAACCAGAGGTTAATGTTCTGTAAACAAGGTCTGTTGTGTTATTTTAAAATTATTTGTAAAAGCAGTGCTCCAAGGGTATGCATTTTAACAAAGAATGCGTTTAGAGGGTGTTTGAGAGAGAGGGAAAGAGAGGGAGAGCAGCCTTCACCAACTTCCTTGAGGAACAATGCAGATAACGCCCGGAGGAGGATATGAGGGCAAAGGGTTGGCTCAGCCTTGGGCAGAGCAGGCAAGTGTGTGTGTGATGCGGGAGGACCTCAAGGACACTGCAGCCAGACAGGAAGGACATTGCAGACGAGGCTGAGAAGGCACTAGACTCTTCAAAAGGCATTACACAGCCACCAAGTGGGGTAAAGGTTACTTTTGAACAGAAATCGAAAAAGTATCAGCTGCTTTCTTGCCAGGTCGGGTTTTATTGCAACCATTTTGAAAGAAATTTGAGGAAATGCAGTTTCTACTATCATCTATTTATGTTTAGAATGACCACAATATTTTTTGTCTGAAAAACTTTGTAACTATTATCCCAATGACAGACTAATTGCAAACTAACAATTAGGTTGCAATACAAAAATGCCATCTGCATTGGTCAGACATAATAGGTTTTCGCCACAGTTCAAAGGCTGCATTTAGTAAAAGGAGACATAGGGCATCATGAGGAGTCATGGGGAGTTCGTACTCTGACATGTTGATTTGGTGCAGTATAAAAGCTTATTAACATAAAATTACATTAACATTACATACCATAAAATAACATGTCTCCATTTGATGCTATCAACGTTAATGCACAGTGCCATCAAGTAATGGCCCTGCTGTGCATTTTAGAACAAAGGTCTTAGGAGGATAACTCAAGGGCAATGTGCTCGCCTTGGAAACAAGACAACAAGGAGGAACACAGGCTCGATCCCCGGAGGAACACAGGTTCGATCCCCGTATCCGTGCTTAGAAACCTCTGGGTATTAAGTGCGTTATAAATAACCTATCATATCATAGGTGCTGAGGAAGTGGGCATTTTGGCCCATAAATTGAAGGAATTTGTATTTGTATTCATTTATTCACATATTTTGGACACAGGTGTTTTGACCAGAAACATGGAGAACAGAAATTAACATTAAGTGGAGCACTCCTGCATGGAGTGCCACACAACGTAGTGAGAACAAGCTGATGGATGGCTGACGGATGATGGCAGGTGAATGTTACAGAGACCCGGGAGCGGACAAATAAATAAGACAGACCAGCTTAAGTGGAGGACAGCATGTATAGTATGACAGAAGGTTAGAAAGGGAGGGAGAATAATGTGGGAGCAGGTGGGGTGGGGGGCACCTCCCCAAGAAAGGAGGTGAAGCTTAAGTGTAGCTTTGAGTGAGCGGAAAGTTGTCGAGTTTTTAATGTGAAAGGGAGGGAGTTCCATTGAAGCGGGTGAAAGAGGAGAAGGTGGGTCAAGGAGGAGAAGGCGCCAAAGTGAGAGGGAGCGCAGGGAGAATGGGAGACAGAGAGATTGGGGAATTAAAAAGATTGGAGGCTGTGCAGGAAGTGTATGAAGGGTAGGGGGGAGCAATTCCACGCAGGGATTTAAACACATGCAGCAGAACCTTCAAGAGCGATCGATTTCTCATTGAGAAGCAACCAGCGACTGCAGTTAGAGAGGATATGGGAAGACTGTAGATGGTATGGATTACAAAGTTGAGAAACTTGTCGGGCGGACAGAGGGGGTAAAAAGAGAGGCCAATGAGGAGGCTGGCACAGTGGTCCAGGCGGGTAAGCACCAAGCTTTGAATGAGGGTTTTACTAGAATTATAAGTAAGGAGGGGGCAGATTTATCTGATATTAAGTGGGTTCATTTTGGCCACAGTCATGGTAGAAGAAGGTTAAAGTCGATACCAAAAAGGACCCCAAGGTTGCAAGCCCTGAGGGAAGGGGAGAGTTGATCTGGTGGACAGGAGATGGGTAAAGGAAGGAGATATAAGTGGCAGGAAGGTATATTACTTAGTTTCTCTAGTTTAATGCACATTTACAGCTAAAAAAAAACGAAAATATGGAATTATGTTCATTGATGACAACTAATAAACATGTTGCAGACTTATACACAGTAGCTCTTATTTATAAGGACCTCTGTTCCCTTAAAGAAAGGACACTCTTTCCTCATTTTAGTTTAGCTATTAGCACACAGCATTTACCCCTTGATATGATTTGCGTATTCCATTGGGTCTCTTTCCTTTGATTACTTCTTTTAGACTGTTGTCATGATTCTATTCTTTTACTGTCATGAACCTCAGTTTAGGATCATCTACTTCTATCTTTCTCAAAATGATATGCGTTGGGACTAGCTTCATCCTCTGGGCTTCAACCAATAAATGTGATGGTTGGAAGGTGTTGAATTAATCTCAGGCACTGGCATTGCTCTGGGCAACCTTCCACATCAAATTTCTTTGGTTCCCTGATTTCTAATTTACATTTCGTATTTGCACATTTCCACTTGGACATGACGTGGTGGTCGATTCACAGTGCAATTGCAAAGCTTTAGCCAATAAAAGGTATGTTAGAACGTTGTGGCTGACAATTTACTGTCAAGATTTTTTAAGTTGTGTGGGTGTTTGCCAGGGCTGAGCTCTGGGACTTATTTCTGAGCTCTGGCACTTAACGTCTATGACTCAGTTCAATTCTGACTCAATTTATCTTCTGTTATCTTTACTTTTTTAAATGCCGGTCAGTGTTAAGTCACAACAAACGGCAACAGTGTGATCCATGTTGGCCCTGTTCTGCTGTCTAGTCAGTTTCAGGAATAATAATGAGCCAGAATGTGACAGTGCTAGTCTTGACATTGCTGCCGCTCCGCTACTCTAATAACTGCCACCACTGCCACAGCAGGGTGGATAGCTTGGTTATATGGTGCAGAACGACGCAGACAGGAAGACACGGTACGAGGTGCAGCTCACTGGTTATATGGGCAGGCGGACATGCACATGGATATGTGCAAGTGTTAGTATGGCACTGACTTTGCTGCGCAACTGCAGTCGAAACACTCAATAGAAGCATGAAGGGCTTATTCCCGTTATTTCTTTCCTGGTATTCAGAAAGCCTGGGATGCACCAATATGCAAGTGTGGCAGACCACCAACTGTCTAAAACACACACTGGCATGTGACTATGATCAGCACTGCACAGCCATCCATGCCTTTAGTGGGGGAATGGGCTCCCACCACATAGTGGAAATCAAAAGGGCAGTCACCAGTCCATAGCACCACAAAAGAGGCAAGGCCAGCTAAAAGGCAAATGCCAAGGAGGAGTGTCTGTGCTTAGTGCCAACCTACACAAGGTCTTCTGGCTGAGATGTTTGGCAGGAAGTTAATCAGTTTAGTCATTATTTTGTCTGCATTCCTCCATCACGTTCGTAGCTGAAGAATGCTCCTTTGGTCTGCTTTCAATGGATAGAAGGTTACAAAATTCCACTTGCCACCAACAGTATCAGGGGAAATTGATAATGGGTTTGTGTTTAAAGAAGCAGGTAAATATTTGGTGCCTCATTTCAAGACACACATTCTGTGTTATGTTATTTTGGTTGGTGATTGCATATTACACAGCTGCAATGAGTGGTGCACAAATCACCCCCAATGAGCTAGTGGGAGTTGCATCCGTCAACACAACCATGTTGCTACTGTTGCAGAATAGTGGCAATTGCGTGCTAGAAAGTATTTGGGCCCTGACATTTACAAATGAATTACTGCTTACTGAGTGGTGTTAGTTTCACATTCTTTTTAGTCACCATGAGTTAATGGCAGGGATAATGGAGTATTTGTGCTACAGGTAGGTGTTGATTGTGTGCAAGGCACAATCAGGGCATAGTCTGTCTGCCCTGGTATGCTGCCTTTCTTCGAACCAACTCGCACAAGCAAACAACGCACACAGACGCCAGTTGCTCCTGGTTCTGAACCTGTCCTATCATCCTTTCCTCACTAACATACCCCACCCTCGTCTCTAGAAGAGCCATGAGAGCGGCGCGGCTGGAGACTGCCCTAGGATGGCAGTGGTGCACAGTATAAATCAACATAACATCACATAACATAGCAGATATGGCACAGCAAATCATCAGAGGCTCGCCAGCTTTTATGATGGTTTCTAAGCTCCAAGAACACTGCTAATATACAATCATAATTGTTAAAAAATTGATTTCTTATGAGGCTAGCTTAGATACACAGATACAAATAATGTAGGTTTTTAGTCAATAAGTTCCTTATTTATTTGGGTTTTGAGTAAAAGCCCATACCGCCATAAGCCACTCCCAACACCTTCATGGTAGGGGGTAGACAGAGAGAGATAGGTTGCATGTGGTCAATGGGGCAAAAGATCATTCCAGAAGAAAAGGAGGCGTGTTTACACATAAAAGATGGCAGTCGCATTTCTCTATATTTAGTGAGTGTGTGGAACGAGCTCCGAGGACCAAATAGGGTGCCAAAGGCCATTGATAGGAAAAACCATGGGTCCAAGACATCCATAATTAAGTGTGTCTTGAGACATCTTTGGAACAGTAGGAAGTCTTGTCCAAGCCACAGTGAGGCGGGCCATCATTGGGTGCCTGAGTGTTACGGCAGAAGAGCTTGGAGTAGGGAGCATGTGCCCTTCCATTTAGTTTAGTGTCTTGTGGATAAGACAGTCTTGAAGTGCAAGTGTTCCCTGGTTTGGAGTCTGTGAAAGACCTTCAAGGTAGAACGGACGTGCTCAGATCTCAGTGGTCCAAGAATAATGCACGCTGCCTGGTTCTGAGTGCTTTGAAGTGTGCCGGTGGTATTCACTGGAAACCTAGTTTAAAGGCGCTTACAATATTAGAGCCATGAAGTGGCAGCTGCAAGGACCAAGACGATCTTAAGAGGCATTGAAAGTACTGATAGGATTTAGTGTAATTGCGTAAGTGGTAAAAAGTACTCTTTGATACCAAGTTAATTTGAGGATTGAAGGACAGGGTGGCAGTCAGCACAACCCCTAGATTAAGTGGACACTGTGAGGGTTGAGGTGGGGACACATAGATAAAGGCAAGTCTAAAGGGAGGGTAATTGGAACCAGCTGACCAAGGAGAATGATCTCTGTCTTTGAATTCTTAAGGTGGACTTTTTCATGATTCATTTACCCTTCTACTTTGGTCAGGTAAGTCGCAACACATTCTCCGTAGTATGCACTGTTGTGAAATGTCAGCATCACCAGAGTCCATATTCGTACCTAATGTTGCCAGATAATAGCTATTTTTGAAGCTATTCATCGACATTACATCACTCTAAAATAACTTAACCAACCACCTCTATGTTTCCAACCTCTTCCTCTAACCAACACCACATCTCAACACACAAAGTTAACACCCAAACAACATAGCCAACATAACGACCAACACCACCTCGAAACATGTCTGCATACATTGAAACACCATAGCCAACATAATGACTAACACCACCTCAAAACACGTCTGCACGCATTGAAAGTCTGAAACACACACAAAAAACCACAACAGGTGCGCCAACACAACATTCAACACTCCCCTTGAAGCACACATTTACCACTGCCCCCTTACAGCTGGGAAAACCTCTAAAAAGTACCCACCACACAGAGACTGTGGTTCCTTTTTAATCTACACACACACACACACACACCAACATTACTGCTAATTAGTACCCGGCGCGGCTTGAGGGGGGCTCCCGGACAATCAGGAGGCTCAAAACAGGGGCTTTACCACATGGTAAAGTCCCCACTTCAGCCTTCCCGGGAGTGGGAGGCGGCCATATTCCCCAATGGGACTCAAGTAAGTGCGCACTGCACTCTCTCGCATCCCCTTCGCCCCACCCTCCACCTCTAGTGTTCCCAGAACATCCCAGTCACGACAATGACCACAACGGAAATGGAAAAGGGACTACATGTAGTTTCCTTCTTTCTCTTCCTTGGCAGCCATCTTGGATTGTTGTCTTTTTCAAGTTGAGAAAAAGTATCCCGGCACAATGTGCTGGGATACTATTAATAATGCACTCCTCGCTGGGGCGAGTGGCATTACCTGTCAGGTAATTCCCCTGGACTAAAGTTAAAGGCACCGCTTTGCTTGGACTTCTAAGTTACCCCCCATGTATTACCTGACCAGTAATGCTTCCCCAGCTCGAGATGTATTGCTTAAGCAACCTTGCCCTTCTCTCTCTCTCCCCCCTCCTGATCACCTGGACTTTATCCCAGCATTTTCTCTTGCAGGTCTCAAGACACCATGAACTTGCAAGAAGCTATGCTATACAATACATAACATAACAGGGCCATGAGGCTAGTCCAGGTGCAACACACTCTTTTTTAAAAGAAGACTAAGTTGAGCAGCATGTTTTAAATATCCGGTCCCGTGCTTAAAGGCTGAAGTCTGTCATGAAACTTAATAATGGAAGAAACCAATGTCATTTTTTAAATAACATAACTTAACTTTAAACCCACTTGATTAAAGCTGCGTGTGTGTCAACTATTTTGCCAAAGGAGCACCACAATGTAGCTTCCGTATTTACACAACGTTGGATGCTTGGAAGGCTTCACCACTGCACCAACATTAATCATGCAGGCATGATTGATATCTAGTGAAATAAAATGGCCGCCACCTAGATACCTGTGTGTTCGTGCTTGAGTTAAGCCATTATGTGAGGCACTTGAATTAAGCCACAATACTGCTGTCCATTTTTCGGAAGTAAATACACAATTCACAAGCCATACCTGATTCGGAGCTAATGATGTTCTTAAGTGGGGGCTGAAATGGACCAATTAGGAATCTACCAGGCATTTTGATGTAGGCTAATATTAGTTTCCAGCTCCACGAATACAAACAGTCACCATCCTCCCCGGTTTCAAGGGAACTCTTAGCCCCCATAAGTGGATTTCGCTCTAATCTTAAACAGTCCACTTTGTACTATTCCGTTTTATCAGTTCAGCTTTTATTAGAAACAACAAGTGGTTTTGTCCCACGGTATCCCGAGAGGCTGCCAAAATGGCAGAAGTTGAGCTATACAAGGCCACATTACATTGCAATCTAACTGTGCTGTGGGCTTATATTCCACTGCGCTGACCACACTCCTAATCTGTGTTTCATGAATTGCAGCAACTTCACAGGATTGATGACAAAGAAGCCAGGGTAGTGACTATTTGCAAGTCAGTGAAATGGTTGTTTGGAGTATGGGCGCAAAGCAATTTTGATTATGATTTCGAGATTTGGAAGACTTGGTGAAGAATAGTGGTTTACACAAGAACGCTTGCAGTTGGAAATATTGGCCCTGAGGAGGACCTCTGTTTTGAAGGTCGAAACACGTGTCGGCAAAGTCCACTTGATAATTGAACATTGAAAATTAAAGATAATTCTAAGAGAATGCTTACGTGGTTTTGAAATGTACTATTTGTTTCTTGCAAAACTTGTGTAATATCACATTACATAACATCTTCGTCACACTGCCAGAAGTACACACCACCAGCAACACTGAAATGCTGTTAGAATATCACTGAAGTGTTTGGACAGCTCTGATGCCAATGCATTGTAGCTGGTTTCAAGTCAAAGTGTAATTAGTCTTTCATTTATTTTGACCTAGAAAACTGATGCAAAAGGCATGCATATTGTGAAGCAGGAGGGTGCATGTATTGCGGCGTGTGTTTTGAGGATTCCTTAAAGCAGGCTATAGTCAATGTTCTTTCCAGCATATCCTCCTAAATTTCCTTTAAAAACAAAATGATGCTGAGATTTCTTTGTTTTCAGATGCAGAAGGTGCTGTGAATATTTCTCACATTATACCAGACATAAGAAAGCTAAAACAAGTCACATTTATTTAATTGTTCATGTTATGTACTTTTGTATCCAAGCAGCTGCGTGTGTTTCTACTGCCCAAACAAATTAATTCTGATTGTAGGGTTAAAAAAATGCAGATCACATAAATAATGCAGTATATTAGTTTATATTGTAAAGTTAAAAATCACGCAAAAATACAGCCAAAACAGTGTGACCATAATATATGGCGATCAGCCCCACCCAGCAACTACACTCCCCCAGCACTCTGTTTAACATTGAAATGTAAAAAGGTAAATAGTAACCAATTCTTCCACTCACTTCTATCCATCCCTAACCCAGGGGTGGCCTGGCCAATAGGGAACTCTGGAGGTTTCCCGGTAGACTTCTGCACCCTGGGCCTCTTTTGTGTGGTAGCCTATTTTATTTCCACATTTTCTCATAGGAAAGGGGTTGGGCTTGCTGAAAATGTCTAATATGGGGCCACTTCGAAAATTACTCCCAGGCCCTCTTTTGGTCCCCAGTTCACCCCTGCCCTAACCAACCCCACCAACCCCCTCAAAAAAGAAAATAGGAGGAATAAGCAATCCCGACCGCATCCCACAAATTTCAGAAGTCACTGTTTGGCAACTCCAATTTTTGTTATTAACATAAAATGTATTTTTGTGGAAAACTGAATATTTTGTGCTACAAGTTTGGTGCAATATTCTTTCAGCCGTAATATCACTCGGTGCTATCCAAGCGGTAATACTCGTTGTAGTTAAGAATTATGTTGCATTTTTGTATTTACAATAAGTCATGATATTTAGAATTGATTCTGAATAGATTTCAACTGCCTACTACTCGATATTTACTTTTCCCAACTGTACACTTAATTTTCGTCACTTATTTGTTCAATTCTACTAATTATTATTGTTATTATTATTATTATTATTATTATTATTATTATTATTAGAGTATTTATGGCGCGAGGACCCAGCTTCGGGAAGCAACACAACTAATGTAATAGTAGGTATACATTTCAGTAATATAAATTGTCAAAATATAGCAAATTAATCTAGACTTCAATGGCAAGGGTTTGGCCTGAGCAGATGGCACTGGTGCCCGCAGGCCTTCTGATCTACGAGTGGGACATTGATTGTTACTGCAATGCTCACATGTGCTAATTTCATGTTAGATCAATCCTTTTTGCCAGCTTTGAAGTAATCTTCAAATTTTGTAAGGCATGAATTTGTAACGTGCCAATTCAATTTAGGGGAAATAATAGAATAGCATTGGCGCACCCGATGCGAGAGGCCTCTCTATTCATCAACGAAGAGTATTAAAATGAGCTTTGTAGGTGAGCTGCACTGTCTAGAACGGCTGAATCATTCACGTGGCAAACACATTTGACTGACAGCAGAAGACTGCTGAAACATTTATATGCAAAACAGAGGGGTTCTGGGAGTCTCTCTGCCGGCCTCAGTCACAGGAGAGTGTCAACCAGATTTGTTAGCTCCCTATCCCTTTCACGGAAGAGAAATATCCAGAACATATCAGTCTTTGTCCTCCCCAAGGGCAGTCCAGCACCGAAATGCTAGGCAATTCTCTTCTGAACAAGAGTACCAAGAGTAACCCCAGACATATGTTTCGGCCTGGCTAGGCCTCATCAGTGAGGTGGAGCTGTGCCTCTCTAAGAGCAGCGAGCAAGGGCTCCACGTCTGGATTACCCAAGTAATTTAGGGTGAGACCCAAAGTAACTTTTTAATATGCAAAACAGGGGCGGTTCTGGGAGTCTCAACCAGGTTTTTTAACTCACTATCCCTTTCACAGAAGAGTCATATGGCATACACACCTGAACAGCAATCTAGGATTGCTGGTACATTCACATGCTACAGACATGTGAATGATAGTTGACAATGCTGGACCGTGTGTGAGCAATAGGTTGGGAGTGATGTGAAACATGTGCAAATGACAGTCTAGGTTTGTTCAAACATGTATAGGTCGCGCCCTATGACGCACTTCCCAGGAATGTTGAGACCCCTGCTTCTGGTGCATCTCGTGGCTGCTAGACAACATATCTCAAATCAGTATAAGGAACGTTCTGAACATAACTTTGATTGGGAGGATGCACGTGTTTTTGATACACAAACGCGCCACATTGTAGTATATCCATCGTCCCTATCGAACATTTGACACAAGTGGGGAAAGGGGGAACCTCCACCCTCCTGATTGCCTCGGTAGCGTGGGCTGCAGGGAAGACTTGCGTCATTCACCAAAGGTGGTCCACAGGACTCAGAGAAAAGGTGAACTTTAATAACATTATCAGAAGAGCGACAGAGACAACAAATGTCCTCTCAGGTGAAGAAGTATGGCTTACCGTAAATGTGGCAATCAAAAGTAAAAAGCATGAGTCCCATAGTTTTCCTCTCATCCACTTGCCCTCATGCACCCAGGGGTGGACTGGCCCATAGGAAACCCTGGCGGTTTCCCGGTAGGCCTCTGCCCGCTGGGCATCTTTTGTTTGGTAACCTATTTTATTTCCAAATGTTCTCACAGGAAAGGGGTTGGGCTTGCTGAAAATGTGTAATATAAGACCACTTTCAACATTATTTCCAGGGTCTCTTTTGGTTCGCAGTCCACCCCTGCATGCACCACGGAAGCAGTGCGGCTGCGGCTATCTGAAACACAGATAGTTCTGGCTTGGGATTCCTGTTTTATGAGAATGGCATAAAACCTTTTTTACTATGTTCCCTGCCCTGGAGTGTACTTCGGTCCACCTGCGTCCTCAACGGTATGATGAAGAGCATGCGTTTCCCGCAAAGCCATGGTTGGGTTTTGTTTAGTAAAAGGTTATCCTCTTATATGGTAAATAAGGCTGCGCGTGAACAAAGAATCACTTTGAAAATGGGACCGAATGGCACCGCCCATTCTCGGCATAAGTCGTATTAACCCTAGAAAAGTCATAATGCACTCATGTGTGAATTACACGTGATTACCAAAGTGCATGGTTAGTTACCTATGGGTGCGAACTGTGTGCAATGTGCGCCGTCATTGCAAACGCTATGTTACGTTATTAGTCTTTTATACCGCACACACCACAATAGTTTTCTTAAAGCACCAAGCCTTTTCAATGTAGAGTGACACAGTGTGACCCTTTGAAGGTTTTGCAGTTAGATCGTGGCCAGTCGGGAGAAAAGGAAACAAGAGTAATGTGAGCAGGAAAAGGGAGGAACGGGTAAAGTCAGTGCGGTACAAACCTGCCGACTTAACTCACAACATGCAGGGAATTGAAAACATATGGGTCAGTGATAGTGATCCCTGGGATTTATGTATAGTGTTTGGTGTTTTGAGCAGAAGAAGAAGTCATCGAGAGATGGGACGAGGATTTTTCTTGTAGGCCAGAAGAACTTTCAGGCAGCTAATTACTAGCGCAGTGCTGGTATTACGTTAAGTCATGTTGTGGATTTGTGATGGCCTTCAGATGCGCTCAAGATTGCCTAGGAGATGTGGCCGCTGCTTACCAGGTGATCCTATTGGATTTCCTCCTGCCCATTCTGGTAATGCAGGATGACTGCTGGGGGCACAAGAGGAGATTTTGATCAATTATCTCCTCCTACCAGCACTTATTTCTGCTCTTACCCTGCACTTGCCACCTTCTTGCTGCTTTTATTCATCTTATGTATTCTTCTATCCCATGCACTGCACTTTTCCCCTCTCCCTTCCCCCAGGCACTTGCCCTTTCTCCCTACCCATGCACTTGCGCGATCTGAATGACACCTGACCTAGTAGGATCGTTGTCTGTCTTCCCACTGATTCCCCTCCCTTGCTTCGTCGCGCCTTGAAACACTTGAGTATGGGAGCGTTATAAATGCTATATCATATCATACCATATCATATCATATCATCATGAGCCCCACCAGGCTAGCCTTGGGTGGAGAATAGAGAACGAGTGTTGCCCCTGTATGTAGTAAATTGACGAATAAGCTGCTGGAATGCAGTATGAGAGAATTTAATTAGCGGTAAGGTTAAAAAATAATGCACGGCAAACTACCAGGGTTAAAGGAGTTACCAGGGTCAACATTAAGGACAGCAGGAGGGAAAGGAGGGAAACTGTCAATTACACGGCCTGTATGTAGAGGCCATCTGGAACCTTGGCTTTGTGCCCTTCCTGCGCTTCCTAGGTGTGTTCAACAGATGCACAAGGGAGCAGGAGAGCGCACACACTTCTACTGACTCCCTAGGTGTTGAACGTCCAGGTTCTATAGAGAGGACTGAAGCAAGGAACTACGGCATTCTCAAATGGGGATGGGATGAAATCATCATCACATCCCACATTTGCTGAAATTCAAGGGTTTTGTTACGTTTGTGATCACCCTAACTGTCCCTTAACTAAAGTTTTTCAATAAATTTCAAGGGCTTTGTTATACCAATGTTTATTCAAGGGCCACTAGCCATGACTTTCGGCCGTGGCCACTGAACATGTTGCACCAATAGGTTTCTTTGTGGTTCACTAGCCATGGCCTTCAGCCAGGGCCACTGTACATGTTCCACTTATAGATTTCCTTGGGGCTTGCTAGCCACGATCTTTGGCCCTGGCCAGCAAGCACAGCCTTATCTAAATATGCTATGCTCCTTTCAAGTGAACTCGTCAGGGCCTTCAGCCATGGCGCCATGGCCGTAGCTACTGCACATATTGCACCAATAGATTTCTTTGGGGCCCACAACCAGGACCACTGGCACAAAGATCTATTTCCCCCTGCCTAGTAGATATGAACACAACGGATGTCCCTCGCCTTTCTTTTTTCCTGTTTCCATTCCCGCAATAATCCCCCGATAATTACTACAGCAATCTTGCGCTAGCGCTCAAAAATTAAAAAGTCCTCATAGGTGCTCAGCTTGTGCCTCCTTCCTTTTCCCTAGGTCCCCACACCTACCTCAGTTGATGTTTATCTCCCTGGTCCCTTCCCTTTTCTCCCTTTGCTTTGTGTGATGCATTTTTCTTTTCGGGGGCACGTCTTCCGTTATTACGTGGTAAACTTGTGAGATTCCTGGTACTCCCCGATAATGCAAAAATGTCAGAACTGTAACTGGCTCCCCAGACCACTATCAACTCCCCAACTTCTCATGATGTCCTCTTTCCCCCTCCATCCCATAGCCTGATAAGAGTTCAACCTTTTTCCCCCTCCAAATAGCCTCTTTGCACTTTCTGTTTTTTGCATTCCCCCGATATTACCATGAAAATCGCTTGCATCAAGCAAAAGAAAATGGCAGATTTCATTTCTGAAAAGTCTCTTTGCTGCAAAGCACCATGGGACAGATAGCTTCCTTTTTGGGAGAATGGAGCCCCCCCTTCCCCAGCAAATATTTTTAAAATTACTCAACGAAATAATCCCAAACCTGTCCCGGAAATTAAGGGCCTCATTACACGGTAGGCGGTGAACCATGGCGCAATTAGCGCCATGGTTCATGCCGGTAAAATACTGGCACCGCCTTGGTGGAAAGGGGAATTACCGCCCCATTCCAAGGTTGGAGGGGCGGTAATTCCCCCTTCCACCATTGCCCTTCCCCATTCCCATTTTTGCCCCATAGGGCATAATGGGAATGGGGAAGGTGCTAATTACGGCACCGCAAATTGCGGTACCGTAATTAGCTCCCTGGGTCCCTTTGCGGGTTGGTTTTTAACGCCTGCAAAAAGGAGGTGTTAAAATCCCCAACCCGCAAAGGGACCTCGTAGTAAGGCAGTAAGGATTTACCGGTACCGGTAAAATACCAGTAAACCCTTACCGTCTACCGTGTAATGAGGCCCTAAGTCTTCACTTTGTGCCCAAGTTGTTTTTTATTTGGTCCACTTCCCTCCAGACGTTTTTTTGTGCTGCGGCTTGATACAATTTGGACCTTTTCTCTATGGGAAAATGAATGGGATTAGACCGAAAACTGTGTTTTTTTGCTTTCTTAATAACTTTTTCATATTTTAACGGATCTTCTCCATACTTTCGATGCTGGGGGGGCCATGACAAACGTTTTGTTTGGACAATATCAGCCAAATCCATCATGCAAGCCAAAAATTAATAGCAAAAGACTTTTCGGATTTCCTATGGCTCATGTTAACCCTAGTGTGGCGACCTCTGCGCTCTAGTGTATATATATATAAATATATCTATGTACAGTGCGTGAACATTACACTATGACAAGTTTTTTACATAAGGAGGAGGGTAAGGAGTGCACTCTGGTTCCCAGCACATTCCGCCTCCTACAGTCCAGCCGATCGCACGTTTGTGTACTTTACGCGTGCTTAGCAGCGATTGTATATTCATTGCCCAAACATCCTAATCTATTCCTATGCTTTGCTGCAGATGGTCCATAGCAGAGATTAAACCTGTACATCTTTTTTGGGGGGGCTGGGGAGGCACAGAGTTTAGAGGGTAGAGGGTAAACATTTTAAAGAACTTTATGATGTGGTTTTTCTTGTACAATATCAATCATTCGAATAGATTTCGATACATTAACAAAACTAAGCACCATATTAGAAGCATGAACAAAGAAGATGTGGTCAGGCTCTAGTTTCCTAAAGTGGGTCAAGAGGGGCATGGAGCTGTGTTTATGTCTTATTCGCTGCAGGTGCCAGCTGGATTCCCTTCTTGCCGTGCTGTGCGGCTTTGAAGACAAGATGCCTTTGTTTATCTTACTGAAGTCTAGGGAAGCGCACAGTTGGTGAAATGCAGGCCTGCAGGCCCTGCAGTGACTTGCACTAGAGGAAGGGCCGCCGCCTGCATCCCATACGGCACTTTGCAGGCTGCGCACCAGGGCAGGAAAGCTGGCTGCGAAAGGAGCGATTGAAGTTAGGGGTGTCCTGTTACCAAGACCCCACAACCTGCTTCACATCAGAGCCAAGTATATGAAAAGGAAATGAGGAAGAATTGCATGTAAACAAAGCACAGTTCAGGAGCGCACGGACACGGTCTTCCCCACTTCAAGGGGTACAATGTTGTTTCATCGCCAGGTTTAGTTTTTATTGCGATGAGTTATTTGACGAAAAATGTTTCACAAAATAGTTGTATAGAAAAATATATGTGGGGTGGGTAAGGGGATATAAGGGGCACAGGTGTTGGGTATAGGGAACCACCCCAAATATATTAAAGCAAAATCCCTGAGTTTTTTCGTTAAAAAACATTTTCTGCAAAAAATGTATCAAAAAGAATGGCGATGAAAGAACATAGAACCATTCAAGGACATTAGCATTTTCAGACAACCAGAATGGCCCTTGTTTACAAATACACAGCTCTCCATTGGAGAGCATTTTTGTTTAAGTTGTGGCCCATTTAAGTGGAATTGTAGTGCCACCTATATGTAAGCCAACATGAATGTTATTGATGTGTAGAGCAGAGGGTTGGCATATCGAAAGTAGGTAAATTTAGATCATCGTGTTTTCGTTAGCAGCCATTTTAGGGCCAGGCAGTCAGTATTAATCGTATAAGTGTAGATTTTATTTTGGTCAGGTCGTGGCCATCCACTCTTAAGAGCCCCATGTTCAACCATATTCAACCATAATTGCTCATCTACAAAATTAGCAAGTATTGACAACCAAATCCAAACGTTGTCAGTCAGTAAAAACCATTGCCACCCATGTTCAGCGATCACCCGCCACAGACGATTATCACCAACCATAGCTGACAATTCCCGATCATTGCTGACCATGGTCTACCATCACTATGCAGCCACTTATGTCTGCCTGGGACCTGGAAAGATTCCTGTTAGGAAGGCTCAGGCTGCTGGCTTTAGCAGTGCCTGTTTTCCTGCCACACAGATGTGCTTGCCAGTGCTCCGTCTCCCCGGCTCAGCCCACTAAAGGGGATGTTTAGTAACCTAACATCTGTGTTCTCTTAGTGCGGTCATTCACCCAGTGCAGCAATCAAAACTATCTATCTTACCATATCCATCTGTCAACCCCATCCTTCCTGTCTGTCACTCCTATCTATCTATCTATCTATCTATCTATCTATCTATCTATCTATCTATCTATCTATCTATCTATCTATCTAGCTTTCTATCCAGCTTCCCGAAATTTAAACAGGACCTCAAAACGTATCTCTTTGACTGACCTGGCTAAGCTTGACGTATGGGTCTCCCACTAACGAGCTTGGAGTGATGCTTTTATGTGTGTCAGTCCTGTCCCAGCGCTATTATGCCCATGGGCCTTGTCTATGCGTTATACAAATAAAATAAATAAATAACTATCTATCCATCTATCTGTCTGTCGGACAACCATTCCAGACCATGAAAGTTGCTGGAGAAAGCCACGAAAGACTATGAAAGCATCACTAGACAGAGCTATCCCTATGCAGGAAATCAAAGGCACTCTCCAGGCGCTATAAAGCAAGACGGCCTGTGGCCCAGGTGGGGTCTAAAACAAGATGCTGAAAGACCAGTCTTCACCAATGGAGTGAACGTGTACTTGAATGGTGTGCGGCGAGCGTGTATAGGGGACACCTCCCTGTCCCATAGCACATGCATTCATTTTTCCTCAGAAATTATATTGAGGGAAAACCTAAATCACCCTTCTGTTTTGTCCTTTGAGTATAAGTAGGGATAGGTGAAATTTTACGATACCCTTTTTCCAGAAATGTTGTAGATATTTTGCAGAAATCCATTTGAAATACACATATTTGGCTCAAATTCGCTTCATCTCAAAATTCGTCTTTCCCGATCGAAACGTTGCGAAATTTCGTGATTTTGTAGCAATATTGCAGCCGAAATGACTGTGAAATTGCAAAATCACAGGTATTTTAGACACCGGAAATGTACGACTTAGGTTTTGCGCAGATGGCATTTGCCACATAGAACGCCTTTTTGTCCATAAAAAGCCCAATATTTCAGTTTGCTGGTGGGAATTTGCCCCCCACCAACACCAGTTATAGCCATGTAATAACTTTTATAAATAGGTTTAACCCTTTCACTGCCGGTTCTTCAATGCTTACCTATGGAAATTCGGACACATGTGTAGATCCTAATGAACATACTACACACACATTCCATGCCACATTATACAATGTGTGAGTCATGCTGCATTTGGTGTAGCATATGTACGCACAAATCCGAGGGTGACAAGTTAGCTCGATGTCCAGTTACTAAAGCTTGGGTTCTGTCTCCAAGGTGGCACGGCCATTCCTAAGAGTAGTATGACCATCCCGTACCATTAGTCTGTCTTCTTTGCGCGGCTCTTCTGCCAGGCCTATGCATCGATCATGCGCTGTGTTCTCATCCGCGGGCTTCAGTTCCAGTTGTGCTCAGGGCTTGGCAATGGAGACCAGCAAATGAGGCAAACCATGGTCTATTCCCTCCAAAATGATGAAAGTGGGTCCACCTTTACTCCTCCGTACACAAGTTCACAGACGTTGCTCGCCCATCTCAGTCCTAGGGAAACCTTAGGCTACGCGAAGAGAACCTGCAGCACGTGCCTTTGAGATCCTGTCTTATCCACAATATTAAAAAACCTGACAGTGGGCCTCATTACACGGTAGGCGGTAAGGGTTTACCGGTACCGGTAAGGGCACCGGTACCGGTAAACCCTTACCGTCTTACTACGAGTTCTCATTGCGGGACCCGACCTTAAAGGCTGGTTTTACCAGCCGTTAAAGTAGGGTGCCGCAAAGGGACCTCGGTGCTAATTACGGTACCGCAATTTACGGTACCGTAATTACCACCTTCCCCATTCCCATTATGCCCTATGGGGGCAAAAATGGGAATGGGGAAGGGCCTTGGTGAATGGGGAATTACCGGGCCCGCTCACCTTGGAGTAGGCTGGTAATTCCACCATCCACCAAGGCGGACACGTTAAAATACCGGCGGCAACCGCACAACGTGTAATGAGGCCCAGTGTCTTTTTAGTGACGGGCACCGCCAAGGTGCGCCTGCACAATATGTTATGTTATGTTAATAGTATTTTATGCTGCACCGAATCACCTCGAAAGTATAGGGGTGCACTCGTGTATGCCCATGTCTTCAAAAAACACAAATTGGGCATCATTCAGAGGTTGGCGGTAACCCGCCGGTACCACACGCGGGTTGCCGCAGACCCAGACACACTGAATCCACCGCCTCACTTCCCGGTGCCACCGGACATTACAAGTCCCGGTGGCGCAGGAAGTCAGGCGGCAGAGTTGGTAACTCCCCATTCCTGTGGAGTCCCATAGGACTCCATGGGAGTGGGGAGCTGGAAGCACCAGCACCTTTGCTAACGGTGCCGGTGCCTCCGTGACGACGCTGCATACTGGGGCCAAAGCGCCTGGCAGGGTCTGACCTGCCAGGTGCTACAGTCCCTGCATGCAGACTCGCAGTGTGACGGTCCGGAAACAAGGGTGCCGGTAAGCTTAGCAGCACCCTTGTTTCCAGACCGCCACACTCAGAATGAGTGCGACCACTCTAAGGAGACGCACGTTTTCAAAGAGGGATTTAACCCATGACGGAATGGGATTTTTCTCGAGACTGAACTTTGCAAGATTTCGTTCATGATTTGCCCTGATTTGAAAAAGGCAATGTGTTTGCCGAAACACGTGTAATCCTAAAGGGCCAACAATCACTAATATTAAACCTTTCAATTAAAACACAAATTGACCACAACCAAAATAGATTTGAGAAATCTGATTTTTCATGGCGCATGTGAAATTGTGAAACACATTCACTCTTGATACTTCAACGGAGGTGGGGAACCCAAGTCTCCGTGTCTTTTTACAATCCATGTGACAATTGAGGGAAACCAGAAAATCAACAAGGGCGCAGTGGCTTGTCAAGTCAGTATCCCCACAAGAGTTCCTCTTTATTTCGCACTCAGAATGAGGCCCATTGTATTATACAAATTGATATTACATGGATTTTGGAGGTAAACAGGTTGCATTTTATTACAGAAAATCCACAAAGATTCTGACATGGACCCCACAGGTCTTTTACATCATCCATGGTACTGTGGCGTACTGTGTGCAAGCCTGAGCCAAGAGTGCCATAGTAAAGGCTGGACTGTGTTTAAAGGGGAATGTTGCTGATAACACATTGTAAGGGAAAGGAGTGGTCATATTACAACAGACACGGTAACTTGATGTCAGTAAGGTTATTATTAAGAGTTGTGTCCATGCCATGCTGTGTGAGACTATTTTAGTTGAAGGTGAGACAAGCAGCGCTCGAGTCCTAAAGAAAAGTGGGGCGACGCTGACATACACATTAGGAAGTGACGTCACAGAAAGGGAACAAATCCTAACGTGGAAGGTGAACTTTTCATTCAATTTCTCTTTCCCAATTGAAGAAAGTGCACAGGAGAAATAATAATTTGCCAGCAGAACAGATTTCCCTATAACCTATAACATGGCTGGCTGAGCTTAAAAGGTGTACAACTTTTACACCCAAACACCTATAACAAAAGATGTCGAGTAGAGCAGAATGTCATCAGAAGCCATTTTAGACCTTTCATGATAAGCGATACGTGTGGTCGTGTGCCTAAGTGTCTGGCCTTCAAATACCGGCCGCCGCAGAGTTTCCTTTAAGTGGGTGCATCTTTTTTTTTTAGTCTTTGAAAACAAATAGAGGGCCCAGCGTCCATCCTCTGAAAAAAGTAGGCGAATGCCGTCCACCCGCTTATTCCCTTGACTTGTGCCCTGGTGGTGCCTTACCTTGAAGTAGGCTATCAAAATATGTTAATGGCACCAGGGAGTAGAGTATTGGCACATCAGTTGGGTAAGGGAGGGGAGCAGAAAGGGCATTGGAGGAGGGTGGTCTTTGCTTGAGAGAATGGTGATGTGGGGGCTGCCCCCCCCCAGAGTAGCGGACCAGGGAACTAAAGAGCGGTGCCTAAGGTGGAAGTGTGAACCACGGGCAGAGGCAGGAGCACAGTACTGTATTCTGCCAAGCGGTGGTGTGGTATGCGACATGAAGTGGCAGCAATGGGCCGGGCGAGTGAGTGCTGGGTTGGCCTATCATGGGGCAAGAGGGAATGGCACTAACACTCCTCCCCCTTTCAGATGTGAGACATTATATAGCAACATTTGCGGTGTAGATGCACATGTGGGCCTGCCTCCTGCCGTCAGCATGACAAGACAGTGTCCTACGTCCTAATGCCCAGATGGCAGGATAATGTACTCAAGGGTTGAAGGTTCTGCTGTCACCATCTACCAGCAGAGCCAGATCAACAGCAAGGAAATTCTAGGTGGCCACGTGATATGCTCCAGGGTGGTGGGGGGGACTCTTAGAATGGGCCCATAATATGGAAATCGGTCGGCAAATCGGTCAACTTTGCAAGAGTGTGTGGGCACTAAAATGGCACGTGTCCCGATGCCAGCTATTATTTACAGGCAAATTATTATGATAATAAGCTTCATTACCCCACCGGGTCATTTTTAATAGTTCGGACCTGATATGAAATGCAAAGCAGCCAGCACATACATACTCCAGCTTCTCATAATGCATTTTAAGCATGCTTGCCTCTCAATGTCTCATTGGTTTCGAAAATTGCTCCTATATAAGGGGACACTTGTGTCGGAAATCGTCAAAGGCATGCTGGGAACAGTGTGGCATTCACACTAATTGAGGCGTTGTGGAGTTTTTTGTATGCATGTCGCCTAGATTCCCCCAAGGCACGGCACCCTTGGCCTTTCGCTGGAATGAACGGCGGCCATTTTGATGGACTGGGAACAGTGCAGTTCAGTATGTTATGTAACTGCCTTCCTTGTTTGGCGCGACTGATAAAGAAAGAAGCAAGGGTGAACCGCTACACTGATCTATTACGAAGTCGAAGTCCCAGCAGAAGGGCGTGCATAGGAAGCGTACGCAAGTGACTTCAATAATCTTATCTTCCCACTTCCCCAAGCTCATTTTCTCGCCTGCGGCAGATTTATGTCTGGATGCCGCTGGCTGGGCACAGTACGTCACTTCCGGGACAAGGGTACGTGTTCTGAAACTACCACAGTGTTTAATTGGTGCAGCAGAAAAGTATATCAACATATAACAACACTACATGTGGTTAGCATTTTGACAGAGGACAACTACGGTCTAGATCACACTCTACCAACCATTACCCTACAAAGAGGCCCGAATTTATGTTTTTAGGCTCAAAACAGCATCTCCGGGTGTCCCTCTCTTTTCGGTGCTGGAGTCAGCTGCCTTATTTTAGCACCGCCCCTGTGCCCGCCTGCCGGTGATAAGCAAGCTGACCTCTGTTCATACCGGCCTTTTCCGGCTCACCCAAGAACAGACACTGTGTTAATGATGAATTCCTAATACCACATTTATAATTTCTTTCGTTTGACCATTTTTCATGGAAAAATGAGTGTCCTTCAAAGTCAATCGCATGCTCTAAAAAGCAGCTCTTGTGCACTGCCTGGATTCCAGGCAAAGGGCATCAGACAACAGAATACATCCTAATAACCTAGCACAATGCAACACAGCAAGTAAACAAACACAAATACATTGAGTGAAGCAGATGGGCAAGACAAGTGCATCTTATATAAACCGTAACAAATTAACATTGAGATGTTTTTATTAATATTAAATAATTAAAAAGGCATTCAATAAAATACATAGACAAAAATAATAATCAGATAATAATCATAAAGTAAACATGACATACTGTACTAAGAAGCTATAATTATTATTATTGCTATTTTCGTCGCTATAGTCCAGCTAGAGCTCTGCAGTCCGCCTCTGATTTTCTGATTCAGGTCCCTAGGTTTTGTCGGACCAGGATTGGCAGTCACGCCTTTTTGGCATCTGCCGTGGTTCTCTGGAATAAGCTTCTGCGCTCCCTCTGTGCCATGGTACTTTTACGGCATCGCCTTAAAACTCTCCTGTTCTAAGCCTCTGCGGGCTGCCTATGCAACTCTCTTGTTGTCTTCTCCCATTAGCACCATGATGCCTTTGGGTGATAAAGTGCTTTAAAATTACAATTAAGATAACATAACATGAAATGTATTGAGTGTGGACCTAGTGTCTGGAAGCAACAGAGTGCTTTATAATCATAGTGGGAAGAACATGGTGCGGGAAGCAGAGAAGCATGGCAGCAGGGAGCTAACAGGGGCAGGCAGTTTGGTAGCGAGGGATCCACAAGCAATCAGGGGAGGAAACTGTGGGGAGCAGATCACCCACTCTCAGGTAGGGTGGAGAGTGGAGGGTGTGTGGACTTACGTGTTAGAGAGGAGCCATTCATTGAAGAGGAAGGTCTTGAGCTCCTCCTGGAACTGTAGAAATGAGGGGGTAAGTATGATGTTGACAGGGAGGTGGTTCCAGAGTCTTGGGGCTTAGACAGAGAATGTCTGTCTTCTAGTTCTTTCCTTCCTGCACTGGCAGAGTTCAAGACTGCACATGTGCTTACTTGTAGGCTTCCGAAGATGCTGAGTTTATCAGTGAGGTGCCTTTGGGACTTCAGAGTGACAGCCCTGTAGATGATGCAGCAGGATTGGAAGATGATACAGGCTTGCATCGGGAGTCAGTAGAGTTGAATGAGGGTCGGGTGATGTGGTCTAATTTTCAGAGTGCTTAGATGAGATGAGTTGTGGCATGCGGGACATAGCTCTAGAGTGTCAGGATAGTTGCCAGAAGGTTGCCCAAAAGGGCATCGCCATCATCCAGGTGGGAGAGGGCCAAGGCTTGACAGCAGATCTGAAGTGTTTTTCTGGGATGAAGGGCTTGATTGTCCATAGCTATGTGCAGATGAAAACAAACAGGCAGAATTAGGAGAATCCTAATTAAGGACTGAAAATGTAAAGTTCTCAAAAACAGGTAATAATTCACTGAAGTTCTAACTATGTGTCTTTGAGGTAATTTTTACTCATGTCAAATTAAAGGAAAATAATTAAATTGAATCTGAAATGAGCAATGGCAAATTTAGTCTTGTCTTTTATGGATACAACATTCATTTCTTGACTCATTTTCTTCGATGGTTTTTTTGACGATTGTTTTCTCTCGAGAAAACTCATCGAAAAAGATAGGGGGTGTGGGGCAGGTTATATTAGGGATGGGGGGGTTGGGAATAGAGGTAAATTAAAAGGGAAGCGTGAGGCTTGTGGGGAATCCCTCAAAAGGAAAAAAAAACACTTCCAATGTTTTTTTTCAAATAAGAAACATTCTGCATCAACCTATCGAAAAAATGACAGTCGCAAAATAAACATTGAACCGTTTTATGCAGGCATTGTATAGGCATTTGCCAAGCACTGCCATAATAGTACTAACTGGCCATAAGATGGCCACAGCTGGAAAAAAGGTTTGAGTACCTGGGCATATGATGTCAGTGCCTGGCAAATGCCTAGCTAACACATATACACAAGCCAAAACCTTTGGCTTTGCCACTTCTTCTTTTCAACAGGAGTGCTGTCCAATGAACAGATGTGAGGATAGATGTATTGCTTATAAATCAAGAGGCTGAAGTCACCCTTCGTTAAGACATTTGTATTACACCAGGCGCTCATGTACAATGATAATAAAGCAATTGGGGGTCATGCTTAACCCCAGCGTTAGTTGCATAACATGGTGGGGACCACCTCTGTGGCCACTTTTGTGCCCAAGGTACCCTCCATTTAATATTCCTCATTTTCACCACGTAGAGGAAATGGTGGGGAGCAAATGTGACGATGTGGTTGAAAAGTGTAAATGCTGCCTGCAAAGTACAGGCAGCTTTTGTAATGAATTCTTCTGGAATGCGCTTGCTTTTATCAGGTGGTCAGTTCAGGGGCACACTGGGGTTAATGCATTTGAATGTATATGGCAGAGCAGGAATTGGAGGTGGACACATTATGTCCGTCTGGCTCCCCAACTCCACCACACAAATTGAGCAAAATGAGGCAGATCACAAAGAAATGGCGGTAAACACATTTAGAACAATTTTTTGCGATCCACTTCACCTGGAAAATGAATCCCACTAATGCTCAAAATGCCGCTTAGAAATAAAGCTGGCAGGCACTACAAAGGCACACAGTTTGATGTTATTGTATGATCGAGCGTGCTCAAAGGGATCACAGGAGAGTGTGTTTTGGGTTGGGAGGGGCAGGTAGCAGGTGGAAATGGCCATAAGGATTTGCATGGCCATGGGCAGACAATGGTATGGTAAATAAAAAACCAACACCCAGGGCCATGTGTCCCTGCTCACATCCCATCTCACTTATTTTTGTAATTCAATGTGATCGTTTCAGCTAACAGGTGGTGCTAAGGCATCGCTTAATAGCAAAAACTAAAAATGACCGCTCGCCCTTTACTGTAGTCACACTTCTAATGGCACAATAGAAAAAGAAGCTGATTGGCTTGCGGGGTGAGTTGAAGAGGACTAGAGATAGTTAAAAAAATAGGTATGTTTACTTTGAAGCCATAGGTGATTGAGTCAGGTTGAGAGTTGCAGGTGGTGGAAGAGAGTCAGCTAAGAAATCAAAGCAAATAGATTGCCGGAATTACTAGTTTAGAGGAATCCAATGGTTTATTGAGAGGCCACACACAACACAGGGATTTCCTTCCCTCCTCACTCAAGGTGTCTTGGAATAAACTGTTTAACAGATGATTTTATTCAGCCCTATCTCAGGCTCATATCATTCCCCTTGGATCTCTCCCCCTGAGCTAACAATGAGCCAAGAACCAGGCCGGTGTACGGGAATTATATTGGTATTTATGTAAATTAAAATTAATAGAAATTTGCACGAAAATGTCAAACACCACTTTATCCCTGGCACAACAAAATCAACTTCTCGGCATAAATACATCACAAAAGTGTGTTGAAAAGAACATAATCACAATTCTTCACTTTCTACAAATTTCTCTTCAAGAAATAATTAAACTGATCAATAACCAAAGCAATTATAAATGTAGTGTTGTGCAATTTTGTTTTGCTTGAAAGGCTAGCAGTAGGGTTTCAAGATTGGTACAAATACATATGGCTATTATGATTTCACCCACACTTTTGGTTTATAATAAACATAGGGTGATTTTGTGGTTTGTTTTTCACACCCCCCTACGTTCGTCTGGGTCACGGAAGTTGGACTAAACAATTTGAATGATTTGGGTTTTTTTGGATTTCAGACCACCCTCCTCTGTTGGGGAAGCTGGATGGTAAAAATGGGGAAGATTTGAAAATGTAGGATTTTTAGCCCCCCACACCCTCCACCCACTTAAAGGCCTGTGTTAGGGGAAAGCTGGACAAAAAGATTGGACTCATTTAAAGACACCCACCCCTATTCCTTAAAGAAGTCGGGTCAACTGGACAAAAGGGATTACCCAATAAAATTATAGGCTATACACACTGGGAAGTGAGCTTTGTTAATTTTGAATTTTAACACTGTGTAGTGTTCCACCAAATGGGGAATTAATACAATTAATATTTTTCGTTAAATAAGCTAAGGATCTACACAGATTTGCTCTCCTCCCCCCCTCACTATAAGGGGATAGGATTTAAGGCCAGCAGATTCCCGCACCTAGTGGTTTCCCAGGGCTCAGTTCTACTTACATAGAAAACCTCTGTTTAAAGTTCAGGACAGCCAGCTGCATGTCAGGACCCTCTGGAAAGATACGGCAGGGGTCTGGTCACTCCACTCTCAAGGATTCCTCCCGCTCCCCACCATAGGACCCAGTCAGCTGTTAGGTCTTCCTGGTAATAGATAGCTCCACCCAGATGCTCTCGCTGCAATCTCCTCTGTCTTTCCATTGCAGCTGTCAGATGGTAGGTTGCAGCAGCACTCTTATATGGTCAATTTCAGAAGCTCTGTCTCTTCCTCATGGTACAGTCCCCCTTATATAGCAGCAATGACCCTACCAATTTTACAATATTGGGGGAGTACCCTGCAAGTGGTCACACAACTAGGTTTGAACAGTTATCCTTCTCTCTCCTCCCAAACCCAGCCTCCCAGTCAGGATTGGTTTAGGGGTCTGGTGCAGACATATGGGAACTTAATTTACAAGCCCCATTTATTCTCATGTCACTTTTTTTGCAAAAATCTAGTTATGTGGCAAAACTTGATCACTTTACTAATAACTGCCATAATATTCATATTTTCTGATTCCACTAATCATGGGGAATCAAATAAGACGGCAGCCATGCCTGCCAGTTTTTGCACGGACATGTGGCACTTTTCTGCCCTTTTCACAAAAAGTATAACAGTTATGAATATGTACCTTATTACCCATATTCACAATTTCGCCCTCCACCGTTCACCAACTCTCACATTTTGAACATTTTTAGATCAGTCAGAAATTCATCTTAGATGGCCATTACAGTTCCCTGAGTCACAGGTGGATGAATTTTATATCTCCAAAATCGCCTGGAAATTACCTAAGATATGGTACATTAATGACAAAAATCCGCCTTATGTTTGCTGGGAAAAAGGCCCAAGTTATAATAGTCCTTTTTAAATGAATTGAAATTCTTCATGTGGGACAAATGGTAATGCTCCATCCTCCAGGCCATATGGTCTCACTGGGTCAGCCTGTAACCAGAGTTTTTACTATTCTGTTTGTGTTTGCAGCTTGCTCTTTGAAGTTGGTTGTCTGTTTGAAGTTGTAGCCCCAATCTTCACACCTTTAAGTGATTATCCAGCCAAGGGGAACTTGTCCTGCAGTAACTGCCTTCAGAGCCAGCAACTCTGGGGAACACTGGGGTTTCCACTCCTTTAGCAGGATGCTTTATTGCCTTTATAATTAGCTGGAGCATGTAAAGTCCAGACCTGCAGTTGGGGATTTCCTTGTGATGTGTCCCACAGCAAGCAAAAGGGTTTGTCTCTAGCCTCCAGAAGCATTTACATGGAAAACAAAAGGAGCGTTTCTTTTCAAATGTTAGCATGGGTACATTTTTCACATTTAAACTGCAAACACACATGCAAAGCCTTTTTCTGTCATTGTTTAAAAATCCTGTTTCCCATGTGAATGGGACCTTTGATGTTTCTTCTTGGCTTGGGAATTAAAATGCTGCTTTTCCTTGGGTAGTGACAGGTAGACCATTTTCACATGGCCCTTCAGTTTTCATTTGCAATCACACAAGGAAAGCCGTTTTTGGTGTTAGTGTGGAACAATCCTGCTTTTCATGTGAAAGGGACCTGAAAGGGACCTCCAGTTTCCTCTTGCAGCCACACATGCAAAGCCATTTTTGGTGTTAGTGTTAAAATGATTCCTATTTCTCAGGTGAAAGGGACCTTCCGTTTGGGGCCTTTGCATGCTCCCCATAGGATGTTCCCTTATTTATGGCTGAAAGTGAAAGGTTAAGACGGCATTTAATAGGTGGTAGTGTGTCATGTTACTTGGGATGAAAATAGTGGCTCAACTGGGTGTTCCCCCTCATTTTAAAATGGGAGGAATGGAATTAAAAACTGAAAGTGGTCATGTGTGCATAGGGAGGGCACCATGCAAGAACACGTACCTTGAAGCGTAGACCCTAGCAGAACTCAATGTCAGTGCTAGTGCTTTAAATATGTTGCAATCGAGGGGTGGGGTGGTGCAGTGAGGTGGGTGTAGCCTAAAGTATGGGCGTGACCTGAGTGTCCACAGAATGGAACAATCAAAAAAAAATTGTTGGGGTACCTTTTTTATTGCCCCGCACTGGGGATTCACCCACTCACAGTCGGTGACAAGTCTGTGTCCCATTGTTCCATTGGTGCTATATGCCAAGGAGTTTATGAATGAAACAAAACCATCCACCTACGAAATAGCACACTGCAACATGGCACTGGCTAATTATCAGCAGTGTGGGTTCATATCCTGGGCACAGAAAACAAAAACGATTAGTTGATGGGGCTCTCTGGGGTAATTGAGTCCTGGCAGAGCAATGGTTCGATTGAGGTTGTGGGAGACTGCCAAGGCTCATCCCTAGCTAGTACTGGCCCATTTAAAGACCTGGCCAATGCCCAGCCCCCAGGTATGCATTGGCAGCATACATGCCAGCCTTTCTGCCATGTGCATGAAGGGGGTTTATTGCAGGCCTTAATCATTGAATCTGGACTGTAGATATAGAAGGCTTTGGTTGAGCATGCTCAGTGTATGTGTTTAGCCATTTCTTTGTCTCTAGGCTTAAACGGTAACTCTCACGGAAATGTTTGAAAAATAAATAAGCCTATTTATGTTTCCTCTCCCTCCTGCCCCACTACAGTCTCCCACAACGGTCCCTCCTTGTGCTCCTTTGTCCAGGATGTTGAGGTCTCTGGGCAATGGGCATGAGATGCATAAGCAGATGCTGCTTGGTAGTTATGCTGCAGGGTGCCGTGTTCGACACCAGGCCCTTCTCTAGGGATGTTGCTGGAAGGGTGAGGCTGGGGCATAAAACTGTCTTGGGCACCAATGAAAAATGTCCTATGGTTTCAACTGGCAATTCATTCCTTTTGTGGCAGACAGTTTGAGTAGTACCCAAGGGGTAGGTTTTTGATCAAATGTGATGCAAATTGTGCATTTTAAAGAATATTTATTGAGTAACACTGGTCAAAACGACCAGCCACAAGGTGAAGTAACATCAAACTGGCTCACATGGGCCAAAAAAAGTGGGCCACTTTTGCCAAAGAATCTGACCCACGGTAGCAGTTTGTGTTTTTGATTCAGGCATTGCCCTGTTGCCCTAGAGACCAGTCTGAACCTGGTTTCCTGGGTCTCGGTGCACCCCTAAGGCCATCACAGTGAGAGCACACTAGCTCCCTTGATCTCGACAAAAAGAGTTGCAGCAATCTGAGGGAAAGGATCCGTGAGTGGCTGTGTGATATTTGAAGATTGAAAAAAGAAGAGGAGGGCGGGGTGTGTGTTTTAGCGATGATGCAGGGGGCAGAATCAATCTGTTAGGCGAATGATGACTCGAGCGATATGCCGTAGGGGGTTTCCGGTGATTGTTGGGGTGCTGGTGAACAGAATGCTTTCAAGGCAAAGCAGTAACTCTATTTTATGTTATGTTAAAGGTTCTTGTACTGCGCACTGTTGGCACCTGCATGGTTTCTTGGCACTCTGGCGGACCTGTAAAGCAAGGGGGGGGGAGGACGATGGAGGGGATAAGTTAGTCGGATCACGCGGGAGAAAAGAGCAAGAGAGCTGTGATATGTTGTTGGCAGATACAGTTCGGTTTACACCGTCCGCTGAGCGTAGGTGTGTTTTTGGTGATTTAAAGAGAGCCATTTGACAGCTGTACCTTGGCAGGTGACTGAGAGGCTCTGTGGCCTCACCTAGAGCTTTGTGCTAGCATCATATACAGGACTGGGTGCCTAGGGGCCCGGGCTGGACTGCTCAGCAAGGATTGAGTCACTTTGGCCAATAGGGACAGCATGGTGAAGCCAGATGATTATGCTCTTTCTTTGCATTGAGTTCAATTAAAAAGAGCAGAATCTCCCTGAAAGTGGTACTTATAATATCAATAGCGAAGCCAAGCGGGAGTGACCTTCCTCCGCTACCCTGAGTGCACAGACCCCCCTGATCCCCCTCATTGCAATGCGTGCATTACAGGGGGGCAGTGAATTAAGGAGGGGAAGAGGGGTGGGAGCCAGTGTGTAACATGTGGATAGTGGTCTCACAAAATGGACATGTTTTCTTGATGTAATCTGGCACTATGAGCAAAGTCAAAGTAAGTGTTCTTATGCAGGGATACTGGGGCATATGGGCATTGCCTAGATGGCTGGTAGATTGAGAACATTAATTGTGTGCAAAGGCATAAACAAAATGTACTGGAAAATGCTCCTGTGAGCTGTTAGGGATCTAGCATCTACTGGATTTAATCTTGGGGCACCCTCCAAAACCGACTGCAAATTATGTGGCTTTTTACCAGCTCTTTCACCAATAGTGTACTCCACCATTTTCACCAAATATTTTCAAAACATTTCTCTGGGGGGAGAAACCCATCGACCCAACTCCCTGTCTGGTTGGGGCTCCTATGCTGCGCTTGGTCACTTGCAAAATTCGTGGGTAATAGTTATGCCCATCTAATCACGCTGCCTTCAGGAAAGCCATCAAGACTAGGCTCTTTGTCTAAACAGATACCTAAATAGCCTTAAGCAGATGCACTCACTGTTTGCCTCCCTGGAATGCCGATTGTAACTGTTCACCATGTATTTTATCATTCTGCACCAAATATTTTTGTGGGGCCGCATTCTTGTAACCCTGAATCATGCCTTCTTACATGTCCTTCATTGTCATGATCTCTGCTTCCAAAAGGTCAGGGTTTTCCCAACTCCCTTGGAAGCAGATCCATAACCCAGGTTCCGAGTGCCAACCAGTCCCAATTGGAACCTTTTGGACCCAGTCCTGGCGCCAGTGGCACCAGGCTCATAAAGATGCCCAGTCCCAGCGCTGGAAGCGCCGGGCTCATAATGCTTGGGTGGACTTACCTGCAGCAGACCATGCTGCTTACTTACCTGCCAGTTGAACCCCTGATCCTCTTCTGTTTGGAACTACTTTTCCTGTTGGGTGGGGCAGGAGCCACTCCCTAGATTCAGAACACTGGAACTCTTCTGGAAAGCAGGAACTCTTTTCTTACCTAGGCGTGGCTGTGGAAGGAGACACCTAAGCACTACTGGAGGCTATTTAAACCACACCCGATGGATGAATCTTGCTTTGCGTTATTCTGCATCCTCTGTAGCAGAACGCTCATCGTGTCTTCTGCATCTGATCCTGGGCCTAAGGAAAAAGGCTTACCATCCTGAATCCAGTCTTCAGCAACACCTATAAAGACAAGAAAGAACAGGTTAGCATTACGGTCTTCAGTGACAGCTCTTCACTTACCTGGTCCATCGACTGTCACCAACGCCTCGCGCTGCATTCCGGCATCTGAAAGACAAAGGCTTACCTACTCTTCGTGCGCTCCGGAGGTCTTCACACTGCATTCTGGCATCTGAAAGACAAAAGCTTACCAACTCTTCGCACGCTCCGGAGGCCTTTGGCGCTGCATCGCACATCTGAAAGACAAAACAAGGTGCGTTTAAAGACATTGGGGAACTTTAATATTCACGTGCCATTACACCTTTCCACATCTAACCCAGTGGGTATTCCGGCACCCTGCAGCCGCTCCGAACTTGTACCTGCAAAATAAAAAGACAGTTAGAGCGCATCGTGAAGCAGGCAACAAGCGCTTACTTACGTGCTTCCAGGCGCTTCTATTCATCACACGGGCTCCATCTTCAACTCACTTCAGCCCGTCATCCGCCATCGCCGGAACCCTGCAAAACAAGAAACATCATTACTAAAGACTTTAAAGACATTAGAATTACTCGAAACTTACCGTTCGTGCAGTAAACGACGGACAGCAGTCCTCTGAAGTCAAGAGGCCTGCTCCCCTTATCCAGTGAAGAAACTGGTTACAGCACCCTGCCCCGAGGCAGATGGAGAGCACGGCGTTCACTTACCTAAGGTGAGAGCGTTAACCTTTGGGGTTCTACAGGAGAAGAGAAAGGGAAGAAGAGAGAGACATTCAATAACCCAGTTCCTTAATCCCATATTTTCTATCTGCAGACATCTTACCCTTCGAGTCAGACATACAGTGCACAGAGGTCCAGCCCAAAGCTACACATCACCTTTGAAGATACGGTATACGCCCAGTCAAAACCGGCGCCTCTACGGGAATCAGGTGAGCGTTACAGAACGCAAAGCCTACCACAAAACTCCCGTCCAGGCGCTATGGAAACCTCGGATACCGACCAGCTAGCCCAGTTACTTGGGGAACTAAGGGCAGAAGTGCATGCAGCCCGTCAGGAAACTAACGCTCTAAGAAGGGAACTGATTATTTCCAAGGAGCGAACAGATGATCTGGCTAGACAATTGCTACAGTCACAAGCCGGACAGACCCCGTTACCCGCATCTGGATCCGCTTCCGCATCTGGATCCGCTTCTACATCCTCTATGAATCCAGTGCAGATCAACCTACCTGGGAATGTACCTCTGGCTCTGCCCGAACGATTTTCTGGTGACCCAAAGAGGTTTGCAGTATTTATCAATCAGTGCCGGTTGCATTTCTTATGCCGGCCAGCAGCCTTTCCAACTGATCAAGCTAAAGTAGCTTTCGTGCTTTCGTACCTTAGTGGCAATGCGGCAGACTGGTCGATCCCTCTAGTAAATCAAGATGATCCGGTCCTCCATGATTTTCAAGCTTTTCAGCTCAGTATGGAAAAACTGTTCGCAAGACATTCACAGGGGCAGGCCTTTGACAATGAGCTTCTTTCGTTGCGACAAGGTAATCAAGACCTTTTGGCTTATATTGCGTCTTTCAACAGACTGATAGTGGAAACTCAATGGTCTGAGGACAAAAGGATTACAATGTTTTATAGAGGTCTACGTGGAGAGCTCAAAGATGTGTTAGCCCAAGTAGTGAATCCCCCACAAGATTGTTCGGACTATATAGACTTAGTCGTTCAAATAGATCACAGACTGCAGAACAGGAAGGCCGATCGTTCCAAGTTTGATGCTCGAGTATTTTCCAAACCGCCAACTCCTTCCAAAGGAGTAGACTCCGGGGAACCCATGCAAATAGGGGGTCTGAAAGGTCCTCTAACACAAAAGGAGCGGGAAAGGAGAAAACAGTTGCAATTATGCCTCTATTGCGGAAACTCAGGGCACTTGCTTCGAGACTGTCCGGTGAAACCTGCCAAGAAGGCAGTAGGAGCTGCAGTTACCAAAGTTACAAACTCTGAGCAGGGAAACGACCTCGCCCGACAGGAATAGAGGTCCTCTTGCCGAGCGTGAAAACCAGTTCCGTGACCTCGCATTTCATGATACCTATGGTCCTCATTAGCCCTGATAATCCGGATCGATTACATGCAATTGAAGCTTACGTCGACAGCAGTGCCATCGGCAATTATGTGGATCATGAAATGGTTTTGAGGATGAATCTAACTCTTTGTCCCAAGGCTGTAAAGGACGTCATTACTACGGTGTATGGTACGGATATAGCCTCCAGGCCAGTAACGCATACCACTCAAGAAGTGACGCTAGTAAGTCAAGATGGACACCATGAGAAGATCGTGTTCGATGTGATCAAGGCCCCTCAGTTTCAGATTATTCTAGGAATACCTTGGTTAGAGAAACACAATCCTCTGATCGATTGGCGAGCAAGAACGGTCCAGTTTCCAGAATGTGTCTCTACTTGTCACCCTCCACCTGGTGTTGCACTGGCAGCAATTTCTTCAGAGACTCCCCAGTTACCTCCCGAATACCTAGAATACCAAGATGTTTTCCGGAAGGATCAGGCTAACTCTCTACCTCCTCATAGGTCTTATGACTGCCAGATAGACCTGATACCTGGATCTACTCCTCCTTGTAGTAGAATTTATGCCCTCACCGAGCCTGAGAACCTTCACCTTCGACAATACCTGGATCAATACCTGGCAAATGGGTTTATTCGTCCTTCCAAGTCCCCTGCTTCTTCAGCTTTGTTCTTCGTTCCAAAAAAGGAAGGAGACCTTAGAACTTGTATAGATTATCGCTCCCTGAACCAGATCACCGTTAAGAATAGATATCCGTTACCTTTGATCCCTGAACTCCTGGACCAAGTCAGAAAAGCATGCATATATAGAAAGCTGGATCTTAGAGGAGCTTACCACTTGGTACGAGTAAAAGAGGGCGATGAATGGATGACGGCCTTCCGCACCAAGTATGGGCTATTTGAATATCAGGTCATGCCCTTCGGACTTTGCAATGCCCCGGCCGCCTTTCAATATTTTATGAACGATGTCCTCAGAGAGCTCATAGATGTGTGTGTTGTTGTTTACATTGACGACATCCTCGTTTATTCTTCATCGGAATCTGAACATCGGAAACACGTGAAAATGGTCCTCGAAAGATTGCGTCAACACAAACTTTTCGCTAAATTGGAAAAATGTGTTTTCAACGTGACTGAAGTTGAATTCTTGGGATTCATATTATCACCTGGCGGAGTGCGTATGGATTCAAAGAAGGTCGATGCAGTTCTTAAATGGCCATCACCATCCTCCGTAAAAGGTGTGCAAAGCATGTTAGGCTTCGCTAACTTTTACCGCAGGTTTATCCCCGAATTCTCTCGAATAGTCCAGCCCATCACTGCCTTGTTAAAGAAAAACAAACGTTTTGAATGGTCTACCGAGGCGGGACAAGCTTTCCAGGATTTGAAGACTAAATTTATCTCTGCACCAATCTTAAAACACCCTCGCCCCGAACTCCCCTACATCGTGGAAACTGATGCTTCAAGCCTTGCCATGGGGGCAGTTCTATCACAAAAGGACCCGGTAACCAATCAGTTGCATCCTGTGGCATTTTGGTCCCGCAAATTCTCGCCTCCTGAAATCAATTACACGATTACTGACAAGGAACTTCTGGCTATCAAGTCTGCCTTTAAGGCTTGGCGGCATTATCTGCTGGGGGCCTGACACACCGTTACTGTGATTACGGATCACCGAAACCTGCAATATTTGAAAACCGCAAAAGCCCAATCCACTAGACAACTCCGTTGGGCATTATTCTTTGCCGAGTTTGACTTCATAATTACCTATCGACCTGGTACAAAGAACGGTAAAGCTGATGCCCTTTCTCGGATGGGAGTGGAAGAACACTTGATCAACCCTAAACCTGTACCAATCATTCCCGAACAAAGAATTCTGGGTGTAATCGCCACAGAATCCATAGAGGAAGTTAAGGATAAAGCCAGGCAACTTGTAACTCCAGCAGACATACAGAATTGGCATCTGCAGGGAAAGGACTTTGCAGTAAAGGAAAACTTATTGTATTTCCAAGAACGATTATACCTACCCAGCACAGATTTACAGAAAAAAGTAATCTCTTGTTATCACGATTCTTTAATGGAAGGACATCCCGGTATGGCCAAGACCTCAGAAAAGATCAAGCGCTACTTCTGGTGGCCGTCTTGGAAAAAAGATATCAGAGACTTTATAATGTCCTGTGGAGTATGCGCCCAAAACAAGAGTCAAAAGGAAAGACCAGCAGGCCTCTTACGCCCTATTGACATCCCACCTCGCCCTTGGCATACGCTTTCTATGGACTTCATCACCGATCTACCTCCATGCTCCGGATACAATACGATTCTAGTAATCGTGGACTTATTCTCCAAGATGACGCATTTCATTCCGCTCAAAGGCTTGCCAACAGCAGCAACTCTGGCCCGAGAATTTTTCGAAAACCTCGTCCGACTGCACGGTTTTCCTTCAGTTCTAATTTCGGATCGAGGTAGTCAATTTATTTCTCATTTTTGGCGAAGTTGCTGTCGGTCGGCTCAAATTGATGTGAGACTATCGACCAGTCACCACCTCAGACCGACGGACAAACCGAGAGGACCAATCAAACTCTGGAACAGTATTTACGCTGCATGCTGCAACAAACTGAAAAAACTTGGAAAGACATCCTTTGGATAGCCGAATATGCCTACAATAACTCTGTCCATTCGGGAACTGGGAAAACCCCGTTTTTTCTTTTGTACGGCAGTCACCCTCGAACCCCGGAGTTGGATCCCCTCCAAGATCTTGAAACACCAGCAGTAGACTACCTGCATTCTACAATCACCCAAGCCTTTAAGGAACCTGTTTCTCACCTTCAAAGGGCTAAAGAACAATACAAGAAAGGAGCAGATCAACATCGGAAGGAAACCCCTCAATATCAAGTAGGGGATCAAGTCTGGTTATCCACCAAATATCTACCTCTAAAAGGGCCACGCACATTCAACCCAAGATACCTTGGTCCCTATTCCATCACTACCATAGTAAACCCAGTAGCGGTCAAGTTGGACTTGCCCCCGCACATGAAGATACATCCGGTCTTCCACGTCTCTCTATTAAAACCCGAGCAACCTCAAACCCGACTAACTAAATCTCCAAAACCTATCCTAGTTGATGGAGAACTCGAGTTTGAAGTCAAAAGCATTCTGGACTCCAAGATCTCCAAATCTAAACTATTTTACCTAATTGACTGGAAAGGCTACGGCCCCCAAGAGAGAACCTGGGAACCTGCTGAATATGTCCATGCTCCTCGCCTAATCAAAAGATTTCACTGAACATTTCCTGACAAGCCAAAACCCCCGGAGAAGCCCGGTTTGGTAGGGGCCTTGAGAGGGGGTACTGTCATGATCTCTGCTTCCAAAAGGTCAGGGTTTTCCCAACTCCCTTGGAAGCAGATCCATAACCCAGGTTCCGAGTGCCAACCAGTCCCAATTGGAACCTTTTGGACCCAGTCCTGGCGCCAGTGGCACCAGGCTCCTAAATATGCCCAGTCCCAGCGCTGGAAGCGCCGGGCTCATAATGCTCGGGTGGACTTACCTGCAGCAGACCATGCTGCTTACTTGCCTGCCAGTTGAGCCTCTGATCCTCTTCTGTTTGGAACTACTTTTCCTGTTGGGTGGGGCAGGAGCCACTCCCTAGATTCAGAACACTGGAACTCTTCTGGAAAGCAGGAACTCTTTTCTTACCTAGGCGTGGCTGTGGAAGGAGACACCTAAGCACTACAGCAGGCTATTTAAACCACACCCGATGGATGAATCTTGCTTTGCGTTATTCT
Organism: Ambystoma mexicanum; assembly: GCF_040938575.1. Classification (NCBI taxonomy): domain Eukaryota; kingdom Metazoa; phylum Chordata; class Amphibia; order Caudata; family Ambystomatidae; genus Ambystoma; species Ambystoma mexicanum. The sequence goes on along the minus strand of NC_090939.1, from coordinate 667,697,241 downwards.
GCATCCTCTGCAGCAGAACGCTCATCGTGTCTTCTGCATCTGATCCTGGGCCTAAGGAAAAAGGCTTACCATCCTGAATCCAGTCTTCAGCAACACCTATAAAGACAAGAAAGAACAGGTTAGCATTACGGTCTTCAGTGACAGCTCTTCACTTACCTGGTCCATCGGCTGTCACCAACGCCTCGCGCTGCATTCCGGCATCTGAAAGACAAAGGCTTACCTACTCTTCGTGCGCTCCGGAGGTCTTCACACTGCATTCCGGCATCTGAAAGACAAAAGCTTAACAACTCTTCGCACGCTCCGGAGGCCTTCGGCGCTGCATCCCGCATCTGAAAGACAAAACAAGGTGCGTTTAAAGACATTGGGGAACTTTAATACTCACGTGCCATTACTCCTTTCCACATCTAACCCAGTGGGTATTCCGGCACCCTGCAGCCGCTCCGAACTTGTACCTGCAAAATAAAAAGACAGTTAGAGCGCATCGTGAAGCAGGCAACAAGCGCTTGCTTACGTGCTTCCAGGCGCTTCTATTCATCACACGGGCTCCATCTTCAACTCACTTCAGCCCGTCATCCGCCATCGCCGGAACCCTGCAAAACAAGAAACATCATTACTAAAGACTTTAAAGACATTAGAATTACTCGAAACTTACCGTTCGTGCAGTAAACGACGGACAGCAGTCCTCTGAAGTCAAGAGGCCTGCTCCCCTTATCCAGTGAAGAAACTGGTTACAGCACCCTGCCCCGAGGCAGATGGAGAGCACGGCGTTCACTTACCTAAGGTGAGAGCGTTAACCTTTGGGGTTCTACAGGAGAAGAGAAAGGGAAGAAGAGAGAGACATTCAATAACCCAGTTCCTTAATCCCATATTTTCTATCTGCAGACATCTTACCCTTCGAGTCAGACATACAGTGCACAGAGGTCCAGCCCAAAGAGCCAGCCGTGTGTTACACATCACCTTTGAAGATACGGTATACGCCCAGTCAAGACCGGCGCCTCTACGGGAATCAGGTGAGCGTTACATTCATAGCACCGCAATGCCCGAGGGCTGCAGTGCGCTCTATAAATATACACATTTTTTTTAAATAAAAAAATAATGAAAACCTTCACCAGCCTCTACTGCATGCTTGTGCCCCCTCTGGAGTCTCTTACCCTCCCTGGCACCCAAAGCTGCCTTCACTATAGAACCACATGCAATTTAATAAGTGAAAAAACCAACACATGTCAGTTGGGGGATGGGTTCCTTGGAGCGGATGGAAGTAGGGTATTCAGAGGCATTCATGAGGCAGGGGAACCATGATGGAGATTGAGCCCAATTCAGAATCGAAAATCGAAATGTAGCGGGAACCCTGATTTGAAGTAACAACCTCGATCCAAAGGGCAGGCCTATTTTACCTCATCGAGGCTGGTGGCTACAGTTCCGTGGCCAACATAACCAAAGGAGAAAGGAGGGAGTTGGTTGTAATGTGAGTAAAGAGGTAGGCTAGCCCTCTTCTTGGGATTAGAAGCCAGAATAAGCACAGACATTCTAGGGGGGGGGGTGCCTCAAAGGAGCGCACTGTGCGCCAGTAACTAGATGTAGTATGGTTGTTGGAAGCACATGCAATTTTCCGAACTCAGCCTTGGACTCTAGTGGGAGTAGGTTTGAAGTAGGGGTCGAAGTTTTTTTTTAAAAGTAGGGGAGCGAGGTCCCATCTGCCCTGCCTCCCTCAGATCCCATACTCACCATTGCTGGTCTTGAGAGGATAGCTCAGGGGCAACGTGCTCGCCTTGGAAGGACACAGAGCAACACAGGTTCGATCCCCTGGTCCGTGCTTACAAACCTCTGGGTATTAAGCACGTTATAAATAACCAATCATATCATATCATAACCTCCCCTTCCCGCTTCAAACCCAGTACCTGGGTACTCCCTTTCCTCCACTCCACCCCACCCCATGACGCTATGCTTTAAAACAGTACTATCAAGGCTGAAAAATACAAGAAAATGCATTTAAATGACCGCCATTACCCACCCAGCATGAAGCCTTATGCATCCCCCATGTAAATTCACCCACCCATTCACACCTCTTTAAGAACATGCCCCTGACTATAGCCACACACCTGCCTCACATTACCTGCAAAGACAGCGGTGCCTATAGAAATTCAAAAGCAGATCATTGCCGATATGGACTTTTTGGAAGCTTGGCCATTACTGCCCAAGTAGTCTATTCCAATAAACACAAGAAACCCAATACCTGGTAGATAGCGCTCTGCAATGAGACAGTGTCAGATGCGAGAGTGGTTTGTTACCAGCCAGGGACAAGGTTCGAATCCCCAACAGAGGAAAGGATTTTTTTTTTTTAGAAACAGAAGGCTGCCTTCCTTCCCGTCCTGGAAAGGTGTTCCCAATCACATTAAGTAAGGGGATGTCATGCCCATTCGTTCCTGCCCACTTTGACTAGTTTTCAGGCTGTGTGATTAAGTGAGCAAAAGGGCCGCTGGAACAGAGCCCTCCCTGTGAGGCAGTGCAAGGAATGGCATAAGCTTGGTAGAACTATTTAGATGGACCATTGCAAAGAAAATGGGGATGGCGTAGTAGACACCAGTGGTGATAAATGACAACAGTGTTTATGCGGGAAAGGACACTTCTCTCGCTGCCTTGACCTGCTTTAACGAAAAGGAGCTGGAGTTGAGCGAGGAATGAAGGAATGAAGGCCCATACCTGCACCCCCTTCGCCCCTCCCCGGCAAGGTCCTGCGTCTCTGGTGAAAAGGAATTTACGGAATTCAGAGTTCGCATAATGGTAAGATTTACACACCAGGCTGGGGGTGCTGAGATCGATTAGAGGGGTCACTGCAGCTGAAGATAATATCTACTAGACCTGAAGACCCTTGTATCATTGTATTAGCACTGCAATGGGGTAATTTACGAGGTCAATTGGGGACAAGGCAAAGATGTGGTTTACCAGGGCAATGAGGCGAGTTACTGGTCTGCGGGTTGTACTTGGGCAATGGGGCGTTATATCGGTCAACGAGGTGATTTTCCAGGGCAACACAGTGATACACCAAAGCAATGAGATGGTTTGCCAGGGCACTTGGGTGAAATACCAAAGCACTGAGATGATTTGCCAGGGCAACACAGTGATACACGAAAGCAATGAGATGGTTTGCCAGGGCAATTGGGTGATGTACCAAAGCACTGAGAGAATTTGCCAGGGCAACACAGTGATACACAAAAGCAATGAGATGATTTTCCAGGGGAATTGGGGGACATACCAAAGCAATGAGACGATGGGTGATACACCAAATTAATTATATGATTTCCCAGGCCAATTGGGTGACGTACCAAAGCACTGAGAGGAGTTGCCTGGGCAACACAGTGATACACCAAAGCAATGCGATGATTTGTCAGGGCAATTGGTGATGTACCAAAGCACTGAGATGATTTGCCAGGGCAACACAGTGATACACGAAAGCAATGAGATGGTTTGCCAGGGCACTTGGGTGAAATACCAAAGCAATGAGATGATTTTCCAGGGAAATTAGATGATACACCAAAGCAATGAGACAATGGGTGATACACCAACTCAATTATAGGATTTCCCAGGCCAATTCGGTGATGTACCAAAGCAATGCAATGATTTGCCAGAGCAATTGGGTGATATACCAAAGCAATGAGATGATTTTTCAGGGCAATTGGGTGATTTAGTTTTTCTCCATCTCTTGAAAGATATGAATGGCCTAAAGTTTGAAACATGGTGTCAGATATCGGACTACAACATCGGACTACTTTACTTTAACAAGCAGCAAAATAAAGTTAGTCAAATGAGGAACAATAACACCTGATAAACTCAAGTTGGCAACTTCGTTTGATATCAACTAAACCCATAACAAGCACAGTGCAAAACTCTGCCTTAAAGGGCCCTCGCTGCAGTCTCAAAATTGGGACACGCATTTGCCACCACGCGGACTCAAAGCCAGGATCCACCTTAAAGTAGCTGTTAGGACTGCTGGGTTTCAAGTGTACACGCTGTTGCGTCAGCTCAAAGGGAAAACATACCCCCCTCTGTCCCAGCCCTGCCCAGAGCTCCTCCTCTGTGCACCTATACACCAGTTGGCACCCCAGGAAGAACACAGGAGCAGGAGACCCATCATTTGCAATGATTCACCTACCCAATGCAGCCAGAAATTATGTAAGAATTCTGAAAAAAGGGGGGAAAACCATAAAACTCAGCTGTCAAAGACCAATGATGAGCGCTTGGTACTCTGTTTAAAGAGTTCAATAGCAAAATGCGTACTGTGCGGGTCTGCGGTATTAGATGAAATGCAGACGTATAAGGTGTGTCCTAGGTACATCGTCATGCACATGTGTGGTGGCGAGAGCTGCCTCTACCAACCTCCACCGGCGTGGTAGGTGTACTGCTGGTGCTCCTTGCCAGAGTCGGACGTACTCCTGCACTGTAGAGGTAAAATGCAGCACACGTGCTCAATTGTTCGAACAAAGGCCGGTGGAGTTAAATGCTGCGTGCACGGGTGCACTGGGAACCAAAAGAGGTCTTGGAAATAATTTCCAAAGTGGCCCCATAATACACATTATCAGCAAGCGCAACCCTTTTCCTATGAGAACATGTGGAAAAAGAGTAGGTTACCACACAGTGGCCCAGGGTGCAGAGGCCTACTGGGAAATCTCTAGAGTTCCCTATAGGCCCGGCCACCCCTGGCCACATGGAGCCCAGCGTAACCCCCCTTAGTGTCTTTCGCTGTGTTGCTCATCCTTCCAGAGCCATGGCCAGGACTCCTTAATGGAACCTGAGCCTGAGGGCAGTAACCCCTCTACCCGCGCCATCAGCCCTTTCTAAGGCTCCTTTAAAGAGCCCCTTTTACCGCAGTGTTGACTGTCCCTTTCACCTGGGCGTTTATATGTGTTTTACTCTTCCATGGGGTCAGCAATCCGGCTAGCAGGATGTTTTGGACTATGACTCCCATGAACCTTCACCATTGACTATGGTGGTTAGGGCGGAGGGGTATTGTAGTTCGATACATATGGACACACATCTGCTTCCTGCTTAGAGGGGAGTTTCGAAGTCCACTGTTGTCGCTGACTTTTGACTTTAGTTCATTTGTGAGAAGCGAGGGCAGTGGGCACTGCCACACTGTGAACATACACAGACTATAAAGAGTGCCTGGCTCTTGCCAACCTGCTCTGGTGAACCGATAAAAGGCCGCCTCTGCGTGGCACCTTCCATACACGGTGCACGTCGGCTGTCTCGAGAAATGCAGGGTCACGTGACCCCTGCCTGGAATGCGTCAGCCTCTGGAGCCGGCTGCGTGGAATGGCGGGTGATACATAGCAGAGGGACGGATGTCAGGGAGCAGATGTTTCCAGAGACGTCTGCGGGAGCCTCTGTTTTCTAAGCTGGTGCACAGATAATTCCCAGGACCTTCCGAGCCCTGCTTCACAGCCGAGCGACGACGCAGCTTGTCTGCTGTGCCCTCTTCCCATGTGCCCGTGGGCATGAGTCGCAGCTGAGCGCTCGTCTCCCTAATTGTGAAAACACGTATCCCGCCTTTTAGTTCAGTAAACTGTTAATTGGGCAGTTGAGGGCCTATAAACCCCCTGGATGTTTTTCCAGGAATATTAAAACCCTTCCCTGGTAAATACTGCCATAGTCCTTGTGCAACATCAGTGTTATTTGTGCTGATAAAAGCGCGTGTGTATTTGCTAAGCTGTGCCCAGCAATGGTTTCCCGAGAAATATTACCCTGCCCCATATTGGTAAATGCTAAATCGTAATAATCCACTACTGGCAGACATCTATAGGCATAAAAGACAGTATTTACCTTGGACAGTGGCGGTGGAGGTTGTTATTTAAGCTGCCATTCTTTGGCTGGTCTGGATGGTAATGGTTGATGGCATTGCTATTGGAATCGTGACATGTTGTAGCAGATGTAGATGTAGCAGCAGGTTGATCCTCCATGCTGACATGGGCAGCACAGCACTCTAATGTCATAAATGAGACACCTGTTGGGCTCATGGTCTCTGTTGTAGAATTTGAATCCGTCAGTGACACTGCACAGTGCAGTGTTGTGCAGTTGCGGGAATGGGAAGTAGGAGAACAACAAGAGAAACCAAGAACCTGTATACTAATTAGATCTGAAAAAAGCACTCTTACAGGTATACAAGTTGGATGGGCAGCAAATACCATTATTTACTACTTTGGTAAAATCTATTTGTAAACTACAGGAATTAGTGCTGAGAAATACAGAACTGTTGTAATGGTGTTTGTTTTAATTTATTAACGCTTTTGTTTATAAACCATACCCCAAATAAATAAGTAAATAATAAATAAATAAATAAATAAATAGGTGTTTGTTTCTAATTGGAATCAAGGCTTCCAGATAAACAGTGGTGCCGTATCGATAGTATGGAACCACAGGCCAGCCACTGCTCAAATGGAGGTGTCAATGACACAAATTGACAGCTGACCGCTGCCCTTTTCGCAGGATGTACAATCAAGTTTCGAGTCAGAAAGGATTGAACCGGTATTTATGTCACCATGTTGTTGAGTGAATTTAATATAAAGCAATGTTTTTTTTTTACAACCAACTTTATTTAATTACAACAGGACAGACAGACAATTGGCATCCGATGAAACAAAGCTACAAAAGACATCACTGAGTAAATGTTAAGTTTGCTGGCCGAACCCCTCTCAATATGAACCCATCGACCGACCTTCATCTGCATAGCGGTTCACACCAAGTGTAATTACAAACCCAGGGTAGCTGTCAGCGACATCTTCAGAAGTTCTCTGAAATGTTCAAAACGTGCTTCAGGGTCCTGCAGAACCTTGTAGTTGCCTGATCACAACAAGTCGCCAAGGCAGAGCATAGACTCCCGGCGGGTTTGTTGTGTTTGTTATCATGAATGTCTTGAGGAAGCACTCTTGGTGCCTTCTGGGCATAGCATAGAATAGAGGCTGCCACACTGGTATATTTTCTTTCCTGGCAAACACACCCAATGACGGAGCAAGAAAAAATAGTGGCCACACCTGTTGTGTCATTCGAATGCCAGGGTTGTAGATCGTCACTATGACAGTGGACGCGATGATGAAGGTGGCACCAACACGTAGCTCCAATAAAGGACAGGCGCCAGTGCAAGGTGGACCCACTCTCCTGTGTCAAGACAACACATATCGAGAAGCAAACCAAACCGTGACTAAACGTTCAGCCAGAGAAAATGGAGGAATGGGGCTCACCTCTGATAGATTGAAACTGTCAGCAAGACAAAGAAAGAGGACAAGGCAGGGCCCATTACGCGAGCACAATCCTGTGGCCTGATCTCTGAGTGGCCTCTCTCATTTATTTGCGTGCGACGCAACAACAACCCTCAAGTGTTACACCATGTGCAGTGGGAAAGAGACAATTCCTAGAAAATTCCCCAGTTCTTGCTGAAGCATAATACACAGTGTAGCTTTCTTCTCGCTGTCTGATTAGCACGTGTTCCGGATGAGACTTCCGATTGTGCAATACATTTTGGACGTAGGTACCTCTAGAACTCCCCCTTGGGAATACATCTGTGTACTCACTGCAATTGCCAAGACCCAACAGTTTGGATAGGATGTTCTGAGCTGGGTCATTCCCATCGCGGTTTGCCAGATGTGCTGGGCGGGGAAAGGCTCTGGAGTGAAATTTGTTTTTGGTTATTGCTAGCTTAGAACAGCAGACATTTTGTTTCAGCCTGTTTTCTATGATGTGGTGCGTCATTTATGTTTCTGATCCCAGACAACAACAAGCTAAACGTGCAAACCTTTCGTGCTGGCATGCACACCGACATAGTGTCTGGAATCTAGGTATACAGAGTGAGGAGTGTTTGTAAACACAAAAATGAAGGCTGGTAACAACATGACGAGGGAAATCAGAGACTTGTAAGCAGAAGTGACAGTCTCTAAAAACAGAACAGACATTGCCCAATTATTTCCCAAGGGGCCGCCGCATCTTCTCCCTAAACTGTGGGATAAGAAAAACTGAGAAAACGGGTCTATAGGGTAATCTGTGACATGGTATGTTATGTTGGTTTATACCGCGCATCGCTACCACCCAAGGGCAGTCTCCCCGAGCTGACATAGAGCTTGCTATCATGCTATAAAACTCAGATGTTACTGATTACCAAACAGAACTCATTTTGTGAATCTCAAACGCCAGCAAGGCTTATCCAGCAACACCAGGATGCCTGCAGCAGGCAGTTTGCACATGAAGTTCTGCAGTAGGTGCCCGAACCTACTGAGATATGTTACCCAATAAAGTTGGGCTCATTAACTTGGGCTGTTGGGAGCTTGATGTAAACTGTCTCTAAAACAGTATCTCTGCCATGAACAGTGTAGACATTTTCTGATTGTTTGGTCCCCTTTGCCTCTATTTTATGAAATATAACAGCTCATAATATCGGCTTTATTAATACCAAAAGTTGGAGCCCCCGACTTTGAAAGCCGGGGTGCAAGTAGAGTCAATCAGGAGGCACGTGGACCCTTCTCATGAGAGCGAAGCATCCCGGTCACGTTGAGTTCGACGTTCCACCCGTAACCCAGGAGCTCCTTCTCGCCAGGCTCGGGCTGGCCAATAGGGCAATGCCCGAACCAAAAACACAAAATGCTAGTGTGGGCCACTTTTTTTGGTCAAAGTGGGACACCTTTTTGCCCCATGTGGGCCAGCTTGATAAGTTACTTCACCATACGGCTAGTAGTTTTGACCGGTGGTACTGAATACATATTCTTTAAAATGTACAATTTGGATCACAATAACCTGCCCCTTATGTGTCCCCATTATGTACTACAAAAACAGTCTATCACAAAAGGAATTAATTGCCATTTGCAACTGTGGGCCACTTTTTCATTGGTTCCCGAGACAATGTAATGCCGCAGTCCGACCCTGCTTCTCTCCCCGAGTTCTTAACGTGTCATTTTAAAAATACCGGGCACACCCAGTCCCCCTGTGGGTGATGAAGCGATGGGGTGAGTACTTGCTTGACATATGAAGCAAATTACTGCAAGGAGTTTATGCAAAATACATGCAATTCGAACCACCCTTTAAGAATTGATAACATTTGCTTTACCTGGAAAGGCTACATGATAGAACTGACCGATAACTACAACCTGAAGCTTTGCAATTTTCATACAAGGCTGGTTCTAGGATCTGCGAGGCCCTGGATGTCAAAAGATACGCATAACTCTGTGACAAAGTCTCCTGCCTGTCGCTCGGATGAAGCTTGCGTTGGCCAACTGACAATGCCCAGATCAGGCGGCATAGGCTTACCACCATTAATACTCACAATACTGATATCCCTTGAATGGGGTGTGACCGGCCCTACAGATAAGGGGTGTGTCGGCTACTTTTACTCCCTAAAAAGAGGCAAATACTCCCCAAAAATATGAAATAGACGCATAGGACTGTGTGCCCCTGCTTTCACTCACACAGCTATATGGATATGTTTGGACCAGAAGTGCACGTGGTACCATAGGAAGAAAATACTAGTCTAACTGCCCGATCGGAAGAAGTAAACATGTATCTCTTAATGTGTATGAATAAATAGGTGCAAAAAAATAAATTATTTCAAAAACGTTCCAGTTAAAACATATTTTTAATTGCTTGCAAGATACTCTAATTGCGAATTGGACTCACATTTTTATTTCCAACAAAATAATTTTACTACCCACTTTACAAAACGGGGAGTAAAATACTCCCACTTCCAAATCTTATCTGGAGCGCTGGGTGTGACATACTGCCATCCCAGTGTAACAGAACTACAGAAGGACAATGTGAAAGAAGGAGAAGCTCAGCCCAGCAGACAGTTGTATCGTGAACTGGAAAACCAGTGAGTGAGCGCTGCAGCACCAAGAAACAGCATCGGCACCTGCAGAAATCCCCACATAATCAGGAAAGCAACAGCGGGCAGTACAGTCTAGTGGGAAGTTGGTGTGAATATGGCCTCTCGAGGGAATCTTCCCCATTAACCCATTAACTGGCAAGGACCAGTAAGCTCGGCCTTTTAGCATAGACTTGCATTATAGCCTTAAAAGGCTGACCAAAATACCTTTTAAAAATGCAAATTATGAGTTTGAAATTCATAGACAATAGTTACTTGAAAAGGTCATCGATCTCTTTGCAGCGTAGTATGACAATCGAGAATAACATTTGTCGAAACACAGACACATTCGCTGAGCCACTGAACAGTTTTAAACAAATGTATCATCTTCTCTGTGGCTATTATATATCACATGGTGGTGATGTCTTGTTGAGGGTTGAATAGGTTGTTTGAGTGCATGCTTTGTCCAAGCATAGCATGCCTGGACATTGTAGAGAATGCAAAAGGCCTGATAATATTAAGTTCATTACAGCTTCATGACCAGCTTGGAATCTCAGAGACATCAAGGCCAGCAGCTTCACTTCAGGCTTGAAATGATCGACAAAGAGGTTGAAATGAACATTGAATGTATGTGCGGATGTGGGAGAAGGGAGGATGTGAGTGTATAGTTTGTCTGCAAGCTTTGGCTCTCCAGATGTTTTGGAATACTTCAACCCTCCTGGAAGTCATAGTTGAAAACATCTTGAGAGCCCCAGGTTGCAGATCCTTGGGGGACGAATTTGATATCTGTAGTCTGTATTCTATCGCAGAAGCAAAGGCGCACTATCTGTTTGAGGGCTGATTTAGTACTTGTCCTTGTAATTTTCTTGTAAAATTTACAGTACCTAAAGATTTGTGCTTTTGGAATACTTGAATGCAGAACTATTTATTTTAGCCGAATGGTTAACATTAGCCGCAAATACAAAAAAGGTAGCAGGTGCCCCTCTCTCGAAAGAACACGGCATGACAACCTGTTTGGTGGTTTTTAACCACTTTGAGAGTTTGCAGCCATCTGCTTTTTGCTCACTGTACCTTTCACAGATGGGAAATATTCATTTGCACATCAGTCTTTGTCCCGCCCACATGGGCAGTCCAGCACCGAAATGCTATGACAATTCCCCTCTGAACAAGAGTACCAACAGCAACCCCATACACGTGTTTCAGCCTTGTTGGGCCTCATCAGTGAGGTGAAGCTGAGCCTCTCTGAGCACAGTGAGCAGGGAGTCCACGTCTGGTTGCCCCCAGGTAACTTAGGGTGACCAACCCCAAGTTCCTTCCAAAAATACAAAAAAGGTAGCAGGCGCTCCTCTCTCGAAAGAACACGGCATGATAACATGTTCGGTGGTTTTTAACCACTTTGAGAGTTCGCAGCCATCTGCTTTTTGTTCACTGTACCTTTCACAGATGGGAAATATTCATTTGCACATCAGTCTTTGTCCCGCCCACGTGGGCAGTCCAGCACTGAAATGCTATGACAATACCCCTCTGAACAAGCATTTCGGTGCTGGACTGCCCATGTGGACGGGACAAAGACTGATATGCAAATGAATATTTCCCATTTGTGAAAGGTACAGTGAGCAAAAAGCAGATGGCTGCGAACTCTCAAAGTGATTAATAGCCACTGAACAGGTTGTCATGCCGTGTTCTTTCGAGAGAGGGGCGCCTGCTACCTTTTTTAACATTAGCTGCAGCCAGCCCATCTTGAATTTTATACTCATGGATCCTGGCCAGGCGACAACTCCTTGCAGTCATCTCCGTCTTCTATTTTGCAATAAAGAGATTTAATATTGAATTTCTACCGCAAGGCACATGCATTTCTTGCTTTTGTATACAAACTAAGAAAACTGGCTTTGATGTTCATTGAAACATTTGGCGAGTGGGTTTCCATAAAGGGCCAGAAACCAAAAATATTACATAAGTAGGATACCCATTCATGTAATTTATTTGTCCACTTCACAAAAATGCAAAATGATTGGGCTACAGACCCAAAAGCGGGCCTCTCCCAGGTTGGGTGGTGGGAGCCAGGGAGGAGTTTGTCTGGTAGGAGATAATCAATATTAGGTCTCCCCACAGATACCTTACAAGGTGACACAAAAACACACCATTCCTCCGAATGCAACAGAACCTAGAGCACGTTTCCTAGAGAGCCCCACTAAAGGGTACCACTCCTGCCTCTACACTAGCCCTGTAGAAATAGGCTATCCTCCGATGAGGACTTGCAAAGAGAGAACCACACAGCATCCCCACTCTTTCTGTAGAACCTGTCACTGCCCTTCATATAAACAATACAAGCAAAACGGGAATAATCACAGCGGTGCTCAGAAGCAGAAAAGCACGTTCTAAATATGACATCATCCTTCTCACATCAGCCTTCACAAGTCAAAGGCCCAAACCATGACTGACTGTTCCCCCACCCTATTGGCCTTCTAGAGGCACTAGCCCAAAACGTGGCTCACTGTGCCGCTATCAATCTCGCTAAGCAATCAACTGACAAATGGCTACCTCTATTGCAGTCTGACCAGCCTTTTACTTGATCAAAAGTCTGATCAGTTCTATAAATACAATTGACCCACATGTGCGTTTCCTATCGAAAGCCTAAATATACCTGGGCATGGTGGGCAACAGGCTCAGTTGAGAGGTGCATGCAACTGGCTCTGCCTAAAATGCAGCAGCCTTTAGTAGTTTTGCCGTGCCATGATTGACACTATCCTATCCCTACACGCCTGTCTGAGAGCAACCCAACAGCACGCATTTCTCTTGCCTGCTTGCATAGAGTTTGCAGTGCCCCATTACAATCCGTCCGACTGGATTGCCTGGGGGTAGTTTCCGAAGTATAAGCCTCTTTGTGAAGGAACCACAAAGAAGAAACACAGACGGAAATAGATTACGCATTCCAGGAGCTGTCCCACGATTCCAAGAGCTTAATTCTTCCTATGCCCAATGAAACAACCTGAAGTGTGCAAAAGCTTGCAAATAAATACCCACATTAGCTAGCTAAAAGGTATCATCCTGTTGTCTTTTTTGGATCAACATGTATTATATTATGCTGGGCTAACATGACTCATGCAAACTGAACTCCATATACACAGATATATATAGAGAGAAAGAGGTATATATGGGTAAATATATATATATATCAAACATCAACAAAGTTATGGGGGCTTCAAAAGTCTTTGGGTGGAAGGAGGGTTGGGAGGGGGGGTTCCTTCAGCCTGAAATGTGAAAGCAGAATTTGCCATTTCAGCCAGGTCACATATGACACAGCTCCTCCCATTAGCCATCACTGGAAGTCCACCTCCAATACAGAGCCAAATGGACAATGAATTGTGGGTATGCAAATTACCTCAAACAGCAATTCTTTGCTTAAAAAGAATTCTTCTTCTACTGGGCAATGCAATTTTAAACATAGCACCTTTCAGGCCAAGACAGACAGCACTTAAGGTCTCACACAACTGTATTCATGTTTCAACCTTATTAGGAATCACGAGCATAGCACAGTCTGAACCCTTTGGTTGGAGAATGGTGGAATGTTGAGCAAACACTTGCCAAGCTATGGTGGGTTTAAAAGACTTGGGGAAAAAACCTTCCTCCGGAAATATGAAAGCAGGATCAGCCTTTCCAGCCAAGTCACAGACAGCACAGTGCCACCCAGTAACCTTCACAAGCCTTGGCAATGGCAACAATTTGGGCTTTTGTGTAGGCATGGGAAAGGCACTTTCCAGGCATTGGCATAGTGGTATTAACTGTCCATTGATGGTAGCGGGTGGAAAATGGTGCACGTATCTTGGCATCTAATAGCAGTGCCTGGCAAACAGCTAATACAATGACACAAGTCAAAACTGTTGGTTATGCCAATGCTTGTTTTTAACAGAACTCTGTGAAGGATAGTGCTTATAAATGGAGTGGCTGAAGGCAGAACTGGCTAAAACATTTTTATTCTATCATTAGCTGGTTTACAGCTCCAATTATGTCTTTAAACCTCAGAAAACAGCTTTGAAAAAACACTGGCAGGCACTTTGAGTGCAAAGCTTGATGGTAAGCTTGATAAAAGCAAGCTCAAAGAGTTCCATTGTGGAGGTGTTTTTTGCAGGCAGGGCCAGGAATTGGGTAGTAATGGCCATAGGGATTAGTATGGTCATAGCCATAGGCAGTCAACAGTGGGCAAATAACCAAACAATTCCTACAAGCTGTGCTTCCCTCCTTATATGCCATTCCTCTCTATCTGTACTCTAATGCAATCGTTTTGGCTTACAGTTACCTAATAGTCCAAAGTAAAAATAAGAACAAAGTCGAAATACCAAAAATAGGTTCAACTTAATTACAACTACCAATTTATTTTTTCTGCAACACCCCACAGAACCTGTTTACAGAAACGGCACACCCTAGTTAAGCTAATTCGTGAATTTACACAAACACCACACAGCAAACATTTAAAAAAAACAATTGGTATGGTGTTACCACGCACAACAGTTAGTGGCTTTCCCCCTTGCAAATGATCTTCCTTCACGTAACAAACCAAGTTTTGTATCATGCCTCACGTGCATATTGTGTCACAAACTAGAAACCATTTCTTTCTTGTTTTTGTAAGCAAGCACAATCTGCTCTCTAATAGTTACCGTAGCAAATACGCATACATGGACCCACCCCATTGAATCACTATCGCAAATATGGCACAAATTAAAAGGGTGTTGTTATTATATAATGCAAATTCAGGTGGGCTCCTGATAAATGAATTACTACAGATATACCAAATTAAGGCATTAGGTGTGACTACTCGGACAGCTGGAATTTGGGTTTGTACATGTCGAGAGACCCCTCAATGCTCACACCAGAAAAAATACAACCCACTAGGGGGAAAAGCCCAGCACACCTCTTGCAAGGAAAACACAGCTTTATTTCCACAACAATAGAAGTGCATCAGCAAAGTACTCTGCTGCCACGGAACGTTCTGCCAAAATCGACACTTTATGAAGGCAGACAGCATCATCAGTGACGTAACTTACATACTGTGCAAACCTGCGTGGCTGGTTTGGTTGAGGCCTGACTCATAGGCTACCTGCTCCATAGGGGATGCCAGGCCATTGGTCCCAGCCCCTTCTGTCCATCTTCTTCCACGTGGGTTCTTCCTTTGGTGTCATTGGGGGTGAAGCTACTGCTGATTGGCAATGATGTGAAGAAGCTCTATTTCTAACCTGATGTGTACCTGGTACTGCAGGCGTGGGCTAAGAGCATACTTCGAAGCCATCACATCTAACAAACTACAGCTCGATTTCAGACACGTTGGCGCCCGACCAAAGTTCCCCACCCTCGTTTTAGCTATGTTGTTTTTTCCCTCCTGGCGCCTTGAAGCACAACTCATGCAACCTATGGCGAAGGCAGCTGATCCTTGGTTTAAGACATTTTCTGATCGATTGGGGTCCTGACAGGTTTATGGTTGGTGGTCTGGGGTTGACTGGTACCTTGGAATGCTAGGGGTTTGGGGCTGGGGCTTTCGGGTGCTATTCCTTAGAGCTGGGACACGAAGGGTCGGAGGCTCGTGCCCTCCTTCTCGTGGGATCACTTTTCACTCTGAGCTCTAAACCCCCCTTCCTGGCCTTCTGGGGCGCATTCCTTTTGTGATACGAAATGATGGCAACATGAGACAATGAAGCGTCTATGAATCTCTGCAACTCTGGCCTTCCTGACTTTTGCCCATCTACAATATATTACAGCCTGCATACACTTTATTTCTATTTGTGTGACTCAGGCCTGCAGCCCTGATTTCAGCGCAGAACTGGGCCTCAATTCCAATATGGCTGCTACTATCTAAGATGGCGTTTTGATTCGCCATGCACTACTAGAGCAAGACGCTCTGCCCCCTGTAACCTCCCTTAGCCCCTACGACACCTTTCCAGGCCTCTGTTTCATATGAAAGCACTGGGGGGTCTGGACTGGGCTCTGAGGCGATCGTGCCTCCTTCCCAACATACACTTCTAACTGTCATCCGTTGAAAAGAACCAACTCTCAAGGCATGTTCTCTTTGTTCTCCCCCCAGCGCCAGTATTTGCAATTCATAGGAACTACCTGACACTGTTATAACCTGGAGCAGAATTTGTAGGGACCTCATTTATCTCTCAATCATTCATTGATACAAGGCACGAAACAAAGTGAGGTGGCCTCAAAATGCAGGTGACTAGCAGTCATCAAACAAGACAGTGTGCCATGGGTAATAGTCAGATGGTAAGGCTATAGTTAGAAGAAAAGTGATCGATCTTTGTGGCAACGAAGGGAAACAGCTACACATTAAAATAAGTGGAGCTTACCCTCCAAATTACAGAGGGCAAATGGCTGAGTACTGGATGCATTGTATCTCGACTGAAGACGGGCCTTCTGTCACTTTTCACAAAAAGAGGAAGGGGACAATGTTTAGAAACAGCAGAATGTAAGGACCTGTGCGACAACGTATCACTGCAGCTGCTGTTGCACCTCTTTCCGTCCTTCCCACCCTGCACTAACCTTAGAAATCTCTGTGGTCTCCCTCTACCATGCAATGCCCACCTTTACAACCCCACATTGCCGTCTTATTTCCTAGCTCACCCGGCCGCCCGGTAGCTGTATCATTAGCAGCCTACATGGGAAACGTTGTGCCCATTAGACAGAGGGTTTGGGATGCACCATTGCAATATAATGCTTTTCAGGGAACTTGCGCTTTAAATTGGCAAAATCACCACGTCGCCTTTTGCTGACCACCTGACCGTAGTCACCAGAGTCTGAAATGCGCTTAAATGAAAAACACCAATTGTTCCCAAATAGATTATCTTACCACAAATAGTAACGTTAAATCTTATGATGGGTGTCCTTATGCAATTGTCAAATGTATGCTCTCCAAGTATTGAGCACTTTTATCAATATGAACTGATTCTACCAATGCAATTTCCCATTGCACAGAATGCATGTCAAATGTATTAGTGGCATACTGTACTGCATTGCCTGTTTTAACTGCTTATGGCAAGTGATTATCTCCCAGAATAAAGTTTTTACTAGTTGCTTGTCAATGATGTTTTTAAATTTCATTTTGACTAATTGATGGGATGTGATGTTCTTCTTGGCATGGCTACCGCAAGGAAAGGTGTTCCTGACCTGGCAGTGGGCCTGCAGAGGCAGAGGCTTCCTGTCTAGTCAAGACCAGGGGAGAAGCAAGGAAGATGAACAATGATAGTTCCTTACTCTGAAATGAGATTGAGGAGCAGGGATTTCCTGTGATACATTCCAGCTCTGCCTAATTTAGACTAAAAGACATTTGAACACCATGTCCCCAAACAGGGTCACTGAATGCCAACGGTTTGCCAGTTCACTGAGCCAGGTCTTGTGTACGAGCCAGGTCTTGTGTAGCTCATTTTTCTACTGTATAGCTGGGGGCAAAAAATAACCTATGTGTTAAGGAACTGAGGTTTGTTTTCCAGGCGGTTGCGGCCCCTAATGCAAGGACACTTCGCAGACTGCACTGATAGCACTGATTTTTTTCCCAGCTACATCCAATTCTGCTATTTCTGCTACAACATAAATTATATTCCAACAACAGTTTCTAGACGTTTTCGTCTACAACTCCCATTAGGCCTGGTCAACGTTCTTAATGGTGACTGGTAATGGGAGTTGCAGTCTAAAACATCTGGAGAGCCTCAGATGTCATTTGTCACTTCCACTGACATATCTGGGCCCCCAGAGCATCAGTGCTGCGGGGTGCCCTGCCACACCATGTCCCGGGGGTACCGTCAAGCTTCAGAAAGTTACCCTTTCTTTCTGAAGTCAGAGTACGTGCACTCTGATATCAGAAATGAATAATTTTCTTCTGTAGTCAAAGTGCATGCACTCCGACTTCAGAAAGAAATGGTGGTGTGGAGTGGAGGTGTTACTGCTCCACTGCAAATGACAGAAACCAGGAAGCGCTCCCTGCATCCTGGTTCCTGTTGGCGTGGTAGAGGCTGGAGTGTGGGAGCCAGCAGCCTTCTTGCTTGAGAGGAGTCCCTTTGGGAAGACGGATTCAGGAAACAGTAGGTACGAAAAATGTTTTGTAAGTGTGTGCATGTGAGTATGCGTGCAAGGGTGTTGCATATTTATGATGTATGTTTGTATGTATGTGTGTGTGCATGCAAGGTTGTTTTATGTATTGTGTAATGTGTGTGTAAATGAGTGAGTGTATGATGTATGGGTGGCTAGCTGGATGTGCATGTGAATGAGTGAGTGAGTGGTGTGAGTAAATGAGTGGGTGAATATTGTGTGAATGGGTGCATGTGTGTGCTTGTGCTAGACTGGCTGCTGTAGGTCAGATTTTGGTGGGTTAGGGGTGGAGGATGGTGCCATTTGAGAGGTAGTGGGTGGTCGGATACACTTAATGGGTACCCATCCATGGTAAAGCATGATTGGTATGTGTTATTATGTGGGTAGACTGGCATTTTGGTGCAGCCAGTTTAGCCATTTCTTACTGTGGCATGACATTTTTACTGGCCATCTACGATAAAGCATCCATGATAAGTGGTATTACATGGCTAAAATGACATTTTGGTGTAGTCAGTCTAGCCATTTCTTACTGTGGCATGGCATTTCTTACTGCACATCCATCATAAAGCAAGCATGATGGGTGTTATTGCCTGGCTAGACTCGCATTTGGGTTCAGTGAGGCTTGCTATTAATTACTGCGACTGGGTTTCTATGATAAAGCAAGCATGATGAGTATTATTACATAGCTAGAATGACCTTTTGGTGCAGCCAATCTAGATATTTCTTACTGTAGAATGCCATTTTTTTCTGGGCATCTATAACAGAGTAATGATGATAAGTGTTATTACGTGTGCACATTTTGGTGCAGCCAGTTTGGCCATGTTCTCTTATTGTGACATGGCATTATTAGAGGCAAAGTTAACAGAGGGGTGTCCTTACATGGGGATACTGCCATATATTGGTAGAACCAGCCTATACATGCTTTCTTATAGTATAATCCCTGGCATTATGTGCCAAATAAACATTAGAATGTCCTTGTATGGGAATACTGGAATATATTGGTTCAGCGATCATGGACACGTATGAGCACAGTCAGCGTGAAAATATTTTTATACTGGCATATATGGGGGCAAAGGCATCATGAACATGCACTGGATAGTACTCCTGTGTACTGTTGGTGAATGTCGTCTACTGGATTTTGGGATTTGAGTTACCCTACAAAACCAATTGCAAACTGGCCTTTTACCTATTTTGTCACAGAAAGTGTCTTGTAAAAAAAAGTCTACCCCTTTCGATGGTTTGGTCTCACTCGCTATGCTTAGTTGCCCTGACTTCTTTGTGAGTAATGTTTATGCCCCTCCAATTGAAAAAATCACTAGTTGTTACCGGGTGAGTGACTGGTGGGTGAATGGACATGAATGTGTGCATACAAGGCTGGGGCCCGGACAATGGGGATTGGGACATGACCTTTTTCTTACATGGTTTACTTGTATTTTTTGGCAAAGCCAATTTGATGAATGTTATTACATGGAGGAAGGCTTGGGGTGGGGGGTTTATACCAGAATAAGGCAGGCAGACTAGACATTTTCTTTCTGTGGCATGGCATTTTTTACTCACATATGGGGGAAAGTCCAATATGATGTGTGTTCTTAGATGGGAGGGTGGGGTCCCTTGTGCTGACAGCAGGTAAATGTTTCCTTACTGTAGAATTGCATGTTTTAGGGGAAATGTCAGCGTGATGGGTAATCTTACACGGTGGGTGGAGACATTTGTGCAGCCAAGAAAGACAGGGTTTCTTAATGGAGCATTGCATGTTTTACTGGCGTTAAGGGCAAAGTCAACATGAAGAGTATTCTTGTATGGTGGAGCGGGGATTGGACAAGCATTTGTGCAGCAGTAATAACATGTTTTCTTCCTGTAGCATGGGATTTTTACAGGAATTCGGGGCAAAACCAAAAGGAGTATTTTCGTACGAGGCGGTAACTGGCATTTACTGACAGAGCCAGCATGAACGTGTTTTCTTATGGTATCATTACTATGCATAATATTACTGGCCACACACTGAGGAGTTGGCTGGTGCATTTGAGCGTCAGGACTCAGGAGCCAGGCACAGCCCCCTTGTTTCTATGCTAGGGGAAAGCTTAACAGTTTGATAAAAACACATATTTACATCTTCCACCTCCTGCAGTGCACAGTATGCCCTTGCAGCAGCATGATCACCATGCGCATTGCGCATGCGTGGAGGTCCAGGTCGGCATGCAGTGTGGTGTGTCCCATGCTTTGTTGCCGAGCTTGGCGGGGGGGGCTACACAGCATGGCTTGCAGGCAGGGGGGGGGCAATTTGTGTTACACCACTGCCCAGTTCTGGTATTTGGAATGGAATTATGTGTATGCAGGATTGTTTTTAAGGGCCTAACTTTGGGGTGGTCTTGTCAAGGTATCAACTCTCTATGCTGAAATAACCGGGCCACCTTAAAGACAACCCTCTGAATGAAGACACTAGGATATATTGTTCAGTACTTATGGAGAAAGGGATAGAGCATTGCTTTTTTATTTTATTTTGTGTTTGATGTTCTAGTAGCACGGCACCACAGAGCGAGTGTAGTGTTCGTGGGATCCATTCCACGCACATGCGCACTGTTTCCTCATAGCAAGGTGACACGTGATCTTCATAGGCTGCCTTCAGCTGCACTGTAACTGACTTGCCGAGCAACTCTACTGCTCTTAAACTCGGAACAGGGTTCTGTTTGCTTACCCTTGCAACGTGTGTGACACCAGAGGCACGCTTGATCGGAGCCAGGCGCGCCTCCAGTAAGCATTTTAGGGGCGGCGGAAGGGGTAGGGGGAGTAGGTTAGTTTAATTAACCCGAATGGAATTTGAATCTGGGGAGTTGGGCAAATGAAAACAAGACACAGAGTAAGTGATAGCAGACTGCAATCTCCTTTTCCCCCTCCCACACACTTTTCTCACGCCTCTCTCTCCCTGGTGTTTTTTTTTGCATCCTCACTCACATTCTCTAAGAATATTATCTTTTCAGGGCAAAACATAAGCGAGTGTGTTTCTTATGCCCTGATTTTAGCCTCCTCCAGAGTTAGAAACACACTTGCAGGTGGGCCCCAGGGTTGCCACGCACAGAGTTAAATGGATGCACGTGAGACTGGGATCAGTTTTACTTGGGAGGTTATTCATTTTGTAATTGCACTTTGTTGGATGTGGGGATATCTTAGAAGCACTGCACAACTGGGTACCCACCAGAAGCACACCATCTCCCTCTGTGGGTGCGTTAGGGCAATTGAGCAGAAGTATTGGAGTATACAATAAACCGGCAGGGGGAGGTGAAGCTGAGGACATACTACAGGGGCACTACAGAGAGAGCCCATGACTGTAACATGATGCTCCCATTTGGATAACTGCATAGCAGCTGGAAGAAGCGCACACCCAGTAGGACTAACAAGGGTAAGTAACGGACACTCGCTCCAAATTCAACCACTTGAATAATCACTCCCTCCAAACCACTACAAATCAAACCAGACCACTCATTTCAACGAAGGCATGGATGTGACCCGTCTTAGTGAATGAATGGTAAGGTTGGATTTTTAGATGCATGGAGTGTTTAAATTGTGTGTTGGATATTGAAGAAGAATTTCCAATTTCAGTGTTTTTTTTATAGGAGTATGGCCTATACTATACGAGAGTATGTCGTACAAGTGTATATAGTAAGAGCGCTTACCATATGAGTGTATCAGCACATGGCGTATGAGCCAAATGGTTTACATTTCATACATGTACACAATTTACACTTCATGTCCATTCTATGTACATAGTAAGATGCACAACAAAGTTAGTCCT
Source organism: Ambystoma mexicanum (assembly GCF_040938575.1). NCBI lineage: Eukaryota > Metazoa > Chordata > Amphibia > Caudata > Ambystomatidae > Ambystoma > Ambystoma mexicanum. The sequence continues at coordinate 667,675,540 of NC_090939.1, read as the reverse complement.
TTGATATAAGTTTTTATAGGTATGGTAGTGTGCACATACATAATGTACATTTCATACATGTACATGTTAGGCTTGTGCCCAAGATGCCCATTAATTTAGTTCACGTCTTCGAGCCCTTCTATACATAGGCGACTAAGTGGCATAAGTGTGTATTATACACACGCCAGCACAAATAAGGTGGGTTTATTTTCTTATTTTATTTATTGTGCATTTGAGAGGTGCTTATACAGAAAGTAAATTGTGTTTCAAAGCGCCCAAGGGGCAGCGGGGAGGGAATAAGGGAGTGAAAGGCAATACAATAACAATGAAGAGAGAGAAAGAGTCGGTTCTACTAGGCCTTGTGGGCATTCAGAGCGTGCAAGTGCAGAGCGAGAGAAGGGGCAGGGGAGGGGGTAAGTGCTAGGAATTCCATTGAGGGAAGTGCTACAGAGTAAGTAGCAAGCAGCTGAGTGCCTAGCAGAGATCACTTGGTTGGAGAGGTTGTCTGCCAGTACAATAAGAGCAGTCCTGTGAGACAGCACAGGCCAGTGGGCGCCCAAGGCAAGAGCCGGGAGTGGGCAGGAGTTGAAGGCGAATGGGGGGCGGGGGGCAGGACACATAAGGACACATGAGAGCCCTGGTCAACAATCGCAGCGACTGTGGGATTTAGCAGGGTGAGGAAAGGGCGAAGGAGGAGGTGAAAAGGAAAGTCTTGTGGAGCTTCTGGAATTCGAGAAGATCCAGCTCGAGACAGAGAGGAAGGGTGAGGCTGTTCCAGAGGAGGGTGCCAGCTGAGGAAAGAGATTGCCCACCAGCTCGCTGTTTAGAGAAGCGCTTGACAAGCAGAGAGTTGGTGCCGGAGGAGCGTAAAGATCTGGAGGGAGAGTATTTGGTGAGAGCCAGTTGTAGATAACATGGTCCCTGGCCCCAGGCCGCCTTATGGGTGATGCAGAGAGAATTGAATTTGATCCTTGCAGCAAACGGGAGCCAGTGGAGAAAAGGGCTGGAATAACACCCTTTCACCTGAAACGTGAAAGTGCAATATTCCATCAGAGCACAGTCACACAAGCTAGAACACTACCTAGTAACCATCACTTGAAGTACACCACCAGTTCAGAGCCACGTCAGCGAGGCAATGTGGGTATGCACATTTGCTGAAATGCAAGGGCTTTGTTACTAAAAATTACACTTGTCTCATAAGGCAGTGCTACTGTATACATTGCTTGATCAACCCAAGACATACGTTACCCAAAACTGCAGACAACTACACAACTGCTTTCACCCTTATTAGGGTTCATCAGTGTAATGTTGTGTGACAGTCTTGTAGTTGGAGCGTTGGGTAATGATTAGCAAACACCAGTGAAATTCTGGAGCCACTCATGCCACAGTGGCACCGAATAACTATCGCTGGAAATACACCTCCAGTTCAGAGCCACATCAGCAAGGTATTGTGGGTATGCACATTTTATTACACATGCCCCAATGCTCTAAGCACAAGACTGCCAGACTATACACAACTGACAATCCCCAATAAGGGTGAACCTAGGTATCTAGTCGTCTGCAGTCTTTGGAAATGTCTATCTTGGGTTGATTAAGCTATGTATAAAGTGGCACTGCCCTGTTACACTAAGGACATTTTCTGGAGCAAACAGGTGGCATTTGAGCGGCCCACATTTGCATACCCACAATGCCTTGCTGATGTGGCTCTGAACTGAAGGTGATTCCCAGCAATGGTTACTAGGCGGCATTGTGGCATGTGTGACTTACACACATTTCAGGTGAAAGGGTTTTTTCCAAGCCCTTTTGAACCCACCATAACTTTCACAAGGCTGTCAGGACTGTACTTCCCTTCCCTAAAAAGGGTGAAACTAGTAATGTAGTTTCCCAGGCAGCCTTACAAAACAAACATCTGTCTTGAGTTGATTAGCTATTTACAAAGTAGCACTGTCCTCTATAATGAGAAGGATAAATGCTGCCACACTTCTATAGAGACGGGTGTTGGAGGAGACAGACAACAGAAGCTATTGCATACAGCATAAAGGATGTTTAACTTCAGTTATGTGGGATTCACTCCTGACCATAGCCAGGGATTATTTTGGGCAGTATGTGAAGTGGGATTGGTAGTCTGAGCTCCATTCCCAATGTGTGTGATGGGATAGTTACTCCATGAGGCAGTAGGTCTTCCACTAACAAACCCACCCATAGGACACGTCTTGAAATTACTCTAATTTGTTATATCACCATAGAGTCTAAAAATACAGGAATTGCAAGGCCTCCTACATACCTCCCTCGACTTCTTAAGGAAAGTCCAGCTCCAACTCCCAAACTGAAGCCTTCAAAGCAGCAAAGTGGGGTCCCAGAATTCCCCCCACCACAAAAAACTTGTGAAAGACACTTATTAGTGGCTATTAGATGACAAAATGTACTGCAAAATTGAACCATTAAAAAGGATTGTGACAAGTGAAAGTAGGCTATATTGCTAATGGGCTTGAATGAAAGAAGGAATTGGTTGCTCAGAGAAGACAAGGCGCTGCATGCAGAATTGTATTATGCTTGGTCACAGTTCACCTTTACAATCTAAAAGCATTTTATGGAATTCCATTTACATTTGTGATGATTAATTTGGTCACCATTCACAGAATGATTACACTGTAATTTTAATCAGAATATATGTTCTATTCCATGGCTGGCAATGAATAAAAAGCTCAGACGTCTAATCACATAGTATACACTTGGACAAAATGTTTATTTACCTAGGACACATATGCCTGCTCCTTTGACGTTTTGCACTGTACAGCGGAGAATTGTTGCAGCACTTCTAGCATGCCTGTGGTGATTCCTGTGGGTCATAGAGATGCTAATGCACCTGTGTGGTACGTCACTATCAATACAGAATACAAACCAGTAGTAGGTGTTTGCATAACACTAAGAAAAAATGGCCTATTCATTACTTGGTCTTTAATTCACCCCTGCCTCCCACCCCATTTTACAAACCAGGCAAAAAAGTGCATGCTGCATAAATATACTTCTTCCTCTTCAGGATTCAACCTAAAAAGAGATCTAGGCTTAAGCGCCGCATCATTGATTTTCAAACTTCTCCCACATACTAGACCATGCATTAGCAATAACTGCAATCAGCTTATTGGAGCAGGAAAGGACACCATGAAACTGTTGGAAATTGAAAAACTCACTGTTGATGGATAAGACACCTGCTTGACAGTATTGGAATTGACGTAGATGATGTAGATGATGTTGGGGAACACAATATTGGTTCTGCACACAAAATAGTAATAATTTGGGGTGCATTGAAATCATTAATTGTTGATAGGTTAACCAACGTAGGGATAGTATAAATTAAATAAAAGAGAGGAGACGAAGGAAATGGAGGGACACCTTCAAAACTGTGAATACAGCTTTAATAGACTGCATCAAGATGATCTTCATAAACTTACACAATTCCAATTAGATCTAAATGAAATACTGAAGTAAAAGGTAGAATATGCCCCAGGGAAAACTAAACAGTACTATTGGGCTCTTGGTAATAAAGCAGGCAGGCCGTTGGCTTAGAAATTCTAGAAGATGGAGACATTCAGTTTTACAATCTTCTTAGAGGATTACGTTTCCAAGAATGTCAGTTAATAAGGGTATTTCTGAGAGAGTCAAGGAATTTTTCAGTACTTTATGTACCGACAAAAGTCATACGCCCCAACGTGCTGCAGGAATACCACGAGCTTAATACTCTGATGAGAGAAGACGCAGAGAAAATAGAAACAGCGACAACAGTCTCATAAATTATGAATGTACCTAAAGGGATAAAGACAGGGAAATCCACAATTGCAGACTATTTTTTTCTCTGGAAGTCTTTCTTAAACTACAGGACAAACTAGTGCCCTTTCTGCGTGAAGTGTAAAACAAGATACTCACATATAATAGGACACCATCCTCTATAGATTAAGCCATTCTTAGTTCAATACATATAGGAGGCAAAGGCATAAACGAATGTTGGGAACTATACACTGATCGTTCGTCCAACTACAGACCTAAAAATAGTAACTAGAATTACTGGTAACCAGATCTTAGTCTTCACACACAGACTTGTACAACACACACAAGCAGACTTTACAAAAAGAAGAAGGTGTCTGGCAAACAAGGGCTCTGCTTCATTTTTGGCCTACATAGAGACTCAACGCAAGCAATGATGGCTCTTAGCTTACTTACCGAGAAAGCATTAGACAGAATTAACTGGTAATCCCTTCGTGAATGCCTGATACATTATGGCTTCCAACCCATGTTTATCTAATTTATGAGCCCAAAATTCACCAACTATAGAGCATAGGGTTTGACTAATAGATGATTTTCAGGAGAATTCTTTCTCCAGAGAGGTACTCAATAAGGCTCTCTATTATCCTTGCTACTATATATGAATTGGCCTTGGAACCACAATCTAGAAACAATAGGCCCCGCAGAGAGACACCCTAAGCAGATTGTGAGGTCACACAGCTAAAGACCCTGATTTCAGTACATTAATAAACATTGGGAGTATGAACCTGGCAAAAAAAATTATAATATGAGATAATGCAAAAATGATGCTTAAGATTGGCTTTGATTTATCAGCGGATCTATCATGATATATATTCAGCAGCGGAGAGTGTTTGGCACACAATAGATACCAGACTCTGGGGAAAAGATGCAAACTTGGTCTAGCGAGAAATGGCAAATGTTTGGCCTGCAACCAGTTAGCAGCGATCTTAACTCACCTTCTATGGGGTTCAGTAGGGTGACAAAGTTCTGATAAAACGTAGGGAACCAAATGAATCATGCGCCACTTCTGCTACCGCTACTCTCTCTTTTGGGGTCCCTTCTGCTCCCCCATCTCTCTCTCACCCGTTCGCCTTTAGCAGCCTCTCCTGTTCTTCTGTTTTTTTGTCCAACTCCCACCACTACCCCACCACACTTCTATCTCTAACAGTCCCTCCATCGCTCACCCCTACTTCTTCCTTCTCTGTCTCACACTCAATGTCTCAGCTGCTCCCAATCTCTCACCCTCTCTTTCCCCAATAATTCACCCCTCCGCCATTCCCACCTCTCTGCTCTCACATAGCGATCACCCTTCCTTTGACTTATTCACTACACATCTCCCGCCCCCTCCAGTTCTCCCATATCTTTTGGTCCTTTCCTGCTGTCATTTCTTCCACCTTGTCCTCCTCTCCCATTTCCAGCCCTCAGATTTTCACCTATGCCATCCCTCGCACTTCTCTCACGTGCTCAAGCTCTCTGTTTTTTCTCACTCTTGCATCTCTCCCATTCATTAGCATGTTTTGACTAGCCATTGACTTCACCCTATGCGACTTCCTCCGTAAACCCCTCCAATTTTTTGTGCATACCCCCCGCCAATGCTTTTAGCAGGTAGCGAAACTGAGAGAGAACTCTGACAAGGGGCATGACCTAAGGGGCGTGGCCTAACAGGGCGGCGTGCAAATTATGTGAGGGCCACCTTCTGCCTCTCCTCTTATTACTTAATTGTGGCGCTGTCTCCTGCCAGGCATTCCTTTAACTACTGGGATGCAGCGATCATCACTCCTTCACCGAGGGTGAGACAGTGATGATCGCTGCATCTCTTTAGCTAATGGGATGCCTGACAGGTCAACCCCCTCCCTCCCAGTCTCAACAGTCGACACTGCTAAAATGTAAGCCATTTTTTTTCTAAAGCCTACGCGAGAAATCAGTTCAGGACAATATTATTGCTCCCATATTTGCAAGAGGCTTCAGACAGTAAAATAAAATGCCTTCACTTGTAGCAGCCTGATCGGCTCAGGCAACTAGGGGACTTTAGCGTGCCCCGGCAGTGCCCCGTCTCATATGCACTTTTTAGAGACTGTGGTTGTTCTGCCCTCCCTAGCCCTGGCCAACTTAAAGCCCTGTCCCTTGGCCTATTTAGTGCCTGCACCTCTCGTTCGCCCCACAGCACCTTCCTCAATGAGCCAGAATGTTGCTGTATGAAGGAATTTCTAATTCGCTACTCTTCTGGGACCTTTATTCATGGCCCATTGGCTGCGTGCATAGCATAAAAACAAAAGAGGTGATGGCTGGAAGGTTTAGAATTAATCATAACGCCTGGCACCACTCTGGGCAACCCCCCAGACTACTGTTCTTCGCCTGCCAAGTCATTACAGAAAGGGGAAAGACCATATGCAAATGAGGCTTGGTCCCACCCCAAAAGGGGTAGTCCAGCCTGAGCTGCTTGGTCACATCCCTGCTGCACCAGATCACAAACATCCCCGAACATGTTTCGGCCTTGTTGGGCCTCATCAGTGAGAAGCTGCTGGTGTCTCTAGGCACCACCTCAGAATTGAGAGGCCGATCTCTGCCCATCCGTAGTAAACCAGAAAGAACAGTAGGGGAATCAAAATATAGTGGAGGGGTGTAAGTGCTCCAGTACCCAAAGTCCAGGAACCCCGGAGCAGAGAGCATGAAATCTCAGATATTCAGGGAAAACCCCAGGAACTGGGAAGCTTTGGTGGCAGGGAAGGTGCCGTGGTATCTGTAAACCTATAAGAAGTTTACTACCTTTCCTTACACATAGCCTTCCTGAATTAAACCCATCGATCATGGTTGGCCAACTCCAGGCCTCAAGAGCTGGAAACATGTCCGATTTTCAGGATATCCCTCCTTAATAATCATGAGATAAATTTGCTTGCAAGGATTGTAAATGCATGCACATTGTTTCTCATGATTATTCATGAGGGATATCCTGAAAACCCATCAGGATTCCATCTCTCGAGGCCTGGAGTTGGACAACCCTGCCATAGATGTGTTCCATACTCTGTACATAAAAGCTTTTCACTGTATAAAGGCCAAGCCTATTGGCTTTGTCAGTATCGGTTTATTCTTCCAGCTGTGCGTCTCAAAAGTGGTCCTAACAATCAGTCAGGCTGGGTACTAGGTAACCTATCAGGGCTGAATCAACTTAACCATATCTTTCCTGGCCACAAAAGTGGCAAATATCCTTGCCTTGAGCTTCTCAAGGCCTTAAACTAAGGCGGTGGCCTAGACCTCGGTCACAACAAACACGGGCCTAGATTGCCTCCACGGGGGGGGGGGGGAATTCTGCTGCAGCCGTCCAAGTCCCGCAGCTGCTTGCGCTCTGAAGCGGACTCGGGCACTTTCCCTGACCCTCGTCACCAATTACTCCTGAGCCCGCCTGGCTATGACCACTTTCACGGTGGTCTGGCTCAGGCTCCCTGCTGAGGGGGGGGGGAGGGGGGGGTCGTGTACTTGATGGCAGAGGCTGTGCAGCGCAATCAATTCGCCTGCCTCTGCTGTCACGAGACCGGGTTGTACTAATTAGAGCAAGCAGAGGCGCTGTGGCAGCACGTGACTCTAGCCTGAGGACACCCGAGCTGGAAATCCAGCAAATCAGTGCAAACTCGAATGAGTGTGTTATCCCGTTGCACGCTGAGATGTGCCTGGCCGCTCCACGCGTTGCACAAGTGCAGTTAGCAACGGGGAGCTGTGTCATACTGCGTGAAACATTATTTCAATGCATGTTTTAACCAGGGCAATGTTTGCTTTAGTTGCAGTCTTTATAAAAAATAATAAATTAATAAATAAATACGTTGCAGTCTAATAAAAATAAAAAAATAAAATGTGCACCGGTGCAAACAGACATTGGGAGAATGCGTTTATTCCACGAGGGCAATTTTTTTTTTCCTTTGTGCTAATTAAACACGGCCAGAATTGCACTTTTGCTCGAAGTGAGGACTCCTGGAAAGAAAGTGTCATTGGCACTTTACAAATGCCCCTCTGCAGACTATTTGTACTAATCAATTGTATGGTTTGATGGTCTGTTGGGAGTATTTATGACATTTTCAAAGAAAGCCAATTCATTTAAAAAAAACACATTCTCTAGTTTGTTGATGAAGAGTATTTTCCATGAGAGGTTCTCTCTGCCCCATGTGAGAAAGTGCCCCGTTGTATACAGTGGGGTGCAGCATACGCTCCTTGTCACAGAATCTTGGGCGAGCTTATTCGGGTGAACTTCTAAATCACCCACATTTCCACCGATTTGAACCGACATAACTTTGTTGTACTTCCTAAGAGGTTCGCAGGTGGGGAGCAGTTCGTGTGACTTTAACCAGAGGCTATATAAAGCGCATGCGCGGTTGGAGTTCATGATCAGTCGTCTTCTGTGCCACGGAGTAGGTTGCAGGTGGCTTAGTTCGTGTAGTTGGATAGCAAAGCGGCTCCACTGTGTATTACATAATAGCAGAGGGAGAGGTAGAATTAGGCAGGTTCCATGTGATACTGTCGCTGTGTGACTTTTTTTCCTGACCCCTAACATTCTTTCCCCAAATATTCAAGGAGGGGTATACTTGTATATTATTACCTCCAATCTTAGAATTTACAGGGAAAGTGTTTGATTGTCTGGAGGGTCCAATTTTAGGGGGAATGTCGCCAGCTGGCGGCCATTTTCACAACAACATGATCACTGGATACCATTAGGATAGGGTATTTAATGTATGAATGCAACCGATGGCACGAATACTCACATGTAGATATTGTTGTGAGTAGGCAGCCGACATGCAGAGGCGGCCATTGAGTAAGCAACAAACAAACCATCTTGCAGTGGCTACGGAGATGGGAGCTTGGTCATGATTCAGGGTCGCTCGCGGGTTGTGAAAGAGCTTGCAAGTCTGTGAAATCCTGATTATTTATTTATTTATCTTGTTGTTTTTTTTTGCACAGACCTCACATCCAGGAGCAGCAGAGCGCTCAGTACAACACTGGGTTCATAGGAATGCTTGCAAGGCAGCACCAGTTGCAGCAGGGCTGTGTTACATACAATTAGATTCAGTTAGCAGTTATAAGGGGTGAACTGGGGTCAGCCGGTAGGTAGGGTCGGGGGTGTCTACAGTGCTCCTTGAAGAGGAGGGGCTTGAGCTCCTTTCTGAATTGCATGAGGGTGAGTGCGAGTCTAATGTTGACGGATATGAAATTCCATCGCCCGGGGGCGTAGATCGAGAACGTCTCTTTTCAGCAAGGAGGAAGTTCGCCCAGGTTTAACGGTGAGATAGGACAAAAGAATAAGTGTGCATTAGCTCTAGAGAGAGTAAGGATGCCTTCAGGTCATGCAAATGAGATGCCAACAGATCCATGCTGCCATCACAGTTATTTAGGACTACCATTGTGAAAATACAAGGAGAACAAATTGTCATAAGAAAAGTATTCATTGTTCTGTACCATGCTTATTTCTTGATAAAAATGCATGGTTTGGTTGGCACTTCTTTTTATATCCTCTTCAAAAATTAAATCTCCGTCTCTCCCTCTTTCCCTCTCACACACATGAACAAACACACACACACACACACACACACACACACAAACACACACACACACACCCCTCCCCCCCTCCCCCCTCCCCCGGAATAAGAGAAAATGGACTCTGCCCATTTTAGTTTTCACAGGTGGAGCTCAACCCCCTGCAAACAGAAACAATTGCATCGGAGCTTAGATAGGAGGGAGATGGGATGTGAGGAGGGGTCCACAGCCTATGAGTGTTTGCTTATTTAGCCACCCATTTACAGGCCACGCTCATGCTAATCCCTAAGGGCATTCACGTGCACAAACGGCCACTCCCTGCCCAAAACACACGCCTCCTAGGATATATTTGAGAAAGCTCTATTATACAGTAACATTAAACTGTGTGCTGAATAGAGCCTACCATCATTATTTCTAACTAGTTTTCAGAGAGTTAATGGATTAATTGCCACTTTAAATGAGCTCCTGGTGTAATACAAGTGTATTAAAAAGTGTGTCTTCAGCCACTTGACTTAGAAGCAGTATGTGTGTCCTCACATTTGTTACTTGCACTGAAGTCCTGTTAAAAACAAACAATGACTGTCAGGCATTTGTCAAGCTCTGACATCGTATGCCTAGGCACATACTGGGTGTGCAGTTACTTCTGCCTGTCATCTCTGGTTAACATGCTATGCAAGGATTGACTCTTTTTTTAAAACGTTTTTTTTATTTAAGTATTATACAGAATGACATGTAGTCAACTTTAAATACTGTCCATATCTTTAATAAAAAGAAGTTCGCTTCAACATAAAAATGTGTTAAAAAAATTAATAATCCTTAATATAGTCTCAGTAAAAATCCATGGTTTGGTTAAATACATAATACATCCATCATTATTGCCAGACATATACATTTCCCAAATGTCATTACCATTGGTTTGTTCACATATACCGCAAGCTTGCATGTACCTGTGCCTGATTTCTTTCAGCGCTTTGCGATCCAACATTAGATGTTTAACCGCCTCAATGGTATTATCTCCACACAGTCGGCATGGTCTTTCACCCCTTGGAATCGCAGTGCGCGCTCCCGATTTTTCATGTGTCGGCTCACAATTGAATTTGATTCTTATATATGTCCATTTACTGTTATCTCATGTTCCGCACTGCCCCTCCCCCCGCACTTTTCCCCTTCCCCCTTCCCTGCACTTGCGCAATCTCAATGTCACCTGGCCTAGTAGGATCGTTGTCTCTGTCTTCCCTCTGTTTACCCTACCTTGCTTCGTTGCGCTTTGAAACACTTGTGTATAGGCTCGTTATTAATGCCATATCATATCATATCATAGCAGATGATGCCCCAAGAAGTGTTTGACATAAGGTGGAACAAGGAACATCCACACGTCCTTGGTAATATGCAACATATAACTCAGCAGTAGATTTACCCTCTAGGTCTACTAGGTTTTGTTCACCATCGTATTCCCCAGGTAGGAATTGCATCTTATCCTTGAACCCTACGTATGGAAGAGACAAGTCGTTACCATATGACCGGTTGGTCTACAATTTGCATACTCGGCTAGGCTATACATATTACTAGTTTTCATACAGGCACCTTTGCTAATCAATGCATCTCCAAGCGAGCAAAGTGCCACATTTTTCGTTCATTATTTTCCAGCACATGCGTAGACTACATTGATAGATCTTAGCTGTTCTACTCATAATGTCATATTCCAGGACTATGTGTTCAACCGGCGTGTTCTTGTTTATCGGCAGCAGCCTAAGCAGGATGCATCTTTCCAGCATGGCTAGTTTTGCTACTATCCCCAAGCCACAGAACTCTCTCCCATGAAGTATAGTAGGAGGAATCTTACTTTAATAGAGCTTAAGGATGGTTCCCACCGAATAGCCTCCTGCCTTATAGGTCAAAGATTTGATGGCACCAGTAACCTGTGCAGTCCTAAGCTGGACATGTTGCAGTTGTAATTTACCATCCAGCCAGGAATCGGCTAACACTCCCAGACATTTGTAGGAGTTGACGATCTCAATGAGATCACCATTTAATGTCCAGTTCCGTTGATTACGGCCTTTCACAGAGGGGTTTTTGGGATAAAACACCATTGAGCATTGGACGTTTTATATCTCACATTTGTTGACTTTAGATCAGCATTTGATTGTGTCTGCACTTAACCCTTGCACTTGCCACCTGCTGACCGTTTCTTTACATATTGTTATTATCAATTCCCATGTACTGCACTGTCCCCGCCCCTTCCCACGCACTTGCGCGATCTGATTGGCACCTGGCCTAGTAGGATCATTGTCTGTCTTCCCTTTGTCCCCCCTTCCCTCATCGCGCCTTGAAACACTTGTGTATAGGCACATTATAAATGCCATGTCATATCATATCATATCATATCAAGTCAATAGAAACATCTTGTGGGTTAAACTAAGGACATATAGTTGTCCTGAATGGTTCTTGCAAATTTTGAGGGACTTGAACCAAAATAATCTGGCGTGTGTACGCCTGGACCACGAGGGCACTGTGACGCCTTGGGCCCTGTTGTTTAACTTATATATTCAGACCTGCCGCATCACCTAAAGGGTAAAGCCGTGTGTCCACCGAGGCTGGGTAGTAAACCTCTAGTCGCCATGCTATATGCAGACCTTAGCAATGTTCGATCGTATTACGGGCATGAAAAGCATGCTGATTGAATTGTCAGCTTAGGCTGTTTACTTACAAGAAGGTCAACAGAGTGAAATTAACGACTGATCTGGAAACAATCACCTATACCGATGTCTATCAGTACCTGGGTGTCGAAGTGTCTGTCACTGGGTACGCTAATATGATTAAGAAAAAGATCAGAAGATCCAAACTGCTAACCCTTCAAATAAGGGAAGTGGCCAGAGAACAAGCGCCCTTCTCAGAAGCCGGTATTATTCTGCTCTATAAGCAGTGTTTCTGCCCAGCTATATTGTATGGGTTGGACGCTTTGGCACTCCCAGACTTGGCTGGACAATATTGAGGGTCAATTTTGGCGCAGCCTTTTGGGTTTGCGCTCTTGATGCCCCTTCGAGTACATTCGTCTGGAACTGGGATTGACATCCTTGCGGGGCCAGGAGCTACGAGCTAGAGGGGTACTCTTCATTAAATCTCGAATGAATCCCAAATGTAAACTACTACCCAGACTGGGTGCAAATTGTGAAGATGTGGTACCAACTAAAGGTCGGAACTATGCCACTCTGAAGGACGAGTTGTTCTCAAGGATAGGGTGGCAACCGAATTTTGATGCTGCGCACCAGTTTCATGAGACAAAATTAGCCTTTGAGAAAAATATCATTAGATGGGATTGGTTTAGTAATTATGAACACCTTGCGACCTTACGAGCTACGAAGCTGTAGCCATGGTCATACATCACTATAGGAAACCGCAACCCTATCTCTTGTGCCCTGAGCAGGAAGTAAGGTGCATTTTAGTATTGTTGCATATAAATGAAGTCCCCCTTCTCGCTGTACGCGGCCCACAGTTACGTCTAGACGCTAAGGAGCGTCATTGCCGCTTCTGTAAGCTTCCAGACAAAACTGAAACTGCAAAACCTATACTTACTGAGTGTGTAAAATTACTGTTTGAATACGACCTCTGTCTCTTCTCAACTGTCTTCATTTTGTATATGGTCATATGTAAAAAAAATTGGGGTACCTGAAAATGCAGGCTAAGCATTGCTGAAGTAATAGATTAACTGTGCTCTGTGTTTCTTTTCATCTTACTGAATGTTTCATTAAGCAATAGGCCCCAAGCAGGAGGGCATTACCACTTCAGGTAATGCCCCAGGGCCTATAGTTACAGGCCCAAGCAAAGCGAGGGCCTTAACCAAGGCCCCAGGGCATTACCTGAAGTGGTACTGCCCCCCTGTGAGGGACCTATTGCTATTAGTACCCCGGCCCATAAAACCGGGGTACTAAAAGTATTTTTATTTCTGTTCCGAAACGCATTTCGGAACAGAAAAAGAAATTGGAAAAAAGTGGCCGCCGGTAAGGGAAAACGAAGTCCGTTTTCCCTTTCCATGGCGGCCATTGAAAAAAATAGAAAAAGTAAACAAAATAAATGGCCGCTATGGAAATGGGAGAAGGCACTACAAGTAGTCCCTTCTCGCTTTCCATTGTGCCCATTAAAAAAAGTTTTAAAAAAATACCCGCCATGGAAAGGAAAAAGGGGCTTGTCCTTTCTTCCTTTCCATGACCGCCTGTCGCAGATTGGGAGCGGATGCTCGCTGGGGACAGAAGTGTTCCCAGCGCGTCCACTCCAGAAATAGATTTCAATGAAGGTAAGTGGGGTTGGGGGCAGTGAGGGAATTCTGTGAATTGGGAGGAGGGAGGGGAGAGGGGAAGTGGACACCACTTACCTCATTCCCCGGCGGGGGAAGATGGTGGCCTACAGCCTTGAGGCTGCTCGGGGCGGGGGATTACCGCTGGTAATGCCCCGTTCCGAGCCTCCTCATTGGCTGAGAGGCTGCTCCCCCACCCCCCGGGTACTAATAACTCAGAAATATTAACGTGCTTGACTGTTTTAGTGAGAATGTATAGACAAATGTTAAGTGAATGTTACATGATTTTATTAGTTATGTTTAACTTTATATTCGATTTTACATGTGAGTTTACTTGTATAAAGCTCATTGAGCTAAAACACAATAAAGATTATTATTATTATTATCATTTTTATTATAAACACCATCATTTTAGTTTTGCTGGTGTTGATCTTTAATGAGTTTATCGACACACACTCTTGTAAACGATCTAACAAAGCCTGCGATCCCTTAGGCGTTAAGTCCACCATTGCCAAATCATCGGCATATCCAAGCCACTGAACACCTGCCCTGCCCAGCTTAGGCGGTACCAAGCTTGAATTTGCAAACCTGTCACCCAAGTCGGCCAGGTGCGAGCAAGTATGCAGCCTTGTTTTAGACCAGAGCAAGTGTTGATCCATATACTCATTCGCCCTGGATGATTTATTCTCACTCCTACGTTAGTGTTCTTATGAAGGGCGATGATCATACTAAGCAGGCCCCAAGGTATGCTCCCTTTGGTCAGCTTCATCCACAGCCTACCCCGATCAACACTGTCGAAAGCCGCACTGCATCGACAAAGGCTACATAGACGGGTATCTTCCTAATTAGCCGTGCCTGCTCGATGATAGTAATCAGTGACAGACCTTTGTCCGCACTGCCAGTGCCTCTCCTGAACCCTACTTTATTCATTGGGGTGATATTATTTTCCAGAATCCAGTTGTTTATTTCCCCAAGCAGGACCTTGGAAAAGATGTCTGCAGGGCCATCGAGCACCGCCAACAGCCTGCAATTACATGGATCCTGCCTACTACCTTTTTGTAGACGGGAACCACAATGCTTTCTCTCTATATTGACAGGATTTGCTGAGTGATGCAGAGACAAGTGAACAAACTACGCAGTGCTCCAGCCCAAACTCTTGGATCATTTTTAATTACCTGATTACAAGTGCTATCAGGGCCAGATGCTCCAGATGTTTAACTGGTGCCTATGATTTTTATAACAGATGACTGCTTGAGACAATATTCCCACCAAGCTTCAGTGCCAACATCATTAGAAACAGGAGTTTCGGAGATGGCACCCAAGGTAGCCTCGATGTGCCAAATCCAGTTCACTTCCAGGACATCACAAATCACTGGACTGTGCTCTTTGTGTGCATTAATAATATTCCAGAAAGTCTTTGTGTCATTAGTGATGCTACAATATACCAATGTTCACCACTTTTTACATTCTGGGGTGTGCTTATGCCATGTTAGCCACAGTTGTGCATGTTTCCCTAAATCAAGAGAATCACGCGCAATCCCCCTAAGTTCCGCTCTAAATTGTCTCTTTCTAACCCTGAGGGCTATGGCAAAACTATGTGGATGGGCCATCCCAAATAACCATGAAAACATGATTATTTGCCTAATGGCCTTCCCATCGAACAATGTTCCCAATGTGATTGTTGTTTTTTTTTTCTTGATATGTGCTGTCGCACAAGTTTGCTCTTAAGAAGTTGTTTAATGTAACTGGTCTGCAACAGCGCCCTGATGCCTGAGGGTTTAGGTGCTTTATAAATGTAAAAATGAATAAATAAATAAATCCGTACCCTATTTGCCCCGTGCTTAATGAGTCTTTTCTTGTTTGTCAAAATACTAGAGCTAATGATTTTCACACAGCTTTGATATCTACTATTCCTTGGTTAGCTGTTTCCTTGGTCGTAAGATTAGGGTAAATCCTTACATACTCTGTTGTAAAGCAGGTAAAAAGCTCATTTGCCACCTCACCCTCTAGTTGAAGATTATTAGCAGTCCAAGTGATACGATTGTTCTGCGGATTAGTGGCAAGCACAACAGACTCTTGACTTTTAGTTGGGGTTATCATCCAATTTCAAGCACATATAGAGGATCACTTTCTTCTCTGTGAGATAAACACATATCTACCACTAATCTTGACAAATTTAGTAAAGAAGAATAGTCTATAGAGCTGGAGCTATTGGCGGAAGACCAAGTAAAATGCAGAGCGGAATCAGAGTGCCAATTTGCATTCACCACGGTAAGGCCCAAAGAGTAAAATAACCTAGCCCAGCTCTAGCCTCGTTTGCATCCAGTTTCTAATCTCCCATAAATGCATGGAGAAGAACCTTGTGTTGGTTCCATTCAATCCTCCACGCAGTCTCTGGGGATTCTAGCATTGAAGCCTCCACACACAACAGTGCTACTCCCAAATTGGTAGAGAGAAGGTCTTCTAGTTCTCTAATGATGTCACAATGCTCTATTTTAGTGGGTGGATCGTAAAGAGTGATAATCAAGGTCTCTTACCAGGAAATTCCACCATCATCCTTACCATGCGATGGTAGTTTTCCTGCCAGGAGATAGTTTGAATTTGTTTCTTCCTCGAGGAGATGTAGGGGATACCTAGCTCCCAGTCCCAGACCTTCCTATGGCCTTCCTCTGGGTCCCTGGTTTGCCTTTTTGGTAATACATTTCTATACCTCTATGACTAATGGGACGACTAACCAGGTTTCTTGTAAGGCAATAATATTAAAAACGTACCCCCCTCTTTTGTGAATACGTGTTTAGACCCCCTAGTATTCCATGTTAATAGGAGGGGTAATTGATTAGGAGTAGGCTGTGGTTTTTTGTCTAAAGATGTCGATAAATCATTCCCAACCCTCCTCGTCTCTATTCAAGAGGTGCTCACGACCATTACATGTTGTCGGGCTTCCACGTTCCTGTGGTGAAACTTGACGTGTTTCACTCCGTTTCCTCCCGCCACTTCCTGTCTTCTTCACCCACCACACACGCTTGTTAGTCAATTGATTGGGCCCACTTTCAAGCGTTTCCTCAACCTCAATGGCAGTGCCTTCATTTCCCAATTTCAAAAGAGCAATGTCATGCCGCGTGATGCAATCAAAAATATCACGCGTTTGGAAATAAATATAGGAAGCGGCAATGTGATCTTCCTCCCTAATGTCGACTATTCTTATATTGTTGTTGTCTGTGCCCCGGAGTGGGATCAAGTCAAGAAACCCCGCCCTATTGATAAACCCTTCCTCACTAGTCCCAAGTAAACATCTCACTTTAAGAGCCTTACTTTGTGATTCTTTAAGATTTGTTAGATGTAGCTTACGGTTCTGACTAGCATTTGGTAAAACTGAAGGGGACATTTGTGTGAAAGCATCAGGGGTTTTATCTATGGCGTTGTTATTTTCAGGGAGGCGAAGCAGACTCTCCAATGCTGTCAGTATTTCGTCTCCACTCACTTCATCGTTTGCCTGTTTCTTTATTTGCTTAGGGAGACGATTAATTTGTTGTGTTTGCACTGCTCTGGCAATTTGCACTTGGTGGTCCTTAGCATTCTTAGTAAGATTCTACCCTTATTTCATAATTCCAGTTGCTCTTTCCCTGCCTGGTCCTGGTCCTGAGAGCTGCCTCCTGCGAGGTCATCATGCCCTTCTCCTACAGTGATGGAAATGTTCCCACTTCCAAGCATTCTGGTCCCTTCACCAGGCTGGGTGTCTAGTCCCTTCTGTTGTGGCAGGGTGGATGAGCTGTGTTTCACAGCAGAGGAGTTTCTAGGGTGGGCTTAGGGGGCTATAGACCCGAGTCTTTTGGTTTAAGCCCTGGATAGAAGCTCAAGGGCTACAACTAAAAGGCTAGCGAGCGAGCTAGAGTCCCGACATGAGCGTAGCCCCAGATCTTTTCCAGACCTGGCAACACCCCTGTTTCACAGTAAGTTTCTACATCCGCCCTTTTTTTAAAGCATTTTTATTAGATTGTTGCCTGTCGGGTGGTCCTTTTCTGCTTACGCCTTTTCTGATTCTTCACAATGCCTTTACCTACACCTTTTCCCATACACACCTCATCAGTTAAGATTTCATTCACATTTACATCCACCCTCCCTTCACTGCGTGTTTCTTGTAGCGCCCGCTGTTTACCAAGTGTAATAACATCGTGAGAGTGTTGGAGACACTTGTCCTTTCAAATAGAATGTCGGTGACATTTAGCATCCATTACATTACAGGTCAAGAGATAGGGCCCCAGATCAACGGAAGCTTGGTGGAGGATTCTATTATCAGGAGAATGTGTGCCAATCACGCTAGTCTTGGTTAAATTGGTACTGCCCATTTTCAAGTTGTTAGAACAGACTGTGTAGTGATTGATGAATAGGAGAGTTAACTTTGATAAGCTCTTGCTGATGACGTTAGGATCAGGTTTTTAGTGATGTGAATTTGGAACTTTAAATGTGGATTTATCTGGTTTATAGGTTTTGTATTGTAAAACCAAAAATTACCAATAAAATATATATTTTTTAAAATTACATCACAACGCCGTCCAAGCTGCTTAAGCATCTCTGCCTTCTCCATCAGACCAACACATTTTGCCACCAATGTAGTCAACAAGTTTTCAAACACGCTGAACATTGAACATTTCTATAGAGCGGCAACTTGCGTTACTCCCAATACTAATACGACTGCTTCCCCGTCCACCACTGCTTAAGTCCACAGCGTTTGCTACATTGCTATTTAAATCCGGGCAAAGTTAATCTGATACAGGTGACGAAGTTTGGAGTAAGGTACGATGCGAGGCACCATGTAAGTCTATCGTTGTTACAACACCTCTATCGGGTGATCCACTGAACAGTCTGCGTGGTGTTTTATTTACCGCATTAACTTCAGGATCGGCAAAAGGCAAAGGTTGTTTCGAGGTGACCTGACTTTCCCTCCCACAATCGTCCATATTAACAGACAGTCCCTGTTTCTCTGCGTTGGAATTGCTTCCAAGAGCAGACCGGAATTCGAACCTGTGTTTCTCTGCGTTGGAATTGCTGCCAAGAGGCCCCGGGATTCGACCTGTGTTTCTCACTGTTGTCTTGGCACATAACCAGTGCTGGCCTTAGTGGTGCCAGCGACTCTGGCAGCAAAAGAAAAATGTGGTGCCCATCCACACCCACCGCCCCTGGTCAATGAGAGTTAATCACTGGAATAGGGTGAAATGCAAAAGCATCGGTACACTATTGTTATTAAAAGCGCCCCGCTCCCCGGCTGGAAAGCCCAGAGCCAACACAAGAGCTGGGCATATTTAATTTCAATAGGGCGCCTGCCGCGCATTCTCCCGCCACGCCAGCTCTGGAGAGCCATTGAACGACTCCTCTGGGCTGGCATGGCGGGGGGCAAATGGCGCCCGGGCGGTTGCCCAGCTGGCCCTGCTCTAAGGCCGGCACTGCACATATCATGTAATTTCATTGTGAGTGGAGGATAGTTGGGGAGGTTGCCCGCAAATATCTTCAATGCAGATACACACAACATAGACGCCGCTGCCTCCGCCCCAATCGACGTGATCCAAAATCCCCAACCATGAACTCAATCATCTTCAGATTTACGCATCTGAAGAGGTCAACACCTAAGAAGAATGTAACCTTTTCCCTGTAGTTTGGTATCAGTGCGACATGGTTGAAGTTTGAGTAACAGACCCTGTGTGCCCCCATTCCCACGATGCTGTAGCTCGTGATCACCAAGACGGCCATGCTTTTTGCTTGAGCCGAACCCGACGAGAGTTCGCAACTGCTGGAATACTGTCAGGAAGAATTTTTCCAGATGTTTTTCTGCTGGCTGGTTATCAAAATCAGACCAGGATTTCCTCTTCATAATTCGCAGGTGTTGGACGCATTGACGTAACAAGCCGCGCAGCGCTCCAAGTTCACTGTGTCCTGGTTTTACGGCATGGTTGTGTTTAGTCATTCCAGCTATTACTGCTTCCTCGAGGATATCTTTGATTTTTAAGGAGTATATTGTCCAGCTCTGGGAACAGTGGGATTTAACACGTCAGGGCTTCCAAACGCTGAAACTCTTGTCTGCAGATTCTTTAGTTAAACTACCTCTGATACGTTTCCAGTGCACAGATGTGTGCAGGTTAATATGCTCACTGAGGCCTAACAGTTGGGATATATTTGCCCTATTGGTATGTTCTCATGAAGAATCGGTGCCCCTGGTGTACGCTAGTATTCTAATATCTAGCCAGCGTACCATTTATTTTCTTTCACTCCATATAAATGTATCCTTTAATTTTGTAATGTCACTGAAGTGTTGATTTTTCCCAATAAAAAAAGAGCAAATGTCAGGTAAGTGCAGCTCAATGGTTGCAATAAGGCGGTGGCAGGATCTCCCTGGGTTCCATGTGATAATGACGCCTGGAAAAAGTCGCCAGGTAGGTGACTTTTTTTCCTGACCCCTAAAATAATGTCCCCAAAAATTCGAGGAGGGTTTTAATTTTATATTATAAACTCCCATCGTAGAATATTTGGGGAAAGTGTTTGATTTTAATGAGGGTGAGTTTCTGGGGAAATGTCGTCCCCTGGCAACCATTTCCCAGGTGACATTATCACTGGACAGCGCTCCCTGAAGTGTTCACCTGGAAGGCGGTTCCCTTGACAACACGTGATGCGCTACCATACTGGTTCCACCTTGCTTCATTTCGTTAAGAGTAAAAACATGACACGTTCTTTATTTCTCTTTCTGTTCTATTGTGTATTAAATAATCTCACACTTTTTAAAAAAAAAAATTCAACTGTCAAAGATATTTTTAAACTTTCTGAATCAGTGGGGTTTCCCTTGGGTCAAGAGAGGTTCATGCTGCGTGATGACTATTTACTCCGAAACAAAAGGAGAGCTGTGCAGTTCAGCCCTTTTCCTGTTTGAGTGCACAGAACACTGGTTCAAAATGCATATGCTGTGCAAAAATGAACCCATGAGCCCCCCTGGTCGTTATGAGATGCCGTGTCCCGTTGCTAGGTAAATTGGGGGACAAAGCAAAACCCAATCTTTTTACGCCGCACCCGTTTTAAAGGTGCTTTGGCAAGTGACCTGAAGTGATTAATGCCGCCAAAGTATCTTTAAAACTAACAACGTCAGAAGCGACGCTTAAAGTCTCCATCTAAATCGGAGCCACAGCCCCACCGAAAACAAGGGCAGGGCTCCACTGAAATCAGAACCATAACCCCACCAAAAACAGGCCCACGGCCCCACTGAAATCAGAACCACAACCCCACTGAAATGAGACCCACAATCCCACCAAAAATCCGGCTCAAAGCCCCACCAAAACAGGCCCACAGCCACACCAACAACAGGCCTGCAGCCCCACCAACACAGGCGTACTGCAGCAGCACTGAAAGCAGGCACACAGTCCCACCGAAATCAGAACCACAGCCCCACTGAAATGAGACCCACAGCCCCACCAAAAACAGGCCCACGGCCACACCAACAACAGGCCCACAGCCCCACCAAAAACAGGCCCAGAGCCCCACCAAAAACAGGCCCAGAGCCCCACCGAAATCAGAACCACAGCCCCACTGAAATGAGACCCAAAGCCCCACCAAAAATCAGGCTCGCAGCCCCACCAAAAACAGGCATACTGCAGCACTGAAAACAGGCACACAGTCCCACCGGAATCAGAACCACAGCCCCACTGAAATGAGACTCACAGCCCCACCAAAAACAGGCCCACGGCCACACCAACAACAGGCCCACATCCCCACCAAAAACAGACCCAAAGCCCCACCAAAAACAGATGTTCTGCAGCAGTGCTGAAAACAGACCCACAGCCCCACCAAAATCAGGGCCACAGCCACACCAACAACAGGCCTGCAGCCCCACCAAAAACGGGCATACTGCAGCAGCACTGAAAACAGGCACACAGTCCCACCGAAATCAGAACCACAGCCCCACTGAAATGAGACCCACAGCCCCACCAAAAATCAGGCCCATGGCACCACCAAAACAGGTCCACAGCCCCACCAAAAATCAGGCCCACAGCACCACCAAAACAGGCACACAGCCCACCAAAACAGGCCCACAGCCACACCAACAACAGGGCCACAGCCACACCCCGACAACAGGCCTACCACACCCACATCGAAAACAGGCCCACAGCCCCACCGAAAACAGGCAGCCCGTTACAGCAAAAATCAGTGCTCCAGCCCCACGCAATAGTCCTCAGGGGGGAGTTTTGGGGTAAAATGTGATCAAATGTGAACATTTTAAAGACTATTTCTTCAAAACTACTAGCTGCCCAGCGAAGTAACACACTAAACTTGCCCACTTTCGCCCAAAAACCAGCCCACACTAGCATGTTGGGGGTGCAATTCGGGCATTGCCCTAAAGGCCGTCCCGAGCCGGTTTAATCCGAGGCCTTCCTTGTTTGCATGCTCTATGAAAGCGAATCCCTCTAGAACTAACACCCGAGGGTTCACGCGATGACGCGTCTGTGGCGCGGGATGTTCCACTCCCCTGATTTCACACTCGGTCGATGGAGAGCGCCTAGCTTCGTTTGGGGGACGTGGGCCTGCTCCTCTTTCAGGCGCAGATCACGTGTGCGTAGTAATGGCGCTGGCTCAAGAGCGCCGAGCGAAGAGCCCGCGACTGGAATTCGAGGCCAGATAAGCAAGCTGCAGTTGGCAGGGCCTACCATTGCCCCTATTTGGCGAGAATAAGAACTGTGCGCACTTGTGTCAATTGTTTAAAATAGACGACTGCGCGTGGGCTTCAAAACCAGGAATTACACAAGCGTCTTATATTTGCCCCCTCGGCGATCTAGTACCCGTTTTTCAAACATCAAACGCCGCAGTTTGGTGTACATCACATTTATGAAGTGCACGCATGCTTCCACTTCCGGAACAAATATGTCCGCACTAGATAACCATGACAGTGCCTTTCTGGGTATGAAAGCGTCCGCTTAATATAGATATACATCATTCATGGACTGATGTGGCTGGTACTTCAAAGGCTAGCCTTCATTTGAACTCGAACCGCAAAGTTTCAGAATTGATGTCACTTGTCCCACAGTGCCCCTTCTCCGTGATTTTATGTCCCCCAAATCCTAGTGTCACAGTGCATTGGTTAATAACACTTTCATACAAATCACCTTACACAAAGGACTTAGGGTATGTGCTCCATGTTAGCATTTGTGGGTTTTTGGTCTGTGTCCCCAAAGATGGGGATGTTTAGCCTTAATGCGGGGCAGGCAACCAGCGGCTTGCCAGATGCTTTGGCCTGTATCTTATGCAAGCACTAGCCAAAGGTAATGGATTATGGGAGTCGTAGCCCAAAACATCTGGAACGCCGCAGGTTGCATACCCATGCTTAGGCCAATCCAATTAAAGAACTATGCTATTTTCGATGGGAGCAAGATTACAGCCATTTACTTTGACTTGCAATTGGCTAGTGATGGGCAGTTCCAATGGTCTGGATTTCTGTGGGCCAGAGATTTCACCTTGCATCAGGTTTCCATGCCATATTTTGGCTGATAGACAAATGCATCAGAACACCCTCTTTATGGACAGAGAGCGCTGCAAAAAATTACCGTATGAAAGCTCTATTGCCAGGACAATTGTCTGCATGAACAGGTGACCTTGCAGGGCCGGCTTCTGGTTATCTGCCATCGCATAGCCTATAAAGATACTGACCCAACACTTGCCTTTCGATAGGCCATCAAACACGGAAGATCACAAAAGCAAATGTGGGGGGGTTGGAATAAATATGAAAGGCCCCAAGTCCCCAGGGGGTGGTGTCAAAAGGTTGCCAACAATCAGAGGTTAAAGGGGCAGGAGCCACCCAACCCCCACACGCTGGGCTCCATCATCTACTCCTGAAAAAGAAGCACCTGCATCCCCAAGTCCATGGAGGCAAAAACAGACGTGGTTCATGGGTCACAAGAGGGGTACGCGGTGGAGACTGGGATGAGCAGTGGTCTGCTAGGGATGGCCCTGGAAACGGCTGCCACTCAGCAGCCGCCTCAGATTTGGGCAGGTATCCAAAACCTGGTAGGATAAGTCAGTAGCCACCTCACACCAACATGCCTCACGAACCTGTCACTGGAACCGGGCCGATCAAACCGATTTCACGAAGAACCTCATCAGCTTGTTTGAAGATGAATAAAACAACCAAGAAATATCAGAAGACCATGATACAATGAATGATCGGTCTGATTACCTGCCGACTACGGAAAGGAGCCACACACGAGCGGTTGGACCCAGATGTCCTTTCATAAGTGTCTGCTCCATCGTCAAACATGCTTTCGACATGTATGATCTTCTATGTGAGGATACAATAGACATATTCTTCATCATACAATCATTTCTCTCAGAGAACCACATAGCAATCATGTACAAAACCATTCCAGCAGGCTACAAACATAGGTTCACCAACAGGACAGGCAAGGGAGGGGGAGGAAGTGCACTTGTTCACGGAGACTCCATGACATTTAGAACTTCAGTCTTCCGTAAGATTCATGACTGCAAATCAGGCTTCTTTTATCTGTTTGGTCTCAAACATTTCAACTCCAAGCTTCCTTCTAATATTCAGACCTACGTACAACCCTCCTATGCACACAACCTGGCTGACGTGGTTGCTAGTCCAGTCTATAGGCCACCAGCCTCTCACCACACTGGGTGTTTTCAGTCGTGGGCTTGAGAAGGAGAATAATGCGTCTGCAAGGCATTGTAGACGAATTATACAATAATGCGTTGTTTGAGGCGTGCTTCACCTCCAAAAACTGAGTAACAACTGGTTAAAGGGCTTACCCAGCTGCACACAGCTCGGATGGTTTTTCTGCTAGGAGGATGCCACCACCATGTCTCCCCCGTCCAAAGTCTCCGGAGGATCGCTCAGTGGCAACGTGCTCGTCTTGGAAGCAAGACGACGCGGAGCAACACAGGTTTGATCTCTGGGTCCGCGCTTAGAAACCTCTGGGTATTAAGCACGTTATAAAGGTTCCATGTGATAATTCCGCCGCAAAAATATCGCGATACAAAAATATCGCCATATTTTTGCGGCAAAATTCACAATGGACCCTGCGGGGGACACCCCCACAACTCCCGCATAATTTTTTAATGTGCGGTGGACACCCCTGCAACCCCCGCTCCCACATAACATACCCAATAAAAACGGCCATATTTACGGCAATATTTTTGTTGGGGATATTAATACCTGATACCGTCATAAATAACCCATTACAATTACAATTACCTATGCTAGCCAGGGCACGGAAAAGGATCCAGAAGGACACCCCGATGGAAAATCCTGAGGCAACCAACCCTCATGTTACTATTGAAACTCAAAACAAAACACTAAATGAGCAAATCAACTGGATTACCATCCCTTTGGAGAGCACAGCACCAAAACAGTTTCTCACGACATCACAAAAAACAAGTCTCCAAATGGTTTACTCTCAAAATTAATCAGATTGAAAACAACAAAACTGGAACCTCAGAAAAACTACAGAAGAAGAAACCTTCTGAGAGCTAAGCTGGCCTATGAAAATAGCCCACTAGTCGCATCGTATCGGCGCAACACCTCTGATATGATTGATATGATTGTTATTTATAACGCGCTTAATACCCAGAGGTTTCTAAGTGCGGTCCGGGGATCGGACCCGTGTTGCTCCGTGTCGTCTTGCTTCCAAGGCGAGCACATTGCCCCTGAGCTATCCTCCCGAGTAACTGCCAGAAGGAAGTCTTCAAAATCCTCTAAGAATTCAAGCACTCTGCCTATGCAACATGACTTCAACACCTATGCAGGATCTCTGACATCCCACTATATCACACTTCAGCAACAAAAATCCATAACTCCAAGACCATCTCGATAGGAAAGGGTCAACAGAGCCCTACCAACTAGGGACGTGATACCTACAGATTCTTCAGCACAGCCAACTGTTTGCAGCCTTTTAGCACTCAGGATTTTCTTTCCATGGTCAACTCCAACAAGCTAGCAGGTTCTCCAGAAGACCTGTAACCCCACACAATGTACAAACCCATAAATAAGCAATCTGGATTAGCAACTGCCTTCCTATCCATTTTCAATTCCCCCATTGAGTATGACATCACTCCGCTTACTTTCAAAACATCCTTCAATAAACATCTCTTAAAAAAACACTGTTGACCCAATCGACCCAGCTAACTACTGCTGAATCTCCAGCACACAGAATATTAGCAAAAAAGCAACTGGGAATTGGACAGACGCATGCCTGCTCTAACGGCACCAATTCCTGTCACTTTCACAAGTCACATTTGTCTTCTTGTATCACATCCAGAGGGCTCTGCTACATGTGGAGGGCACACTCTGGCTGCTCTAATCCCACCCACTTCAAAAGCCATAGGCTCCCTAGGGCCTTTGGTGTGTAACTCCCTGGTATCAGGATGGCCTTTTTAATGAAAGTGCCTCTTTGAAGTGTGGTTTCCAGCAGCAGATCTCCTGGTGAGAGCTCCTGAGCTTGAGGAGAGATGTTTCTCAGCCTCCCAGAGAATCAAAGGAGATCAGCATCCTGTTGTTTGTCTCACTTGCTGAAGTGGATACAGGCAGGCTAGCCATGAATGCCCATAGCCTTCCTGTAGCCAACCTGGCTCACAGAGATGACACTTGTATGATATCAAATAGTGTGTTGCTTTAATAATTGTGGGCTCTTGTCATTCATCAAACCAAAACCTGGTATGGCTTATTCTTCGAGTTTACCCTGCCAGCAGACTAATAGGACCAAAATTATTGTTTCTTTAGATGAGAGGCACATAACTTAAATACAGCATCTGTCTGCAACGGACATGACGTCCCAGCAGCTGTCAGGAAGGCATATGTGAACGTTGAACCTGCCCTCTGCCACTGAAGGGCAGGTGCTGCAGATGTCAGGAGACTGAAGCAGCAGGGCACATATGTGTACTATGCTTTTGGCATGGAGCTTTTCATGAAACGGGGGTCTGATCAGAATGCCCCCTTTCATAAATGGTTTACATGCATTATTTGATTTCATACAATTATAAAAACTCAGGCTATCTCACCCTCACCAGAGGCAAAAACCTTTCACAGAAATGCAGAAGCATAATTCTGTACGTCTGTATGTATAGAGGTAAGCTAACCTTACGGCTGTTTGTGTGTGTGGGGTGAGGGATGGTTGGAGAGTTTCCTATAGATGCAGGGATCTTCAACCTGTGATAAATCAGGTATTTTGCACTACGACTCCCATGATCCCCCACCATTGACCATGCTGGCAAGGGTCTGTGGGAGTTGTAGTCCAAAACATCTGTAGAACTAAAGGTTTCTGACCCCTAGATGTTGGTCATTGGTGGAGCCTTTGGGCTCACAAAGTCTTAATGCATAACATTCTTCACAAACTCTGATATGATGTATTGTTATGGATCTGGAATGAATCAGGCACCGCTCTTCTGAGTGGCATTAAATTGTTTGATCTGTTTTTTATAGCAGCCATTTTGAAAGAGGTGTTTCAGGGATGGATTAGTATGCCACCAACAACCGGGCAGGATGAGGCTCGAACCAAGGGGCCCATTTTGACCGAAGTGGTAACAGTAAAACGTGTAGTATTTGAAATACCATTCCTCTTCAAAATCCCAACTAATTATATATATATATATATATTATATATATATATATATATATATATATATATATATATATGTTTTTTTTTGTGATTGCATATTTATCTACCGCCTGCAATACTTTCGACGATTTTCAAGCTGTAGCTATGCAATGTAGTTTTGACTCAAAATTAGATGTGTTTAAATGAAAGCATTTCAAATACCACATGGTTTTACCATTTCCACCTTTACCATCATAGTCATTATAATGAGACCCAAGTTTAAAAACCCAAACCATAGTCCTCTCTGCACGGCCAACCTCGGACACCATCTGCCCGAAAACTATAAACATGAGCCGTGTAGATGCAGGCAGCTGCTTGTGTACATGGCAGACTGTCAGTGTGAGATGGCGCAGCACATGTGTGACACTGCTCACCCTAAATCATACTAAGACAACATCATTGTATTGTATTGTCTGCACCGCTTTAGCCCCAACCTTATGGGGATCTGAGATGGGGGATGATCACATGCAGTCAGGAAGCCCCAGCAGACAGGGTGGCAGCCGTGGAGATGTGCATACAGATGGCCATCTTGTCACTTGCCTCTGAGGTTCATGGCCAGTCTGCTTCAGGGCTGTCAAAATAATCCAGCATGTTTGCAGTTGCTTTTAGGCTGAACTTTGAAAACATGTTCCTTGTGTATTTTTTGCCTGTTGGATTCATGCCGAGTTGCTTTTTTGGGTGTTTCTGGCTGTTGGGTTGATACCATGTCAGTTAAATTGTGTTTGGCTGCTAGATTAATACCCAGTTGGTTTCTGTGTTTTTGGCTGATGGATTAATACGGCTGATGGATTAATACCTAGTTGGTTTAGGTGTTTTGGCTCTTGGATTTAACAGGGGGTGGTTTAGGTGTTTTGGCTGTTGGATTGATAACCGGTTAGTTTCAGTGTTTTTGGTTGCTGGATTAATATCTAGTTGGTTTCGTTTTTTTGGCTTTTGGATTTATAATGGGTTGGTTTAGGTGTTTTGGCTGTTGGTTTAATAACTGATTAGTTTCAGTGTTTTTGGCTGCTGGATTAATACCTAGTTGGTTAAGGTGTTTCGGTTGTTTGGTTGATAACCGGTTGGTTTCCGTGATTTTGGCTGCTGGATTAATACCTAGTTGGTTTAGGTGTTTTGGCTGTTGGATTTATAACGGGTTGGTTTAGGTGTTTTGGCTGTTGGATTGATAACCGGTTACTTTCAGTGTTTTTGGATGCTAGATTAATACCCAGTTGGTTTAGGTGTTTTGGCTGTTGGATTTATATCGGTTACTTTCAGTGTTTTTTGGCTGCTGGATTAATACCCAGTTGGTTAAGGTGTCTCGGCTGTTTGGTTGATAACCGGTTAGTTTCCGTGATTTTGGCTGCTGGATTAATACCTAGATGGTTTAGGTGTTTTGGCTGTTTGATTTATAACGGGTTGGTTTAGGTGTTTTGGCTGTTGGATTTATAACCGGTTACTTTCAGTGTTTTTTGGCTGCTGGATTAATACCTAGTTGGTTAAGGTGTTTTGGCTGTTTGATTGATGTGTTTATGTGTTTTTGGCTTTTGGATTTATAACGGGTTGGTTTGGGTGTTTTTGGCTGTTGGATTAATAACAGGTTGGTTTAGGTTTTTTTGGCTGTCGGATTGGTAACTGGTTGGTCTAGGTTTTTTTGGCTGTTGGGGTTATATCCACTGTGTTGTGTTGTATGATGCTCAGATATTTGAGTTTCTGAATATTAGGGCCATCATGTTTGGTGCTGTTGGGAAGCTAGTAACAAATCTGTTTGTATTTATGTAAGTAAGAAATTTGCATAAAGTGAACCCAGCTACAAGGCAACTCAGCGCTGTGCCAAAAGAAGTTAGAAAGTACAGAGAGTGGACCGCAGGAGGCAAGATGGGTAAGAGGTTGATTTATTTATGAATGACTATATATAAGCCTGAACTGGTTAAGGACATGTGCGAATAGGTATTTCTGGGGCAGCAAGGGGGAGTCATCCGATAAAATGAGTACCATTAAGTTGGGTAACAATAAAATCTGTTATCGAGGTTGATAAAATGAGTACCATTAAGTTGGGTAACAATAAACATCTGTTATCTGCCAGTAGCACCAAGATGCCCCTTTGAGGGAACGTGCACTCTACAAATACAACTGTTATGTTATTTTGAATGACCTATTTCCTAAAAAGCATGCGTAAAATGCATACATAAAACCTGTGCTCATGCTTTTTACGAACTAGGTCATTTTCCTCAATTTGACTAGTGGAGCATGGATCAGAATTGCCCTGTGCACTTGCGTGATAAGGCCAGTCTCTACTTTAGCCATGGAGGCAGGTTCACTGTACGGACTTGCGTTGTGGTTGTTTGTTTGAAGAGTGTTCGGGTAAATGTTATAACCTCAGAATTATATTTTTATTCAGGCACAATGTGATGGGTATATTGGCGGGGCATGTCATGCATCACACTTTGCACATGCATCTAGTTATAGTGCAGCATTGAGCACACAGTCTCAGCAAGCACACACTGAACCTGAGCAGGGTATGCCTTTAATGAGCAGACCCTGCCCATTGCAGGTTGCCAGGTTCTGGGCGTTCCATGTGAATATTATAAGCCTGAAAAATGTTGTCAGGGAAGTGTATTTCTTTTCCTGGCCCCTAAAATACTTTCCCCACATACTCTATGAGCGGTGCAATTTTCGATTATAAACCCCAATCCTAGAATATTTGGGAAAAGTGTTTGATTTTACTGAGGGTGTATATTTGGGGAAATGTCGCCCCCTGGCGGCCTTTTCCTTGTGGAGATGTTCACTGGATTCCGTTCTGGGTTCTCATTGTCCCGTTTACTGTATACATCTACTTATAACACAGCAGGTATATACGTTCACTTGGAGAAGTTCAGAAATTGATTTAGTCTATTAATACAAGTGTTTCCATGGGATAGCAAGAATTAGCAGTGGCTGTTTATTGAAGGCCATATAGCCATTTACATCGGAAGCCAATCCCATTTTGAGTTTGTTTGCAGCTTATGGTGTCATTTAGCAGTTTTAGGTTTGGTTCTGACTTAACCAGCCCTTGATATTAATTGATTAGGAAGTGTATGTAGCAGACGTTGCATACTGACCTTCCTCTGGCTGTCCCACACTCAAGGAGATGCCCAGAGCACCGGAAAGCTATGAGACGGTGCCAGTAACTAGGCCTGATTGCAACATCCAGGGTCGGACTGGGGCATACAATTCTTTCGGGCCCCAACGAAAAAGTGGCCCACAGTTGCAAATGGCAATTCATTCCTTTTGTGACAGTCTATTTGAGCAGTGCCAAAGAGGAAGGTTTTTGATATAATGTGATGCAAATTGTGCATTTTAAAGAATATTCGTTCAGTAACACGGGTCAAAACTACCAGCCGCATGGTAAAGTAACTTATCAAACTGGCCCACTTTGGCCCAAAAAAGTGCCCATGCTAGCATTTTGCGTTTTTGGTTCAAGCATTGCCCTGTAGGCCTGACCGAGCCTGGTGACGGCATCCCAGACGGTGGGGTTGGGCAGGACCACCAGAGAGGAATTCTGTGCCCAGTGGGAGCGAAAACACAGTTTCTGGAGAAAGGATCTTTCGCTCATTCCAATCTGTTCAGAGGGAATTGTTTCAACGAGGACAGAGCGCTCTCTTATCACCTACACATAATTACAATTAAATGTTAGAAGACAATGCGTTCTGTCTGGCAATAACACTTTCAGGCACTGGAATAATGGTTGCCTGGTGATGACATCCCATGAAATTATGAGTTTTTGGTTCCCTGTCTACTTTAGAACAAAGTAAAATCTTAAAATAATCTCTGTTGGCTGCATGGGCGTAATTTTAGGGGGGGACGGGGGTGTTTGCCCCCCCCAACTTTCATGGCACACTATTTTGTCCCCATTCATTTGAATGAGGCACCTTTTCTTCAGCGGTCATGTCCCCCCCAACATTTTCAGCAATGTTTCTCCACTGGTTGGCTGGGTCACTTTCTCTTTAAATCCTCATTAGGATTTGAATCACCACTAGAAAATGGATCAGATTCCGCCAATTAGAAGAAAGGCGGACTTCATGGGACCAGTGCTTTCTAATCATTAGTTTGCAAAGGTAGCGGGCGCCCCTCTCTCGACAGAACAAGGCCTGATAACCTGTTCAGTGGTTATTAACCACTTGAGAGTTCGCAGCCACTGCTTTTACTCACTGTGCCTTTCACAGATGGGAAATATCCATTTGCATATCAGTCTTTGTCCTGCCCAGGAGCAGTCCAGCACCGAAATGCAATGGCAATTCCAACCTGAACGAGAGTACCACCAGCAACCCCATACACGTGTTTCACCCTTGTTGGGGATCATCAGTGAGGTGAAGCTGATGCCTCTCTAAGCACAGTGAGAGGGAGACCACGTCTGGTTGCCCCCAGGAGACCTAGGGTTACCAATCCCAGGTTCCTTGAAATTTAGTTTGCAAAGGTAGCGGGCGCCCCTCTCTCGACAGAAAGGGCCTGATAACCTGTTCAGTGGTTATTAACCACTTGAGAGTTCGCAGCCACTGCTTTTACTCACTGTGCCTTTCACAGATGGGAAATATCCATTTGCATATCAGTCTTTGTCCTGCCCAGGGGCAGTCCAGCACCGAAATGCAATGGCAATTCCAACCTGAACGAGAGTACCACCAGCAACCCCATACACGTGTTTCACCCTTGTTGGGGATCATCAGTGAGGTGAAGCTGATGCCTCTCTAAGCACAGTGAGAGGGAGACCACGTCTGGTTGCCCCCAGGAGACCTAGGGTTACCAATCCCAGGTTCCTTGAAATTTAGTTTGCAAAGGTAGCGGGCGCCCCTCTCTCGACAGAACAAGGCCTGATAACCTGTTCAGTGGTTATTAACCACTTGAGAGTTCGCAGCCACTGCTTTTACTCACTGTGCCTTTCACAGATGGGAAATATCCATTTGCATATCAGTCTTTGTCCTGCCCAGGGGCAGTCCAGCACCGAAATGCAATGGCAATTCCAACCTGAACGAGAGTACCACCAGCAACCCCATACACGTGTTTCACCCTTGTTGGGGATCATCAGTGAGGTGAAGCTGATGCCTCTCTAAGCACAGTGAGAGGGAGACCACGTCTGGTTGCCCCCAGGAGACCTAGGGTTACCAATCCCAGGTTCCTTGAAATTTAGTTTGCAAAGGTAGCGGGCGCCCCTCTCTCGACAGAACAAGGCCTGATAACCTGTTCAGTGGTTATTAACCACTTGAGAGTTCGCAGCCACTGCTTTTACTCACTGTGCCTTTCACAGATGGGAAATATCCATTTGCATATCAGTCTTTGTCCTGCCCAGGGGCAGTCCAGCACCGAAATGCAATGGCAATTCCAACCTGAACGAGAGTACCACCAGCAACCCCATACACGTGTTTCACCCTTGTTGGGGATCATCAGTGAGGTGAAGCTGATGCCTCTCTAAGCACAGTGAGAGGGAGACCACGTCTGGTTGCCCCCAGGAGACCTAGGGTTACCAATCCCAGGTTCCTTGAAATTTAGTTTGCAAAGGTAGCGGGCGCCCCTCTCTCGACAGAACAAGGCCTGATAACCTGTTCAGTGGTTATTAACCACTTGAGAGTTCGCAGCCACTGCTTTTACTCACTGTGCCTTTCACAGATGGGAAATATCCATTTGCATATCAGTCTTTGTCCTGCCCAGGGGCAGTCCAGCACCGAAATGCAATGGCAATTCCAACCTGAACGAGAGTACCACCAGCAACCCCATACACGTGTTTCACCCTTGTTGGGGATCATCAGTGAGGTGAAGCTGATGCCTCTCTAAGCACAGTGAGAGGGAGACCACGTCTGGTTGCCCCCAGGAGACCATTTCATTTCGGTGCTGGACTGCCCCTGGGCAGGACAAAGACTGATGTGCAAATGGATATTTCCCATCTGTGAAAGGCACAGTGAGTAAAAGCAGTGGCTGCGAACTCTCAAGTGGTTAATAACCACTGAACAGGTTATCAGGCCTTGTTCTGTCGAGAGAGGGGCGCCCGCTACCTTTGCAAACTAAATTTCAAGGAACCTGGGATTGGTAACCCTAGGTCTCCGGGGGGCAACCAGACGTGGTCTCCCTCTCACTGTGCTTAGAGAGGCATCAGCTTCACCTCACTGAGGATCCCCAACAAGGGTGAAACACGTGTATGGGGTTGCTGGTGGTACTCTCGTTCAGGTCGGAATTGCCATTGCATTTCGGTGCTGGACTGCCCCTGGGCAGGACAAAGACTGATGTGCAAATGGATATTTCCCATCTGTGAAAGGCACAGTAGTAAAAGCAGTGGCTGCGAACTTTCAAGTGGTTAATAACCACTGAACAGGTTATCAGGCCTTGTTCTGTCGAGAGAGGGGCGCCCGCTACCTTTGCAAACTAAATTTCAAGGAACCTGGGATTGGTAACCCTAGGTCTCCTGGGGGCAACCAGACGTGGTCTCCCTCTCACTGTGCTTAGAGAGGCATCAGCTTCACCTCACTGATGATCCCCAACAAGGGTGAAACACGTGTATGGGGTTGCTGGTGGTACTCTCGTTCAGGTCGGAATTGCCATTGCATTTCGGTGCTGGACTGCCCCTGGGCAGGACAAAGACTGATGTGCAAATGGATATTTCCCATCTGTGAAAGGCACAGTGAGTAAAAGCAGTGGCTGCGAACTCTCAAGTGGTTAATAACCACTGAACAGGTTATCAGGCCTTGTTCTGTCGAGAGAGGGGCGCCCGCTACCTTTGCAAACTAAATTTCAAGGAACCTGGGATTGGTAACCCTAGGTCTCCTGGGGGCAACCAGACGTGGTCTCCCTCTCACTGTGCTTAGAGAGGCATCAGCTTCACCTCACTGATGATCCCCAACAAGGGTGAAACACGTGTATGGGGTTGCTGGTGGTACTCTCGTTCAGGTCGGAATTGCCATTGCATTTCGGTGCTGGACTGCCCCTGGGCAGGACAAAGACTGATGTGCAAATGGATATTTCCCATCTGTGAAAGGCACAGTGAGTAAAAGCAGTGGCTGCGAACTCTCAAGTGGTTAATAACCACTGAACAGGTTATCAGGCCTTGTTCTGTCGAGAGAGGGGCGCCCGCTACCTTTGCAAACTAAATTTCAAGGAACCTGGGATTGGTAACCCTAGGTCTCCTGGGGGCAACCAGACGTGGTCTCCCTCTCACTGTGCTTAGAGAGGCATCAGCTTCACCTCACTGATGATCCCCAACAAGGGTGAAACACGTGTATGGGGTTGCTGGTGGTACTCTCGTTCAGGTCGGAATTGCCATTGCATTTCGGTGCTGGACTGCCCCTGGGCAGGACAAAGACTGATGTGCAAATGGATATTTCCCATCTGTGAAAGGCACAGTGAGTAAAAGCAGTGGCTGCGAACTCTCAAGTGGTTAATAACCACTGAACAGGTTATCAGGCCTTGTTCTGTCGAGAGAGGGGCGCCCGCTACCTTTGCAAACTAAATTTCAAGGAACCTGGGATTGGTAACCCTAGGTCTCCTGGGGGCAACCAGACGTGGTCTCCCTCTCACTGTGCTTAGAGAGGCATCAGCTTCACCTCACTGATGATCCCCAACAAGGGTGAAACACGTGTATGGGGTTGCTGGTGGTACTCTCGTTCAGGTCGGAATTGCCATTGCATTTCGGTGCTGGACTGCCCCTGGGCAGGACAAAGACTGATGTGCAAATGGATATTTCCCATCTGTGAAAGGCACAGTGAGTAAAAGCAGTGGCTGCGAACTCTCAAGTGGTTAATAACCACTGAACAGGTTATCAGGCCTTGTTCTGTCGAGAGAGGGGCGCCCGCTACCTTTGCAAACTAAATTTCAAGGAACCTGGGATTGGTAACCCTAGGTCTCCTGGGGGCAACCAGACGTGGTCTCCCTCTCACTGTGCTTAGAGAGGCATCAGCTTCACCTCACTGATGATCCCCAACAAGGGTGAAACACGTGTATGGGGTTGCTGGTGGTACTCTCGTTCAGGTCGGAATTGCCATTGCATTTCGGTGCTGGACTGCCCCTGGGCAGGACAAAGACTGATGTGCAAATGGATATTTCCCATCTGTGAAAGGCACAGTGAGTAAAAGCAGTGGCTGCGAACTCTCAAGTGGTTAATAACCACTGAACAGGTTATCAGGCCTTGTTCTGTCGAGAGAGGGGCGCCCGCTACCTTTGCAAACTAAATTTCAAGGAACCTGGGATTGGTAACCCTAGGTCTCCTGGGGGCAACCAGACGTGGTCTCCCTCTCACTGTGCTTAGAGAGGCATCAGCTTCACCTCACTGATGATCCCCAACAAGGGTGAAACACGTGTATGGGGTTGCTGGTGGTACTCTCGTTCAGGTCGGAATTGCCATTGCATTTCGGTGCTGGACTGCCCCTGGGCAGGACAAAGACTGATGTGCAAATGGATATTTCCCATCTGTGAAAGGCACAGTGAGTAAAAGCAGTGGCTGCGAACTCTCAAGTGGTTAATAACCACTGAACAGGTTATCAGGCCTTGTTCTGTCGAGAGAGGGGCGCCCGCTACCTTTGCAAACTAAATTTCAAGGAACCTGGGATTGGTAACCCTAGGTCTCCTGGGGGCAACCAGACGTGGTCTCCCTCTCACTGTGCTTAGAGAGGCATCAGCTTCACCTCACTGATGATCCCCAACAAGGGTGAAACACGTGTATGGGGTTGCTGGTGGTACTCTCGTTCAGGTCGGAATTGCCATTGCATTTCGGTGCTGGACTGCCCCTGGGCAGGACAAAGACTGATGTGCAAATGGATATTTCCCATCTGTGAAAGGCACAGTGAGTAAAAGCAGTGGCTGCGAACTCTCAAGTGGTTAATAACCACTGAACAGGTTATCAGGCCTTGTTCTGTCGAGAGAGGGGCGCCCGCTACCTTTGCAAACTTTCTAATCATTAGCTATTCAAGTATTAGTACAATACATATGCCCATCCCTCTGAACCATTGGTTTAAGCAAAACATTGACTCTTCTGGAGAACATTTAGCTAACCTTGGATTCGGCTGCTATTAGGTTTTTATAAGGCTATATAAAATAACTAATAGTGTGGCATATATTGATCTGGATTGGTTGGTTCAAGGTACAGGGATAGCTACTGCAGGTGGAGGAACTCCTGACACAAGTGAGTAATACAAACATGGTACAGAATCAGTGAGAAAACATTGGGCCTCATTATGAGGTTGGTGGTAACCCACCGGTGCTACCGGTGAGTTGCCACCGACCCCGAAACACCTTTTTCGGCACCTGACTTCCCGGTGCCACCAAGCCATTACGAAGTCCCGGCGGCATGGGAGGGCTGGCGTTCGATTTGGTAAGTTCCCATTCCCATTGAGTCCCATAGAACTCCACGGGAGTGTGGAGACGGAAGCACTGGCACTGTTGCTAATGGTGCCAGTGCTTCCGTCACAACTCTGCCTACCGGGGCAGTTGCGCCGGGCAGGGCAGGTCGCGACGACCTCTTACTGAGGGAGCCTGGAAATAGGCTTATGGGTGTTGGTAAGCTTACCGGAAAACGTATGTCGGGGCCGCCACACTCGTAATGAGGCCCATTGTCCTTATTTCAGATCTGCCATGATAGTTGAAAAGGCAAATACATTTCAGATGTAATCTTCGAGGTCTGCACATGGGTCTAACAAGAGCAAAGGGGTCATATTGCAGGTCAGTGCAGCTTTAAAAAGAAAGTAGAACACATGTATTTTCTTGAGTGTAGTGCTTAGCTCCAAAGCGTGACATTTTAACGTCAGACCGTATAATGAGGGGTAGTGTCTAGAAAGTGGGAGGAGTAAATGGATACACAAATGCGAGGTTCATGGGAAGTGAGAAAGGGTCAGAAAGAAAGAGGATTGGCAGTTTGGGATTGGAGGGGCTGCATGTAGACCTGGGCTGAAATGTGATCCATGCTAGCCAAGGGGCTGATGGGGAGTGGCAGTTTGGGATTGGAGGGACTGCACGCCGACCTGGATTGAAATGTGATCCATGCTAGCCAAGGGGCCGATGGGGAGTGGCAGTTGGGATTGGAGGGACTCATGCAGACCTGGATTGAAATGTGATCCATGCTAGCCAAGGGGCCGATGGAGAGTGGCAGTTGGGATTGGAGGGACTGCATGTAGACCTGGATTGAAATGTGATCCATGCTAGCCAAGGAGCCGATGGGGAGTGGCAGTTGGGATTTGAGGGACTGCATGTAGACCTGGATTGAAATGTGATCCATGCTAGGCAAGGGACCGATGGGGAGTGGCAGTTTGGGATTGGAGGTACTGCACGCAGACCTGGATTGAAATGTGATCCATACTAGCCAAGGGGCCGATGGGGAGTGGCAGTTTGGGATTGGAGGGGTTGCAGGCAGAGATTAATTGAAATGTGGTCCCTGTTAACCAAGGGGCCGTGAATTTGCGTAGAAATGTATACGGGTCAAGAGAGGGGGAGGGTCGTTTTGTAAGAACATTACCATGGAAGGTATGGCTACCAGCTAAGAGGGGAGTTTCATCCAGTAGTCACGTGGTTGCTTACTTCACTTTGGGACCAAGATCTCTTCTCAGCCAATAGATGCGCCTTCCAGTCATGTTTTGCCAAAGTATCTCCACCCTGGGCAAAATTCCCTCTCTCCTTGCAGAACTGGGCTCACATTATTGTGGCATTGCTTTCTCTCTGTACCTCTAGGCTGCTATCCTTGTTGTACCCTGCCCCCTTTGGGCGAACTCCCCCTATTTCTTTTCTACCCACAGGGGAGACCCTTGTGACCCCTTCTTTTTTGTCTACATTTCCATGCCAAGTTACATCACGCTGTGAGTAGATCTGGTACGCTCCCTTCATCTCAGTTCCATAAACTACACAAATGAGACAGACTTAGAATTGTGTAGTGTGCATAACAGCTGGCATTTACAATTGACTACAGCACGTAGCAATACAACAAGAAGAATATAGGCAATTATCTTTGAATACTAAAGAAATTCAAGAATTGAAAAGTTAGGACCTCTACTGCAGGCCGCTCTGGCTACTTTACATTACGGCATTTGTATAGCGCACTGTGAAGGCTCAGGCAGAAAGGTGCAGACAATTAAACAGACACATTACGTATAACAGTTATCACATAGCAATATGTGAGTAAAGGAGCCTAAGAGGACAGGGAAGGAATTAGATGGTTGGGCAAACAGATGAGGTTCTAACTCTTTCTTAGAAGCCAACAATGAGATCAGGAGTCTTAAGTTTTTAGGTAATTGATTACAAAGTTTGGGAGCCACCAAATGGAATGCTCCCTTCTCGGCTTTAGCCATTCTACATCTGGGATGGGCAAGCAAGTTCTGCCCGCTAGACCTCAGCCCCCTTCCATTGGCATGGTCCCTACCTGCACTTGAATGTAATGGTGAGAATCCTGTAAGTGACATGTGCTTCAATTGGCAACCAGTGGAGAGGCCGCCTGGCGCCCGTTACGTGATCTCTTCTTGAGAGACGCAGAACTACTCTTACCACCCGGATTTGGATGGTCTGGAGCCTGATCACATCACATTTACTAATACCGGCCAATAAGCTCCCGCAATAATCCATTTTAGCGCCAATGATGGCTCTGGCGATTGTCTCTGCACTCGCCCGAGTAATGAGCAGTTTAAGATGATGAAGCAATTTGATATAATATGCTGAGGCGTTGACAACGCTACAGACGTGGGGTCCCATGGTTAGAGACTGGTCAAGAGTTACGCCCAAGATCTTACGTTTAGGAACTGGAACGATAAGGTCAGCTCCTAACCTAAAGGAGCCAAAGTTACTGTCCAATGTTTTTACAGCGACAGAGCTACCCACAACCACGAGTTCCATTTTACTTTTGTTCATCTATCGGCTATCGTCATATGTAGGCATCGTTTCATGGAAAAAGATTTTTAGTGATGTTGAAAGCCATTCTAGAGATTACCTCACAATATGAAACACGTTGACTAACCCGATCCCGTCTTTCTTTTCTTCGCAGGCGTGCACTGGATGCGGAGGTGGAAATAAATGTGATTGCAGTGGAATCAAAGGACAAAAGGTAGGTGATTTATGCACCGATGGGCCATTGCATTTGCTGCCAGAGTTGGGGTAGGCCTCATTGGTTGGAGATGGGCACTGTATAGTCGGATCATTTGCCTTTGGAGTCCCCAAGCCCCGCCTTTTGCTGCTCTTGAACATGATGTCACTCCCCTCATTCTAGTATTGGTGATGAAAGGTTGGTTCGGGGCATTGCCTGGAGGATGTTGACTGCTCTTTGATTTCCTCGAGCCGTGCCAAACCCACCCTGTCAACCATGCTGCCCATTGCACATCACCGGTCAAACTTGGTAGCCACGCAGCCTGGCAAAGCAACAAAGCCTACACAAGCCAGTTGTGATTAATGTATGGCTTTTCATGCATTTTATGGTTTGGGCATTATTCCACTTATCATATGGAAATTGAGTTTGAAATATTGTTCAGGTGATTTTCAGCATTCCAAAAAAACAGCAGCTTTTAATACCTGGATCCTTAATTAATTTAGTATCTTCAGCATTCGAAAGATGATAAGGCAGACAGGCAGAGAGTCACTTTTGTCCAGACCCGGAATATGAATTCATAGACACGGCACAGAGATCCACATTGTGCACTAATGTGTGCATCATGCGTGCTCTATATAATTGCTGAATTTTCCGGATTCTCTGAGCGGTGAATAGCAAGAAGTTTGGTTGGATGCTCAAGACCCACTTGTTCAGATAACTCTCTTAATCTAATCCAAAGCCTGCATGAAAATCTATAGACCACTGTTGTCCTGTGACCTGTGTGTCTAATGTGATTCTGCATGTACATGTCGTGCCCTGATGCCTGCCGGCTCCGGCGTGGAAGAAATAAATAAATAAATAGAAATAAAAATAAAAGTTATGGTCGGAATGGTCCTAAAGCCATCACACTGCATGGGACGGTTCCCTATCATTTCATCGACAGAAATGACTTAGTGGTAATTTATTATGAAGCAATTGCTTTAAAATTTAGATAAAATGCTTTTTATTTTTATTTTCGAGATGTCCCCCACCTTCCCCTTCATTACTGCCTCTACCAAAAACCCTACAGTCCCACTTTTTACCCCATAACCCATAAATAGCCATATTTTTCCATGTAATTTTGAAGTAATTACTTTGCAGTACATTACCACAAAGTAATTACTGTCGATAAAGCAACGTGATGCCCATAGGACTATGCACTGCCATATAGTTGGTGTTGTTGTCTCCCAATCGCCATTAGATCATTCGTTTTCTGCTATAAGAGGCTCCAGGGAATCACCACAGGGCCCTTGTACAAAGGCCCTGACCCACCTGTGCAGGTTAGCTGACACCCAACCATTTTTCAAGCTGATTTGGTCTTTCTCAACCACACCAGAAACCAGACCAAGTGCGGAACTCAACTGGTGATTGTAAGCGCCCAGACTCGGACTGGCCTAGTGGGGAATAGGGCACTTCCCGAATAAAAAACACAAAATGCTGGTGTGTGCCACTTTTTTGGAAATATGGGCCAGTTTGATGAGTTACTTCACTGTGTGGCTAGTAGTTTTGACCAGTGTTGCCGAATAAAAAAATTTGAATTGCACAATTGCATCACATTTTATCAAAAAACTCACCCTTGGGTACTATTCAAACAATCTGTCACAAAAAGATTGAATTGCCATTTGCACTTGTGGGACACCTTTTCATTGGTGCCCGAGACAATGTTATGTGCCAGTCTGACCATGTAGGTGCCCATAGTCAGATGGACATGGAAATAATCTCTGTCTAGTAAAAACCTAATATCCTTGAAATGAGCGGAAACCGTGGTCTTAAAATAACCCCGGCGGCAAAGAATGTGCTGTGTGAGGAAAATGGAGCGTGCCGCATTAGGAGCTGTGCCACCCACATAATCCTTCCACATCAAATTAGCCAACCCAAGGCGATGAGTACAAATATGCGTGCATGTG
Organism: Ambystoma mexicanum; assembly: GCF_040938575.1. Taxonomy (NCBI): domain Eukaryota; kingdom Metazoa; phylum Chordata; class Amphibia; order Caudata; family Ambystomatidae; genus Ambystoma; species Ambystoma mexicanum. The sequence goes on along the minus strand of NC_090939.1, from coordinate 667,634,374 downwards.
CTGGCAACAAAATGACTGAATTTCACAGGCAAAGATATAAGGATTTCAAAAAGATTGTGAACTCAAGATAATGAAAAAGTACCCTCTTATGACCTGACAAAAGATTATAATAATCACTTTGTAACAGTGCCATTTGACTTGAACCTAACTAATTAAGCTGGCATCCAATAGCTGACAATGAACATTCCCCGCCACTCACGCTTCTGGCGCAAATCTCATTATCCGGCTTCCCTTGCCAAGAACAAGGAACCTCTCCTCACGCGCTCCTCGTCTTCCGACGCTGCCAAGTCATGCCACTGCAACACCCCTCATCAATTCCCTATGCCCTCACCACCACGACTTACCCAGGACGCACCAGTCCATGCCTGCCCCAGTTGCCTGATACCCATGCCTGCCCCCCTCTCTCTCTCTGCCAACGACTCTATAAAAATATCTACATTCTGTGTCACCCTTACTAGCCTCCTTCCTCTCTCTCTGCCATCCTCCTTCTCGGCCCCTTCGGCCACTCTCATCTCCTGCATTCTCACAATGTTTCCACTGCCACTTCGGTTGTACTGTACCCATCCTCCGGTCTGCCTAATCTTCCTCTGTTCCCGCAGAGCCCTTCGCACTAGCCGGCATGCCTTACCTCCACCTAACTCCCCCCATATCTTGGGTTTATAGTCATAAAATCGAAAACAAAAAAGTCAAAAGTCAAAAAATCGAAAAATAAATGTCGAAAAAAAAGTCAAATTTATTTTTTATTAAGTTTTTTATTCGAAATGGGTTTTTACCTTTTTTTTTACATGCGAGAGCCAACAAATAAATATAAATAAAAAAATAAATCATTCGACTTTTTTTTTCCAGCATTATGTTTTCGATTTTTGTGACTTTCGACATTTATTTTTCGATTTTATGACTGCACACCCATTTCTTGAGCCCTATGCTTTTGTCCTGGGATCGTCCCAACTTGCATTAAAGTGACCACTGCCTTACCCTTCCTTAAAAAAAAAGACCACTGGCCTAAGCAACCCCATTCACTACTGCCCTGTGCCCTTTTCCCTCACTTCTTACAGTTTGTGGTCTTTGTCTGCAATCACCCTTTACTCGGAGCCTCATGGATACACTGCCCCCCACACTGTGGTCTGGGTTCTGCAGCCATCATTCCACAGGAACAGTGCTAACCCGTGTTTCTTACTTCCTCACTACGGCCCACTACTCCCTCTTATCCTCTACCATATGTCATGTTAAAGGTTCGTATACTGTGCACTGTTGTCACCTGCGTGGTCTCTTGGCCCAATGCAAGGATGATGGCGGGTATGTTAGTCGGACCAAGCGGGAGAAAGGGCAAGAGAGCTGTGATGTGCTGTTGGTAGCTCCAGTTCGGAGAGACCGGTCACTAAGCGTGGGTGTGTTTTTAGATTGGTAGTCGCCATGTGGTGTTGGGAGAGATTATGTGTGGTTTGTTTTGTTGTTGCTGTGTTGTGAAGTCCGTACTCTCCTTGACCTCTCCTCAACCTTCAATACTGTAACAGCTCCTCACTCTTCTTGAGTCCCACCCACCTCAGTCTCCAGGCCGCTGCCTTTGCCTCCTACTTAACTGGTAGTTCCTTTTCCAGCTTCTGGAAACATGCCCTGTGACCCCTCTGCTAGCCGGGGCCCCTCAAAGGTCTGTCCTCTTCTGTTCTCTCTCCACACATCGTCCCTGGGCAGGATCATCTCCTACTCTGGGGACTCGCACTAGCACCTCTTCGCCGATGACAGCCACGTATATGTTTGCTTCTTTTACCCCCGGGATTTTTTGCTGCATCACAGAGTGCTTGGTCGATGGCACTTCACTGCCATTTCGATTGTACATTATGTAGAATGTTCTAGTCCATGGGTCTGCAGTCTTTGGCTCTCCGGATATTTTGGACTACAACTCCCATCAGCCTTACGCAGCATAGTCAATTGTGTGTGATCGCGGGAGTCCTAGTCCATAACATCCGGAGAGCCAAAGGTTGTAGAACCCTGGTCTAGTCCAAGAGCAGGACTTTGCAGAGCATTGCGATACAGTAATAAGGGCAATACAAAAGAATAGGTGAGAGTGTATTAATATCAGAAATCGATATGTTAATGGAAATGTTTCTATCGCTGATGAACAAATATTGGCTTATAGTGATATTTTCGAATGCCATAGTTTCGAATGTCAAAGTTTCGACCCCTGTTTTTTTACCCCTGAACACCCATTTTAGTTAAAAAAAAAACGTTTCCTACAAAAAATAATTTTTTCGATGCATTTTTTTCTAAACTTTTGTCATTTGAAACTATGTTTTCAAAAAAATGTCTAGATACCCAAATATTGAAAGCAATTATCTCGAGATGTACTATTTGTCGAAACAAGACTGCTGTCTAAAATAGGTATGCCCCTCACGTTGCGCGTTGCCCTGCTTTCCATTCACTAGCCTGTGACTGAGCCCCCCTCCTCCCCACTTCTTAACCACGCCTCTTAATTCTGCTCGTAAGATTAGTTCTCGGCACTAGGGTGTCCAGGATGGTTTACGGGCCAAAGGTTTTCTTAACACCTTAAGTGCCAGGCTATCATGCAATTCTATGCAAACAGGACGAGAATACTCGTCCTTGGCACTTGGCACAACCAGGCGCTTCCTTGCATCCTCACCTGAGCGACATTCTAGAGTAAAATTCAATATCTACAAAAGCTGCCGCTAAGCAAGATAACACTAAAAAATGGCATGCAGGTGGTTTTTCATACTTTCTATTAGTTTTTTTTAACCTTTTGGGCCACTTACAAAAGCTTTTTAAAATCCATACTTCTTCTTGTTTTTAGTGTCGGTTTTATTAAATTTGTCTATTTTGAATGTAGAGGTTTTGGGCTAAAACACAGTTTGGTGATTTTACTTTTGTTATTTTTGCTTTTGGTTATTTTTGTATTGCTGTGTTTTATTAATTTATTTATTGGCCAGATGCTAAACTTGTGTCCTTCAATACACTGCCGACATTTGGTTTCCAACCAGTTTCCACACACGACACATAGTTGCTTTCAGCATAATATCTCATTCTTTCAACATAATATCTAATTCTTTCAACATAATATCTCATTCTTTCAGCGTATCCACTCGGTGCAACACACACTGTGCAGCTGTGAAAGGATCCTGCTGCCATATCAACAAGTTTAAACTGATATTTTAACTACATTCTAAAAATAGATCATTCCTCCTGGATTGGCTGATTATTATCCAAGCAATAACCAATTTTCACTCTTGGCTTCGAAACTAGAGCCGATCTCCATTGGTTATCTTCCAAATCACAGAGAGAAGGACTCCCTCCTGGACCAATGGCAGTCAGCAGGGGTGTTGCTAGGTCTGTAAAAGGTCCGGGGCTACGCTAATGTTGGGACTGTCGGGACTCGGGGCTAGCTACCCTTTTGGTTGTAGTCCTTGAGTTTCTTGAGGTCTGACCTGGCGGGCGTAACGCCACCGGCCGCAGACAGACGTGGAAATACTGGCACCATTACCACATGGTGCCGGTGTTTCCACGGCCCCCATTCCCATGGAGTTCTATGGGACTTCATGGCAATGGAGAGTAATGGAATGCCGGCTCTGGAATTACCGGACCACCGGGGCGGTAATTCCGGCAATTCCGTAGCCAGTAATTCATTCCAAGTCCGGCGGCAACCTGCTGGTTTTTCCGGCTCAGTTACCGCCGGACTTGGAATGAGGTCCACTGTGTCATGAGCCTTTCACACCACTTATATATGGATGAAAGACAAGACATGCTACAGGTCACTACAGCTGGTGAGATAGCCCAATGAGGTAAGCGCTTCCCCCTGATATCTGTGCACAGCCTGCTTTGGTGGGTTTGATTCCTGGCAGGGTCAGCTCTGATTTCATCCTTCCGAGGTCAATAAATTGAGTACCACTCTGTGGGATAGTAGATGTTCTGTTATTTCAGCGCTCTGAGACCCATGGGTGTGTAACGCTACATAAGAAATACATTAGTATTATTGCGGGTGGCAAGAGGGGTGCATCAGGCCTACTGGGGCTCACTACCCTATGGCTTTGCGCCCTGGTTACTTCTCTATAGGTACTGGGAAAATCCTGCACTTGACCCTTGACTTCTGGGCCACCTACCGGGCTTCAATATTCACCAATCATTTGCAATCCCCAGCTACCTGAGGCACTGTGACCCTGGGTTAAAAAGAAATATGTAATCAGAAAGGCAAAAAATGTCGCCCAATAATCAGGTAAATTGTGACAATATTCCGCCGCTGCCATCCAGGGGCAGTAGCCATTAGAGAGCCTTGTGTCCTGTGAGACCATGTGTGTGGCACCGGTCTAGCCACACAGCAAGCCTTTGTGCTCCCACAGCTCCCAAAGAACCTTCCAGATATATCAGAGGCTGGATATCACCTGCTTCCTGGATCTTCAGGGTTTCCGGCAGAGCCAGAATATTTTTTAACTATATTTTTATTTTTGTTTTTAAAGTTTATTTATTGAAGTAAATCTGTATTCTCATATCTGAAATTGTGTGGGCGTATACACTATTATTATGGGCGACTAACCATGCAGGATTGTCACACGTCGTTCTCCCTGGGTCCCTGCAATTGTCTGCTTATTAAAAAGTGTATTTTGGTGATAGGTTGCCTGAGTGCAGGGTTCTCATAGATAAAACACTGCCAGCAAGGGAAATGGTTCAGACACACTCGTCATAATTTGGCGCGCGCGTGCCATCCTCCTATCCAGTGCCCTATGTTGAATCACGCGTGCGCACCATCCTCCTATCCAGTGCCCTATGTTGAATCGCGTGCGCGCACCATCTGCCTATCCAGTTCCCTATGTTGAATGGCGCGTGCCCACCATCTGCCTATCCAGTGCCCTATGTTGAATCGCACACGTGTCGGAGGCCTCCCATTAGGAGATGTTCTGGAACGTCAGATGGCATTGACTGTGAGTTGCCGCACAGGTTTTTCTGCTGTAAAAATGGCGGAGCATCTTCTCTTGGACAGTCTCTGGTAGCGCCTGACGGCTGTTGGTAAAACACACTGAGCAATGGGTGCCAGAGTCAGACTGGGGCATAGAATTGTCTCAGGCACCAATGAAAAAGTGGCCCACAATGCCAAATGGCTATTCATTCCTTTTGTGCCAGACTGTTTGAGTAGTACCCAGAGGGAAGGTTTTTGATTAAAATGTGATGAAAATTGTGCTTCTTCAAGAACACTCGTCAAAACTACCAGCCGCATGGTGAAGTAACTTATCAAATTGGACCATACGGGCCAAAAAAAGTGGCCCACTTTAACCAAAAAAACTAGCCCCCACTAGAATTTTGTGTTTTTGGTTCAGGTATTGCCCTATTGCCCTATAGGCCAGTCCCAGCCTGATCAGTGCACATTATTTCTCAGGATGTCTCTTATGGAAAAGTGAGATGTTACCCGCTATCCCTTTATAGGACTGCCCTGCTTGAGGAACTGTGGTATGCCACATATCAAAGGGCCCCATTCCCAGCCCATTCTACAAGATGTGTTTTGTTTGAAAGGCAAACCTGCTATTCGCTAACAAATAAATATTATTTGCGACCTAAAAAAAAAGCAACACCCCAGTTAATGTTGCAAACTGTTGATAGGAAACGTGATTTAGGAGTAAAAAAAAAACCCGCTCTGAAACATTGCTTTGTCTCTTCCCTGGGATTATTGTGCCCTCGGCATTAGGACAGAAGAGGTTATAAAATATCAGGTGGGGCCACAATAGAATGTGCAAAAAACCGCAACAATTATGCGAATCATATTAGCTGTGAAAAGACACTGCACGCACAACTGGACATCTGCCTGGGAAAGTGTCATCATACACATCAAGGAAAGAAGCTATCTTTGGCATGATGAAGGCACGGCACAGAGAACTTGAGAGATTGCGCCGAAACGGTGACTGCTCTGCAGGAGTACAGGGATTAGTGGCTAGACTGCCCGCTAAGCCCCGCTCTACAACTAAAAGAGCAGTGATCCCAATCATTTCCCTCCGGTGGTATTGTGGGCAGAGGGCAGACGGGCGTGAGCTGGGTGGAACACAGACCATAGTACTGTGGTACCAAAATAAAAGAATGTGCCACGAAGGTTCTAGAACAATCAGAACTTTAAGAAAAACTAACAATAGACACAACTGAATAACACATACTGAAGATCCGCCCCAGTAAAGGAAACACAGAGAATGAATACTCTGAGAATAAAGGGGCAGTCTGGGTGAAAACAGAGATGGAGGCAAACGATTCGAGCAGCAAATGTTAATGTTCAAGGATATGTCTTTTAAAAAGCAAAGAAGGGGGCATGAAAGTCACTAAGGGAACAAAGCCTTTTTAAGTAATTTTGAGTACTTTTCTTGGCGGCTGGACAGTATTGATATGGGCTTCTGGGTGCTTTCACTGGGACTTTTCAACACTGATGCATTTCAGAATTGCTGTTTACCAGTAGACTGCAGGTGTTGAGACAGGTCAAGTCAGCTCAAACTGGTCCAACAATGCTGTGTGTTCTCTACAGTGTTGAGCGACTCAATCGGCAAAGTGAGGGCAAGCGATTGGTCCCGTCAGCTCTAATCGTTCGAGTTGGCTCTAGGAGGTCCAACTGCGAGGTGCCATGTTTTCGGCAACTAATAGTTTGAAGGTGTGGGAGCATAGGCCGGTGATGATTCGAGTCAGCAGCTCAACAACTCGGCAGCAGATAAGAAAGAGGCAAGTGTTACAAGTAGCTCTAAAACTGCCTCAAAGGAATTGAACCAGCTCGAAAATTGCTTGAAGCAAAATAATTGGATCTGGAGATGCACCTTCACTTCTTTGTGGTTGGTACAGGATCTTCCCAGGCCACGCCAGTCCTTTCTTTCCACACCTCTCAGACAGGAAGCTGTAGAGCTCACTTGCAGGGTCCTGCCACCCCCCGGTGAGCGGGATCCTAGGTAGAAGTGTCTCAGTTGCAGCAGGCCGGGTACAGCCAGCTTGTCGCCACAAATGTGCCCTTTGGGTGTGTAGGGAGCAAGAGCTTGCCTCTTCCTTAGTGCCTTCAACTCTATGGTAGAGGGCTTTGGGATAGGCTCTATTGCCAACAGTGTTCAAGTGAATCCTTCTTCTACTTCTGAGAGTCCAAAGATGAATCAACTAAAGACAGGATTTCCTGCCATTACAAAAGCAAAATGCTTAGTCCAAAACAAGGCTGTTGTTAGGTGTCCAATCCAGGCTGCTGTTACAAGTGTCCCTTGCCTGCTAATGTCATACCCACCAAGGTTTGTCTGCAGGAAGTATGGAGGGACAGGAATTATGGGGGAGCACTAGCAGAATCCAAGATGGTTGAACCCCACTCTTGGCCTAAACTCGTCTTGTGGCTACTCTAATTCCACCCCTTCCCATGTCGGCCTACTTCAAAAGGACTCCTGTAATCAGAACCCTGTTGTGAGAGAGGATTTGTTATGTCAGGATTGCCTTTAAAAACTCTTTCCCATGGGCCCTCCCGGGGAGAGTTTCTCTTCCCTGAAGGAAGGTGTCACCTTCCTCAGGGAGCTCAAAAGAGCAGCTTCCTGGGCAGGCTCTCACACGGTTATTGTGGAAACACACAGGCCAAACAGCTAATATACACCTGTCATTAAGTGAGCACTGCTCACAGAGCTGACACTAATATGACATTCAAATCCTGTGGCTGTATAATGGTGTGACCCCAGCCCCCACCATGCCATAACCATGCATGGATTATTTTACAGTTTAATATGCCACAGACTGACTAGGGTACATCATTATTATTTTTAGAATCAGGGGTGGAGATTTTGAACCTGCCCTCCTGCCTCTGCAGAGCAGTTGCTGGAGATGTCAAAAGATGGTCCCCGTAGAGGCCCATGACTCGGAATGATTTTGGCATGGGGTGTAACAAAACTGGGGAGTCTGATTAGCAGGCCCCATTTTAAAAACAGAAATACCTCCGTCATTTTATTTTTTATACCCTCATAGAAGGCATTCCATGACAGAAAGAAGTATCATGCAGGCATTCCATGTCACAGGAAAGCCATAATTGTCATTACACAACCCAAAGTGGAGACACAGATTTGGGACTACAACATATTCATTAGACTGTGCAACCAAATCTGGACCATCATACATCTTCTAGTCAGTAGATGGAACCGTGTCTGTGTATGCAGGTGTGTGCACATGTCTATGGGCCTCATTATGACTCAGGCGGTAAGGGGTTTACGGCGGCGTAAACAGCGCCGACCCTTACCGCCTGATTCCGAGGTCCCTTAGCGCCATGGAGGTTTTAACACCTGCTTTTAGCAGGTGTTAAAATCCATGGCGCTAAGGGACCTTGATGTTAATTACGCCACCGTAATTTACGGTGGCGTAATTAACGCCTTCCCCACTCCCATTATGGCCTATGGGGCAAAAATGGGAATGGGGAAGGGTAAATGGGGATTGGGGACTTACCGCCCCGCCAACCTCGGAATGGGGCGGTAAGTCCGCCAACCACCATGGCGTAAACGTAGTTTACGCCATGGTGGTAAAGGTACGACCCAGGCGGTAACTTACCGCCTGGGTCGTAATGAGGCCCTATGTGTGCAAATCACATCTCACACAAATTGTCAACACTGCTTCCTAGCAATGTGAGTCTGTAAACCCATGGATCTAGCCCCCTCCTGGCAAGGATCAATTGACTTGCCTGTCTGGCTCTGCATCAGCCTAAGTATGACTAAGGGTCAGGTGGACTGTGATGCTGAAGGGAGTGGAACACAAAGCAGGAAGGCATGTGTGATGTGTGCTAGGCACATTAGGAGATCCAAATAAACTCAAATGAGGATTCTGAATCCTCTATGTGGTTTACGTGGGAGAGTTACTTGACCCCCTTAAGAATGGATTATGTGGTGGGCAGCTGTGTGAAACTGATTTGTCAGGAGTTGGTGCTGAGAGTGGCGGCACGGGTTGTTTCCTCTGATGCTTGGTTGGGGGACTGGTGGAGCCTGGTGACATCTGTCATCAACATTTGCTCACCTTGTCCTGCGCATTTTTCTCTGCTTTGTTTACTTGTGTGGGGATATTACTGGTGTGTGACAAACAAAGCACAACTGGGTGGAGAGTGATGGCAGTGACCCAACGCCTAGTGGCTGGTTATGAGATGATATGGCATTTATAACGCGCCTATGCACAAGTGTTTCAAGGTTTGTTGCATAGTAGCTCACACAGCAATGATGAAGTGCTATCTCCTAGCTGAAGTCCCTTCTTGCCTCCAAAGCCCCTCTCCATGGTTTATCGCTTTCCACCCTGATTTTGGATAGCGTATGCATGCAGCTAATATAGGCCCCGCCTGCTCATCTATGCCGATTCATCTCAGCTGCTGATGTGTCTGTTCCGCACTTACACATAAAGCCTTCATCGTTGCAGCTTTGCTCTTTTGCACCTTGCATGCTCTAATATTTGCCCATTGTAACTAACCATGGCAGGCTAAAATGTTGTAAGAGTTAATTACGAGAGTTATGAGCTTTCATGATTTGAAGTGTAGAACCTAAGGAGCTAAATTGTAGAACCATCACACAACCACCCGTTGGCCAAGTGGCAAGATTATCTTGAAATCCAGGCACCTCATCTAGGACCTCAACATGGCCAACGATGTTTACTTTGGAAGGACAAATCTAGATCTGCATGGGTCCTGAGGAAGTTGTGTGTTACACCACTCTCTCATCAAACTGCACATGGGATTCCTATTTTGCGAGAATGTTTAATCAGGTCTAGCCAACAACAGATTGCCATATGCAGCTTCTCATCAAATATGGAGGACAGATTGTTGGCAAGTCCTTCGAAATCTTAATTGCTAACTTGGTTGCAACTTTGATAGATACATTTATTTAATTTATTTATTTTATTTCTTGTACAGCGCCCCATGCCCACGGCCCTCAGGGACAAGCGGCAGCAATATATTCAGAGAACTGTCCTTGTGCTGTGTGCAAGGTGGGGTATAGGCACTGTGGCCAAGTGTGAAAATAGTGGGGTCTACTTCTTAAAAAATAAGGCTGCTTTGCTCTACTTTCAGGGATCAGAAAAAGGGCGAGGTATATTTTTCACTTATCGCACTGAGATAGAAATGCATTAGAACTGCACTTTGTGAATGATTTTCAAATTACGTAATTTTTCTATTGATCGCTTCAAGTACAGATCTGATCATTTCAAAACGTGTTAATTTCACGAGCAGATTCTAATACACCAGAATAACATGTAACTGTATGTTTTAATGGTTTTAGAAGTCGAATTTTATATCTTTTTCTTGGTTGTTGCAATCATTTGAAAGGTTGAAATGTAACCAAAGGCACTTTAAATAAAAATAAAATAATAAATAAATGCATAAATAAATAAATAAAATACACGTGTTTCAAATTATTACTTTCAAAGCAATAAAGGCTGGGAGGATATGGATGACAAACCTGTTACTGAACTATATGACCATGTGGGAAACCTTTGTAATAAATTAAATAGCCAAATGTCACAGCCGGGAATTCCAGGATTTCTTATGGAAATTAGGAACTGCATGTACACCTTAAGGGCAGTGAACATTTCAAATACCATGAGAGACCCTGAAAAGGTACTTTGTCTCTTTGGAGGTGATAGTGGTACGTGCAGATTGTAAAGAATGTTCGCCTTCATGCTGGGTTTGGCTGCGATCGAGCCTTGGCCCGGATGAATTGTGTATCGCATGCTTTCTTTCCAGTAATGGTGGAAGAGTACTTGGATCTCATGAAGTATTTTATTTTCAATAACACCTTTGCCAAATGCTTGTGACTGGATGCCTATTGTTGCCAAAATCCAGAGCTAAATTTGAAATGGAAGCCTGTCAAGTGGGAATAGGGCGGGCCCTGGTTTCCAAAACCATCAAGGCCCAGATGGTAGTTTACTATGTAAAAGAACATTCTTCTGTTTCCGCCCTGGCTCGGACAATCATATTTAAAAAGTCACTAGTAAACATAATAAAAGATTGCAAAATGGATCGCGGTCCCTGCCAGAGTAGATATCGAGCCCAAATCCATGGCATATGACACAGTTCCGGCACCTTCTTTTGCAAGACGTTAGGGCAGTGGTCATGGGTGTTGCTAGATCTGGAAAAGATCTGGGGCTAGGCCAATGTCGAGACTGTTGGGACCCGTGGCTAGCTTGCCTTTTGGTTATAGCTCCAGAGCTTTTATTTGGGGATACAACCAAAAGACCCGGGGCTATAGCCCCCTCAGCCCCCCCTAGCAACACCTCTGCCAGTGGTGCAGAACTCTGGCCATCGAACCTAAAAACGGATTGTGCTTTTTAGAAGGGACAGCAAGTTTTTGCCACAGTAGATTTCATCAAGGTAGAAATCATTGTTTTTTTTACAACGGATATTGCCGCAAATATATGTGGGGGGAGGGTTTAGGTGAATAATTGATGTAGGGGGTTGTTGGGAGAGCTGCGGGGGGTCTCCCCCGCTTATATTTGCTGCAAAATCTTCCAGGTAAAAAAAGAAAAATCGATGATTTCACTTGAAACCTTTTGGAGTCTATAAATGATTGGATACCTTATGAGGATTCATTTTGGAAACCCGGAAAGACCGTACCTGTTCACTGGCCACGACGACAGGAATTGTTCACCCCTGATGCTGTCTCTTCTGATGGAAGAAAATGTATTAAATAGGTGACTTAATCAATAATGGAACACGTAATTGCTTGTGCCAATGAAAGACTGCATGAAATGTGTTGTAGGCTTGGCACTTGGTATGTGGTGTGTGCTACCGCACAAAGTAGCAGTTTCATATGTGGCATACATTTTTGCTCAACTGGAGCCCAACCCTTTGGAAAAATGGAAATGTGTTGTCCTGGACTGCAGATGAAAGAGAGGTGGGACTTGTTGAACATTGTGCCATTATTTGGGTCCATGGTGTTGAGGTATGATTGCATGCTATCTTTGTTACTAAGATTTAGGTACTTTATCTGGAGTTTTCTACACAGGCGTGTGATACGTCGGTTCGCTCGTTTAGGATCACCTTGTTTCCATCACATACTCCTGTCAACTCCCTTAATTCAGAATTGTATCACTTTCTATTGACCTACATGAATGGAAAGCGAAGAGAGACTTTGACCAGTGGAACGTGGATTAAGAAGTGTCTGCCCTCCGGGTGCGCAAGGGAAATTGACAAAGATAAACAGAGATCAGTTGCCCCTTTTTGACAGACTAAACTAAGGAAAGTGTATGCATATGGAATATCAGCGCATAGCTATTGAAATTTGTAGACCATATGGCCTATCGCTGGTATGCTATCTTGAATTTACTCCTTTCCTCTTTTTTTATACTGCATACTGGGAAACCCATTCATTGTCCAGGGCTCGATTGCCATTTTACTAGCTTCACACTTTACACATGCTAATATATGCATGCACTCAAACATACAGACATATGTACATACATACGTACATACTTGCATACATACATAGATATATATACATACATACATACAAAAACACACATATATATATATATATATATATATATATATATATATATATATATATATATATATATATATATATATATATATATACAGGTGTATGGTGTTGAAGTGTTTACTTTTGGAAGACTTCTCTCCAGACTTTGTGTTCTTTGCATGGGTAGGCAGCTCGCCAATCTAAGCAGCCATTGGTCACCATTAGGTGTCCTCGCCCGAGGGTAGCTGTGGACGAGTAGCGAAGATAAAACTCTCAGGACGGTGCACAGGGTATCAGAAAACAGTGGCCACATATTACTTTCAATACAAAGCAATATACACTCTGAGCTACCTAACAAGAGCAGCTAGTATCACTCTACAACTTTAAAATATATACCCGCGCAGTTCTCCGTTCTCTACGGGTCAACAGAGTGAGAAGATAGATAGGGAAGATATACCGGAGTGCTATAGGAGTGACACTTAATCCTAAGAAAAGTGAATCCAAAAGTCTCTGTATTCATTTAATGTTCAAATGAAACAACACATCCTTTGACGAGATTGAGGGATCCCACAGTTAGCTTCCTCTGATGAACAAACCATTGTTTGTACAAAATGTTGCAATGTAGCTGCAGTCCTTTGTGGAGGTTTTCCACAGTGCTGCGATTTGACATGTGGGTCTGTTCAGCAAATAGCACAATGTTACTTTCTTTTGCATTTGTGGTGGGGTTGTATTTGCTGTTACAAGCTACTACAGGCTGCAAAAAAGGCATGTTTCAATGTAGACGCGGTTGTGGTGGCGTTCAGGTGTATTCTGTGTGCTACAATGCTGTCCTGGTCTTCCGAAATATGTTATGCTTCAACTCCGCAGGTGGGCCAGTACCAATGAAATGGCCCAAAACTGCACTTCAAACCCTCACTGTCAGTTTTTCTTCCGATGCTCCAACCATCTTTAGGCGGGCATCTAGACAATTATTGTAACCAGAGTACCAAATACTAACCGGCAAAGTCTTTGAAGATTTGTCCACAGTCTCAGAGTTTCTGGTTGCAGGACAGCAATGAAACCGGACGCAGGGATGCAGAAGGAGTTGCAAGTTGCACTGTGCAATGTATTGCTAATCTTGCCAGCTTGTCTGAAGATTCCTGGCATTGCCACATCTAGCTGATGCTGTTAGCTGTTTCTTCTCTCATTGTGCGGTGTCTAGGCCTCCTTGCATCAGAGCCGCAGCAAGGGGATCACAGAAAGGCATCTCAGGGTGTGGAGTCTTCAAGATTTGTGTCTTCCTTGGTCCCACTTGGTATGGGAAGGAGGCACAGGATGGATCCTCCCTGGGTCTCTGAGGAAGGGGAGTGTGTGCACAAACTGGCAGAGCTTTGCGCTCAGAAAAGAGTCTTGGATGGTTGCAGGCGTGGCAGGGTTTACCTATGATTAATCTTGGTTTGAATTCTTTGCTCTACTTTACTTGGACTCAGGCTTAAAAGTTATTGTTGCAACCCCTCGTGTTATATGGGAATCTTAAAGCTGAGTGCTAGCTCAGCTCCCAGTCGCAAGACAGCATCCATTCCAACTTTTGGCAACCATCCAACGACTGGGAAACAAAACATTAGAGTATAGTAAGGCATAATGGAGGAAAGAGTCTAAGTAGCAGGAAAAAGAGGGATATGGGTGTGGGTTCCCCCATTAATCAACAGAAGAGATTGATTGATTAGTTATACACATTTAAAAAGCACACCACACCCCTAAACAAGAACTCTATACACAGATAGAGGAAGATGATTGACCAGTAGATGGCCCGCAATGGTCAATATTGCTAGAATGGGGCTTGATGGTTTCATGTCTTGGATCAACCCATAGTAAGATTGCCAGATCCACTGTTCAGGCAATTCTCCACATCACCTAATGTCCTTTTAATCCATGTGATCTTTAAGGTGGATTCTGCTGATGTCTTCCGTTCAGTCCACAATTCCTGATCACTGGGGGGGGTGCTGCGATCATGGTACCTCTGCAGCAGACAAACGTAGATACCTGCATTTACAGCTATTCTTCACATGTAAATATTACTTTAATGCTTTCCCGCATGCAAATGGTGGCATAGTTCACTGACATTTCTAGAGGAATAGGAGCTCAGTCTGCTGTGAACTTCACTTATCCACAGGATTATGACTATATCAGTGGGAATGACAAACACTCAAAACAGTGAATGAAAAAGAAAGCATATTCAAATAAAGTACAAATCCTAGAAAATACAAAATCTCAAAATTCAAAACGCAGAATAAACAGACTCTGGAAGAATGTGTAAAAAGGGAAGATGCATAAGGTAGCCAGGAACAATATTGTTGGATTGTGTCTAGGTGAGGGTAATGTGGATATGGGATTTCCTGTTTAAGAATGATTTTGTTTACAATTGTTCAGAATCGGTAGAGATAAACAGGATAGAAGCAAGCTAAGTCTAAAAAAACAACTATACAACAATTTTCATTGGGATTCTTTTTTAAAGCAATTTTACATTTTACATTGTATTGAAATTATACAATCATAGATAATGCCTCTGTAATTTGAGAATTCGAATGTTTTCTTTGAAGACGTATACTACAATTCTGGGATCAGACCTCTGTTTTTCTCTCCTTATATATAACACAAAGGAAAACAGGTTCAACATTTCACTTACATGTTTTTCACTCAACAGCCTTCAACAGAATCCAGCACTGATGTAATACTAGGACTTACGCCCATGGCTAACAAATGGAAAAGGAGTCTAGCATTGACCGGAAATACTCTAAAACAAACTATAGCAGCTCCCCTCTCATGAGCAGGATATCATTTGAGGTTTACATCTTTCATAAAAACAATATGACCCAAAGGACCACAAACTATACATGAATCTTCATTATACTAACAAATTACATAGTAACACAAATTCAAGTAATTATTTAAAAGGAGAAGCAAGGATTTAACCTTACAATGGACATCTTGCAACAATATAAATTAGCCTTCTCTCTGGCAGTATAGGTGATGCTCCCACCCACCCTTATATGTCTAGGTGCAAATAAGGCACTTGATACAGTGGAGTGGGAGTTTTTATTTGCAATGATGAAGATAATGGGATTTTGAATCGAGTGTATCTCACTATTGGAAACGTGTTACACAGCATCTGAAAACAAATTGTATTTAATGATTACCCTTCCCACAAGAATAAGCATGCATAGAGGTCTAAGAAAGGGCTGTTATATCCCCAATCTTGTTCATCATTTCTATCGACCCATTAGCTTAGAGAATACCACTGGAAGAACTAATACAAGAATGCACCTTTAAATCCTTCATTACTTACCATCATACAAAGACAGTACGCTCGTATTCATCCAAAACAGTAAATATGAATGGCAGATAATGGAAAATATAACATCAATATTCATGAAAATATCAGGGTACATAATCAATTCACCAAGAAAGACCTCAATGTCATGGAATACATCACTTATAGATTATAACATGCTAACAAATAAATTCCTAGGGATTGCTGTAGTTAAAAAAAAAGAAATACTCCTCTTAAAGCTCATCAAAGACCTGAAACATTGGGACCGGCTACATCTGACCCTGACGGGGAGAGTACATATTATTAGAATGATTATCTTCCAAATATTCTGGTTCATAGAATAAGCTTTCCCTGTAGACAGACCTCAAAGCCTCCTGAACAGATTTTAATTGCCAATGTATTTTTTCAGTTTGGAAGAAGCAGTGTAGATGGGTTCTGCCTAATGTTTGGATGCATGTGCGGACAGCTATGCTAAAATGGTTAGGAACGCTTAATGATCATCACTCGAAAGAGGAGACTTAATAATGTTGTATGAAATTATGACCTGCAGTGATCAAATGAACGTTCAATTTTTTAAGTTATCTGGCCTTAAAGTTAGACTAAAAACAGTCTACCGTTGAAGACACTACTAGTCAGATGTAAGCAACTTCCTGAAAGTCCCCAAATGTTCCTCTTTAACTCCTCCTTAAAATAACGCAAATCTCACCTTATTTTTAACAGGAACTCTACAATAAATACCACATTGGTAACACTTCAATACTTAGGAGAATTAATGGAACTGAACACATTTCTCTGAGCGCATAGACTAAGGCAATGAGTTGAATCACTCCACCTTACATTTTTACACCTGAAATAAAG
Source organism: Ambystoma mexicanum (assembly GCF_040938575.1). NCBI lineage: Eukaryota > Metazoa > Chordata > Amphibia > Caudata > Ambystomatidae > Ambystoma > Ambystoma mexicanum. The sequence goes on along the minus strand of NC_090939.1, from coordinate 667,617,778 downwards.
CATATTACTTGTTATGACTCCGGAACATGCGCCATGCAAGAGACACAATTCGAGCCAGATACAAAACTAAGATCTCACAGGCACACCTATCCCTATTTTATGCAATTTGGTGAGAATGGGAGGTGAGGGGGATAAAAGCCAAAATATTAGGATTAGAAATCTAGACATGGATTTAAAATTGCCATCTGAAAACTGAGTGCAGGTTCACAAGCTTTATCAGAAAGGGCTCTTCCTTGCGAATTTTCAAAACTACAATTTTCATAAACAGTTGACAGCATATAATTCCAGAAAGCATTCCTAACTCAAGTGAGAGGAAACGCGCACACGCTTCCAGGGGTCCAGGAACACGTATGCACACTTTTGATCAGTGACCAATGATCAATCAGTTTGGGAAGATGATATTCATTAGACTCTCAGGAAACACATGTGTACTTATCATTGCATGAGTGGAAATAATGACTTTTGGGTTTGCCCTGTCTTTCTCATATATCACCTAACTAAGGTAAGCAGCTGCTGGATTTGCCAGGGTGCACGGAAACCTTGGCCCTATTGCAGGCCAAAACATGGCATGTGATCCTTAGAAATTCAGAGTTGGAGATTAACTAAAAAAAAAAAAAAAAGAAAGGCGACAGGGGAGAAAGCGGGAAGATTATGGGGTGAATGCTGGCACTCTTTGCCCTTAGAGGAGGAGAAAAATAAAGAAGTAGAATGCATTTATATAAAGGAATGACCTTTGAAGCCAGGAAGGAATGAGAGGTCAAATATGCCTTAAAACAAGAACATTAAACCAGGACCAAATCAGTATTGGGGTTTTCTTTTTTAAGTTTAACGACCAGAACATGCTTTCTTTTATTCATTTCAAAGTGATGTGCTAAAAACTACAATTCTGTGAGACGTGGGCAGAATTCATTCTTACAGGGCTATGTCAGAGTGAAGCAGAGTCCCTTTTGAGACCGATTCCAAAGTCGGTCAGCGAGGGTGGATCGGCAGGCGGGAAACAAAGGAGGTTGCAGTAAAATGGCTGTTCTCACTCTGTGATGGTGCCGGCATGCTTGGTTATTGATAACCGTAATGGTGCTTGTAGGTCCGAATGGCTCTCCTTTTCTTTTTTTCCGGTCCCTGATGCATCAGCGGGGTTTCACTATCATGGGTGGTTCGATTAGTCCTGATCAAGTTCCTCTACTACGCAGCAATGTGACCCGCGCAGAACGCCGCACCACATGGACTCATATGGACCGCTGACCAAAAATCCCCAAAGATACTGCACACACACCCTGTGCTTGGAAGCGACAAGTAGGTCTGGCCCGCCTGGCCTGCTTGTGGACTTCAAACCTGCATTGCCCTCCCACCTCCATCTCTGGTTGACCTCCTCTTTTGCTTACTTCCGATCAATCAATGCAGGCCACATTCTGGGTTGATCTGTCATTAAGTTTTGAAGTTAACGTTCCTCACGTAGACGGGAAATAGCTGAGCCTGCCACATTTCAGGGCGGGATCTTGCCGCGTCGTAGGGGCTTGAGAGAGTAGTGTATTGGTTGTGCTGTTAATCACAGAGAAACTAAAATAATGTTGGATGACATGCAAAAAAACAGCATCAGTCAAACATCACAATAAAAATACAGACTCTTCCCTAGACTCAGTGATTGAAATGAGATAAGGAATCGAGGGTGGTGGGGGGTCAACCAGAAGCGCACAAATGTTGTTTACACTGGCACAATCGGGCAAAGTTCCTGACTTCGCAACATTAAGAAGTTGCAAAGTTTCCCAGGTTTTTCCAGCTCCGGATGAAATTTCCCGCCAATTATCAGTGCAGTTAAAGTCATTGCCTACATTACAATTGTGCTGAGGATGAAAATATGCGTGCCCCCATTTGCGTAAATTGATTACTGCTAAAGTACATTTAGCTCAAAACAAAGCACACATCACCGTACTTGTTGAAATGTATGACTTCTAAAATGCATTCAGGGGAAAAAAAACACGCAAAACCACATTTGCATCCCACTCGCATATTCACATGCCTTCCAAAAAGTTTTTGAAAGGTCACAAAAACGAAACAATCAGTTCTAGGAAATGTAATTAGGAGTTACTTGTGTTTTATCGTAAACAAAATAAAAGACTCACACAGCAGAGCTAAGCATGCACTCAGATTCTACCAGTCATGGGGTTGTAGTCAATCATCACACCTAGTTCAGTCACAAGAGGAAAAGGAAACGGAAGTGTTCTACTGTCTATGCCATGCTCATCTCTATCGTCCTTTTCACCTGGAAGTAATTGATTGTGAGAAATAATGGTAGCAAATAGGGTTGTGCAGTACTATGTCTCTGCATGGACTTCCTGGATGGAAATGGATAATGGTTAGAGAAATCTGTTTTTGGGTTGAAACAGTTTTCAGCGAAGTAAAAACACAGCTCCTCCAGAGCACCACTTATTACACGAATACAGCAGATGCATACCTAAATACCTGTAAAAACCAATGTGTGGGTACTTGATAGCACCTGCAGAAAAAAAAAATGTTTTGAAGTTTGCAAAGTTGTGTACATGACTTTGTGAAGTGTGCATATCTGAAGTCCCGGACCTTTGCATAATCCTGGCTCTAAAGAGTCCCCAGACAATATTTGGAAGTGGGAACTCGGAGGTGTCTGGCATGGTCTAAGAATCCGAGGTAGCAAAGAAACATGGTCTGTGTAACTAAACGAGTGGTGCAACTGACATTTATTTATTTGCATTTTTAAAGCACTCACACAGCCCTTGGGCATCGAGGTGCTGTTACAGGAATTGTTTGGTTTTTAGTTGCGTAATTGTATTTTTTTGTCTTAGTTGCATATTTATAACGCTCTTAAATACCTAGAGGTTTCTAAGTGCGGACCCTGGAATCGAACCTGTGTTGCTTCGTGTCGTCCGGCTTCCAAGGCGAACACGTTGCCGCTAAGCTACCCTGTCGTCTTGCTTGCAAGGTGAACACGTTGCCACTGAGCTATCCTCCCGGGGCAATGGTTGAGTTTTTGCAACTGGGAGGAAATGGAGTAATATCTACTTTAAAAGGTGTGTTGAATACAATTTAAATAATGACCAGTCATAAAATCCCGTGAATAAAAATGATCCAAACATGAAAACGAAATCAAATCAAAATAGGCCAAAGCAGGTTCCAATCCCTCACTTCTTTGAGGAAATCCATTAATGTGATTAATTTATTATATTCAATCATTTTAATTGCAAGACTTCCATATACTCATGTGTTGCAAACATAAAGCAATGTATTCTCATCATTAAAGTTTCCATTAAAGAGTATTACAAATGCATAGTCTAGCTCCAAATATATGAAACAGATGATGTGATTTTAAACAAAGGGTGCTGGCGACATCTACTGGGCAATGGCATGGGCGTCATGTTTTGATTTTCAGCGTGCAAAGAAATTCGATTCGGAATCCATTTGGGGAGCCCAGCTTGAGGGCAATTTTCTGGCCCTGCCACGGCTGAGCCTCAGCTAGCTCTAGACCACTTAAACACTGACTACATCTGAGGAAAGACAAGCTATACAGCACACACCTGCAATGGATTCTGACGAATGAAGAACTGTGGCAGTGTTGAGGTCCCCTACGCCACTTCAGAAAAGTTCAGAGAGCAGCAAAGCACACACATACTGACTTACCCGGCTGCGGGCCTAGGAACCAAGATTTGGTAATCACTGTCATACATGGTCAGCGCCGGCTCAAGGTGCACTCAGGCGGTGTGGCTGCACAGGCTGCCCTCATGGTGCAGCAAATAAAGGGCGCCTTGCCTCCAGTTTACACGACACTGAGCTAGAGGCTCCCGCTCAGTGTTTTGTACACTTAAATATGTCTCGGTCTTGCCCCGCCACCGCCCTTAAACTTACTTTACGAGAACCGGAGGGGACTCAGCTCTGTTGTTCGGCTGATACTTGATACAAGTATCAGCCGAACAACAGACCTGATCCCCTGCTGTTCTGCATTTGTGGTAGAAGGGTGTGGTGCGGCAAGGCGAGGCAGTGGGGGGTAGAATGTTGTACAGGGCGATGGCAGGACTGGGGCTGGCACTGTACATGGGCATCCCATAGAGACTCTACAACCCTACTGTCCACCACCTGTGGAGTCCTAAAACAACCACATGCCTCCAGTTTTTATGTCAGTCATTGAGCAAGGGGCGGGGTCTCCAGATACTGCAAATCAGAATGGGTGTGCCATCAAACCTGTATTTGTGAAAATTCTTATTGTGATAATGGGGGTCGGGACTTCCCCCTACATTCTTGCATTACGCCCAGCATGGGGACAGCAAAGGGGTGTGATGGAAAGAAGCCTGTTCAATATCTTACCTGACAGAGCAGAGTGTTTACGTTTAAACGATCATGAATGGTTATATGTGATTTTAATCGACCACAATTACCGAGTGGTACATTTCATCGCAGTCAAAACACCGAAAAACACTGTTTTCTTTTTAATTTTGGCGGGTTCTCCGCGTATGCTCCTCTATTTTCCACCCTTATAACGCCACCCCAACCCCATCCCGACACCCTTTATATACTTATTTAATATTTTCTGTGTTTTTTAGTGTTATTGTCCGCTCTGTTATGTACCACTATGTAATGTTTGCGATCAAATGTCTGGATACCTCACTAATGTGGCAACAGCAGTAAATGTACAGAGGAAGAAGACAAAAGTGGCTATCAATACCCTCTCGATGATGAAGCCAACGGCTTAACTGCTGCTCTCAGCTTTTAGATGGCCCTGCCTCGATTGATTAGCATCGCCACGCTAACTATCCTCTGACTTGGCATGAAAGATCCATCCGATGGGCCAAAGGTAGGGGTACTAAGTGTATTAGCTATTCGGCCTCCTGGGTACAGAGGAAGAGGGCGGGGGTCGACAGCACAATGGGGTAAAGGTCCCGCTCATGACCAGCTTTCGAAACTGTCATCCAGCTGCCACAATTCTATTGGGGTGGCTGCACCCTATTGGGAAAGCCCATGTAATAGCAGCGCTCAAAAGGGATAGCAAAGTAATACTGTAGATTTATTTATTTCATTTATTGACAGCGCCCAAACCCGCAAGTATCGCAGCGCTGGTAATTCAGGAGCACGGAAAGCATATGGTGGTACATAAGCAGGACAGTAAATGCTGCAAATAGACAGGTAGGGACCTGGGGGTGCCCCAAACCAGGAAAGCTGCAGACCCTAGTAAAAAAGAAATGTGAGAACTATTCATTTCTTTAGTAGAGAGTGGCCCTCAGTCTGACAGAGGAGAGCGTGCAGGGAACAGTACCGGTTTGCAATATTTCATCCATAAACGGTTGCCGCCATCTGTGTCTGAGGAGGATACGGTTTAATACTCGCATTATCGCTGGAATGTCGTGAATTGTCCGGGGCCAGCGTAATCGCAACAGCTGTTTAGCTGAGCGCCTGTTTTTTTTTTTTTTGCCTGGTGCAGCTGCCTCTCTTCCCAAGGGGACTCCGTGGTTTCCCAATTCCCCACCGTCAACGCTCGCCTCAGTGCTTTCTCACGAGCTGCGTAATGGCGGACGCCACACGCCGACTGCGCATGTCCACAACTGACCGAAGCGCCCCCATGGTGCGTGCGGCGATAAGAACGTGAGGCCTACTTTCGGCTGCGTACATCGCGTGAGCCAATACGCTGATGCACCAATGCAACAGCGCACTCATGCATGAGTGACGCCCTGCAATTGCGTATTTGAAGTTGTAATTATGTTTCTCCTTTGCCACCGAAATTTTTTTTTAAATTCAAAATCCTTTTTTATTAAAAAGACAAAGAGTAATGAAGTGGGCCCATGGAATGCGGTCGTTCATGGCCGTTTGCGGACTAAGGAGTGAGAGGGGTGGCATTTCCTCTGTCCGCTCCTGGGAACAGCCCATTTGCGCATGGCAGGCCATGGTGAGGTTAGGAATGATCCTCCATTGCCACTTTTTGCATGGACTGGCAACTGGCGCGTGTCTAATGAACCCCAGTTTTTGCAAGTAGTGGTACAGAATCCTAGCTTTCTCCCCTCCTACCAGACCAACCTGCGATGACCTTCGGGCGCAGTCTCATCAAATGGGGGCCACTCTGGGGAAATCATCCATCGGCCAATCGGCTGATCAACCAAAGTCAGTGGAAAGTCAACAAGACGCCAGAACGTCCATCTTGCCGCCATTAACAGCGTGGCCAATCCCTTAGAAAAGGCCACAAGGTGACATGTAGAGGGCTCTAAAACACATCAGTCAATAAAGATGCAATTTTACACATCGGAAACAGCTGATGGGTTAATAGCTTTTCAAATTTAACTATGACATGGATATCTTGGCCACTTTGACCATTGTGTGAACACCCATATCGGTACTGATGCGCGAAGGACAAGCAGCTGTGTTCACATGGAGTCTGATCTGGGGGTCATAGCACACACATAAGGCCACAGGGCTGGGAGGATAGCTCAGGGGCAGCGCACTCGTCTTGGAAACAATACATTACCTCCACGTCCACTCTTCCTCGTACCAGTACTTACCTCATGAGGCACCCGCCTCCGACACAGGACCTTCTTCTATTTCTTCTTATTTCTATAACTCCTCCCCCACACCCACGTTACTTAGTTTAATTTTTCCTGCCTCCGGCAGGTTGGGCTTGTTTTTTATTCCCGGCGCGGGGCGCTGGGGAGCTCCGAATGCTGGCCCCCTAGAGGGGCTGTGTGGCGGGGCCTTCGGCTCCTTCAGGTGTGGCAAGACTCCTCGGTTCCCTGCGGGGCTTGGGACCCGGTTGAGTCAGGCTGCCTTGCCTGGTTTCTGCTGGGCTTTGGCCAGCGCAGGGCATCATGGCCCGGGTTCTGGGAGAACGAACCCGGGTTAAGGTAAGGAGAAGGGGGGCATGTTTTTCCTGTTGCATGGCCATGCTGCATGGGCGGCTGTGCACGGATTGGCGGCTCCTTTTTCTTGTTTGAGCCACGTGCTCCGGAGGAGGGTGGGCTCCTCCTCTGGTGCTGCAGGATGTTGTTCCTATTGGTTGTTGTTCTTTCTGGCCTCTATTTGAATGTGGGAGAGGCACGTTAGCAATTGTTTGTATGTGGAGCCTTGATTCGGTGTACAGGGGTCTTTGGTGAAGCAGGCTTCCTTGGTCACTGTTTTTGAGCTTACTCAACATGGGAAAACATTCTGCAAAGAGCAGGCATCTGGTCCTGTCTTCTTCTTCTTCGTCTTCCTCTTCTCCTGATTTACACAGAAAGAGAAAGAAGAAGGCTAAGCGTTTTTCCCTGACCAGAAAGGAGTTGAAGAAGCTGCTTAAGCATCGTAGAGGGAGTCGCACACGTGCTCATGGACACAAGTGCAGGCGTCTGTCTTCCTCATCCTCCTCTTCTTCTGGCGCTGAGTCATCGGCCTCTTCTTGTTCCTCTTCGGCTGATGCTGAAGGGAAGTATCTGGACAGAGAGGGAGTGGAGGAGGTGCTTGCTCAAGTTGGGGATTGCATGGGATTTTCAGAGCCCCTGGTGCCGGTGGAGGGGGCCGACCCTTCTATTCGCCAGTATAGGCATACACCTAGGAAGGGGTTGCCATTGGTTTCTGATATCCGGGAAAAAAATCCTCCGGGAATGGCATGACCCGGAGAAGATTGCAATGCCCCGCTTCATGTCCAAACTTTACCCTTTGAAGGGCGAGACTTTGCTGTCTGATCCAGTTGAGGTCGACGATATCCTCGCCAGCCTGGTGGGTCGCTCCTCTATGTTGGCCGAGGAGGCGGCCGTCCGGGATCCAGTGGACCGCCGAGTTAATTCCGGCCTTAAGAAGGTTCATGCAGGGGCGCATCTGGCCCTTCGAGCAAATATCTATGGTTCCTACACAGCTGAAACAGTGTTGAATGGTTTCAGGGAGTTGAAAAAGGCTGTCAATGAAGACTCTAATTGTGCCCCTTTGCTTACAGACATGCAGAGACAGGTTGAGTTTTTGGCCGATCTGGCTTTTGATGGGGTACGTGGTTCAGCCATGGCCATGGGGGCTGGTATATCTGCCCGGAGGCATTTGCACCTAAGGGACTGGAAGACTGATGGGTCTCAGAAGGCGGCTGCCCTGAAACTTCCTTTCACTGGGTCCAGGCTTTTTGGTGATTGCCTTGAGGATAAGGTGCACAAAGTTTTTAGGGCGGACAAACATGCTGACAAACTTCGATGCAAGCCTCCTTCAACGGCCAAGAAATCTTCCTCTGGGGCTGGTCCAGTGACCAGCAGGTCTTTTCCTGGCTTCTCATCACATTCTTTTCGGAGAGCTAGGGGGGGTCGGGGTCCTCCACACTCTTACTTCCTGGGCCGGCACCTAAGTCCTGACGGTTTGGAATTGCCGGTGGGCAGGCAGCTCTGGCAGTTTTTTCCAGTATGGGAAAGGTGGTGTTCCGACTCATGGGTTCTGGACACAGTACAATGGGGGTATCAAGTGCATTTCCTGTCTCCTCCTGTCCAGCATTGCATGGTTCGGACTGTGGGTCCCAGGTATCGGCTCAAGAGGTTGGCCATGGACGCCGCACTCTCCGAATTAGTGTTGAAGGCGGCCATCATGCCCGTTCCTCTCCCTGTGCAGGGTCAGGGGTTCTACTCACGGGTGTTCCTGGTCCCCAAACCTTCGGGGAAGTACCGTCTAATTCTGGACCTCAAAGCCCTGAACTGCTTTGTCCAAAAGGAACACTTCAAGATGGAGACTTTACAGAACATTCTTCCGATGTTATTAAAGGGGGATTGGACGACATCTCTGGATCTCCAGGACGCTTATTACCATGTGGCTCTCTGTCCCTGGCACATGCAGTTCTTCCGCTTTGCAGTGGGATCCCGACATTTTCAGTTCAGGGTGCTCCCGTTCGGACTGCGATCTGCCCCCAGAGTTTTCACCAAGCTGGTGGCTCCCCTGGTGGCACACTTACATCTGTGGGGCATTCAGATATTTCCCTACCTGGACGATTGGTTGATCAAAGCGTCCTGCCGGCAGACTGTCATTTCTCATCTCCGATTGGTCTGCCAGGCATTGCAGGACTGGGGTTTCCTGGTGAAATGGCAGAAGTCCCAACTGGAGGCTTCTCAGGATCTAGTTTTCATTGGTGCACAGGTTTGCACCAGGATGGGGAAGGTGTTCCTGTCCCTGGAGAGGGTCCGTCGCTTGCTGACTGTTCTGGGCAGGGTTCTCGGGAGGCAGTATGTCCCGGCCCGCCTATTGCTGAAATTGCAGGGGCACATGGCTTCTTGCGTGTTTCTAGTTCCCTGGGCCCGTCTTCATCTACGCCCCCTGGTGTCCTACCTTCTCTCCCACTGGCTCCCTTCATCTCAAGCTTTCGAGGCTTTGATTCCGGTGTCTCTGGCGCTGCGGGTCTCCCTGCAGTGGTGGTTGAGGGTTCCGAAACTACGGGCTGGGGTGTCCCTGATCATTCCTCCTGTGACCACACTTACTACCGACGCCAGTGGAAGGGGCTGGGGAGCTACGTTGGGAGTCCTCTCTGCTCAGGGGTTGTGGGATCCGGAAGAGAGCCATCAGACATCCAATTGGCGAGAGTTGTGTGCCATTCTCCGGGCTCTGGTGTACTTCAGGAGGTTGCTGATGGGCCAGGCAGTTTTGGTCCGGACGGACAATACGACAGCTTTGGCTTACGTCAACCGCCAAGGGGGTTCCGGCCGCTCCTTGAATGCCCTGGCAGCTCAGATAGGTGCTTGGGGGGGAATCACATCTGGTGTCCCTGGTGGCTTCATATATCAGGGGGGTGGACAATGTTCGGGCGGATCTACTCAGCCACCGGTTTCCCTCCTCGGTGGAACTGGTCCTCTCGACCCAGGTTTTTGCAGAGATCTGTGTCAGGTTCGGGACCCCTATTCTGGACCTGTTTGCGTCTCCAGCCTCAGCAAAAGTTCCCCTCTTCTGCTCTCGTTTTCAGACAGAGGGTGCGTGGGGGGTGGACGCCCTCTCTGTGCAGTAGCCTCAGGCTCTCCTTTATGCTTTTCCACCTATTCCTCTTCTGCCTCAGGTGGTTCAGCGCATCAGAATATCCAGGGTGACTGTATTGTTGTTCGCTCCGTACTGGCCCCACCGGAGTTGTTTCCCCTCTCTGTTGGAGCTTCGGTGCCAGGAGCCTTGGCTGGTTCCGAAGTGGCCTTGTCCCCTTCTGGGGGAGCTACGGTTGGGGGTCTGCCAGATACAATGGGCAGTGTGGATATTGCACGGGCTAGGCTGATATCTCAGGGGTTTTCTGGTCCTGTGGTGGATTCCATAATGAATGCTCTTAGACCCTCCACTCTGAAGGCTTACGGCAGACATTGGAGCCATTTCCGGGACTGGTGTGGGCGGTCTGGGATCCCCCCCCTGCGTTCTGGCCTCCCCGCTATCCTTCAATTCCTCCGGGATGGGTTTGACAAACGCAAACGCCAGAGGAAGTGGCTTGGCATAACATTGATGTGCCGCAGGCAGTGTTGGAGTACTTGGCTAGAACTGCCCCTTTCCGCCACTCTGACAGTCTTCTGATTACTTTTGGCCCGGCTGGGGCTGGGCGTAAGGCATCTGTAGTGTCCATTAGCCGATGGATCCGTCTTGTGGTCTCCATGGCCTATGTGGCTTTGGGCCTGCCTGTGCCTGCGCACGTTCAGGGGCGGCCCACCAGAAGTTTGGCGGCCTCATGGGCCGATGCTAGGGGGGTTTCTCTACAGGAGATATGTAGAGCTGCCACTTGGGCTGATCAGAGCACTTTCATCAACCACTATAGGTTGAATGTCTCCCACTCGGGGGTTGGTTCCTTCGGGGTTGGAGTTTTGTCTGTGGGGATGTAAAATTGCAGTTATTAAAGGTGTGTGTTTCTGTACTGTTTTGACTCTGTGTCTCATTGGGACCTTTTTCCCCGTTTGTTGCTTTGGTATACCTCATGAGGTAAGTACTGGGACGAGGAAGAGTGGACGTGGAGGTAATGTTCTGATTACTTACCGGTAATCTTCATTACTCCTAGTCCTACTCTTCCTCGTCACAGTACTGACGACCCTCCTCACCCTCCCTGCGGGGAAGGTCCCATGCTACGGCTTGGTAATATGAAACTAAGTAACGTGGGTGTGGGGGAGGAGTTATAGAAATAAGAAGAAATAGAAGAAGGTCCTGTGTCGGAGGCGGGTGCCTCATGAGGTAAGTACTGTGACGAGGAAGAGTAGGAATAGGAGTAATGAAGATTACCGGTAAGTAATCAGAACAATGCTGAGCAACACAGGTTCAAGCCCTGGTCCCAGCTTAGAAACCCCTGGGTATTAAGCACGCTATAAATAACTAATTATAAGTAGGGTGACCAGATTTTCAAAACAAAAAACCGGGACAGCCAACAACATAAAAGAGGGACAACCCCATCACAGCCCGCCAATTACTGCCCCTCCCACAACCACCCCACAACCATATTTCCAGCACTTATCCTATCTATAAAGTGTATATAATCTCCTTTGTGCAGTTTTGTCTGTGCATCGTGGCATGTTAATTCAAAACGAGCCTTAGCTCTAATTGATATAACATGGCTTGCCGTACAATAATTTCCAAGCCGTTCTGTGTGGCACAGTCAGTAAGTGTTCTGACTTGTACCTGAGAGGTTGGGGGTTCGAGCCAAACCTCCAACTGCAAAATTCCGACAGTGTTCTGAAAAATAATTACGGTTTTAATAACCGTAGCCCCCCAAACATGCAAAAATTAAAAAACTCCCGGGACCCTGTCCCCGGAAAACCCAGACGTCTGGTCACCCTAATTATAAGGCAAGTCCAATGAGGAGTGCAAAATATCCATTCAAACTAGAGAAACGAAACATAAAGTGGGCAAGCATATCAAGAATTGATTTGGAGAGTGCTGTAGGATGGCGGGGAGAAAGGGAAGAGAGAACAGGGACAGCCACAGGCAAAGTGTAAGGTACTGGGCGTACCGCCCCATTAACACTACACCACTGAGCTTTTTGGAGGGAAACTACGTGTGCAAAAGTCATTGGGCGACATTGTCCATAGAATTATATTAAAATGAACGTGAGTGGGGAGTGGCAGTGGGGGTCGATATGTCTGCCTCAGATGAAGTGTATGCTGTAGAAATGCAACTTTTATTTTGAAATTGATATCAAAATGCTCTTGACGTACACTTTACTGTATGCCTCTGGTCAGTGGAGCTGCTGCTCATGCTAGTATTATTTTGCAGCCGCACGCAGCGGCCATGTTGGTAGTGCGTTCTTCAAGCAAAGGTGTATCCCTGCCACAGAACCTTCTCAGCACATTCTGGGCGACTGGATACGCAAGTGGCCCACAGAATGGCAGGTTAAAACGTAGATGATCAGTGGGCTCTGAGTCCACTTCCTAAGCGGCAAATCCGCTCCATGTTTTCAACATATCCCCAATGAAGACAGTGACTTCTAATGGGAGTTATTTATACAGTTAGTGATCATCCTGAAAACCAGGTTAGTTGGGGTACTCGAGGACTGGACTTGGAGACCCCTCACATAGAGGATGTCTGACTTAATTTACCGTTCAAAGCTCAACCGTGGGTTGGGCTATTAATGGCTATTTATTAGTGGGCTGGACTATTAATAGGTCATGTTTTGTTAGTGTGCTTGCTTTATAGAGAGACACACAACCCAAATGAACACTTCCAGCACCTGCAAACCATTATTGATTGCGGTGCTCATTGTGGTTAGGGGTGTTGCTTTTGAAAAATCGGTTTTGCGATCCTTTACCCTCTGCTTGTCGCAGGGACAGTGGAAGTTCAAGTGCAAGTGCAAGTTCCACAGACTTGCACTTGCACTTGCTGCTGTCAAACAGCGCACTTCTCATCTAACTACCCGTGTCACACTACGGAGTGTCTTCCACAAGGTGTTGAGACCCAATGTTCTTCCTGGTTGGTGATGTCTCAAGCTTTTGCTTAAATGTTGCAGCCCTCGGCCTCGGTATACTCGATGCATGAGAAACTCCAATGTGCGCTGTGTCCTCTAAAGCGTCAGGAGAAGTGGAGTTCCAGATGTATCGCGAGCTACCAACTCTGATGCGTAATGTGACAGTGGTCATTGTTAAGACGGATTTCTGAACTCTGTCCTGGTGGCGCAGAAGTTCAGAAGGCCAACCTAATTACTTGGAACAGGGTAACCTCTGGACAAGCCAGACCAATCAAGGTAGCGATCGCGGCGGTCAAGACTAGGTCTCAAGAGGGGTGAGGGTGACTGAAAGCCCGCAATGAGCACACAAAGCAAGAGCGCTTACAAACTACTCCAAACAGTTGTTATATCAAAAATATAAACACATTTATTTTAAGGCCTTTAAAACAACGACCGTAGCGAGAAAATCACAATATCACAATATTAAACCAACACATACCATATCAACACAATATATATACAAATACACAGTCGCAAGCGTTTAAAGCACGAAATATGTAGTCCACCTGAAAGGAAAGGAAAACAGGCAGTGCGATAACGTTTTAGACTCAGTTCGCCTTCAGAGGCACCTAACTAGATGGAAGTCCGAGCCCTGCGAAGAGTGGAGCCTTGTGCTCAAAGTACCTGCCACGCCGGTGCCAACGGGCAAAAGGGGAAGCTCTTCGGAGGAAGTCAGGCAGTTCGGGTTAGTGCACAGCAGAAGGAGAACAGGTTCCGCAACTCAAGCGCAGCCTCCACAGCGGGCAGAAGCAGAGCGCGAGTACGGCCAAAAGGGTGCTGTTTTTACACAGCAGGGAAAAGCAATGGGATACTGCAGGAGGGCGACCAGATCCTAGCTAAACTACTCACCGGTCCCCGAAGCAAGCAGACCCAGGCTTCTCCACGTTAGTTTCAGCAGCTGGCAGGTTCAGAAGAGCAGGGAACGCCTCGTAGTCGTGTAGAGCAAAAAGACGTCCCAATCGACGAAACCAGCACAGTTTGTTGCCGCAGCAGGACAACGGAGCGGCCGTGTGTATTCGAGCCAAATGTACACTCCTCCCTTCAGACTTGGGAACGCCAAGTGTACGAAGCGTGGGAGAGTGACAAGGACTCGGAATACAACACAACCTGGCGGCGGTTACAGAGCAGGACTCCCTTGTAAGCTGGTCAGTCAACTGGATGGCCCAGAGACACTTCCGAAGGCTTGCTTGGCAGGAGAGGATGAAGTCGCCGGGAATAGCTGTTCCTGCTATTCCAAAGGTCGAAGCACCAGTACAGGCCTTCTGGTTCGATCCAAGGAGGAAAGGGTTTCACAGGACGACAGCAGTGCAAAGGAGGATTCCTTCAGCGGGTCACCAGCGATTCCTCGGTCCAGCCTCGTGGTTGCAGGATACTTGGCTCCTGTATTCCTTCGTTCGGGAGAACTCAGGAGATCGACATGGTAGTGGTGTTTCCAGCCCCCTCTTATCCACGGTTCCCTTCGCGCCAAAACGGAGGGGAGCCAATGGGAGATCCGCTCATCAACACACATACCATACGTGGACCAATCACGGACCACGGTGGTCCCAGGCATTCACACCACCCTAGACTCTCTGGCACCCAGGATGTGTATTGGGACCAGACATCCCAGCCCACACCCTGGAGGCACACAAACGACATGTAGAAGCCCGCGAAAGCAACCACGTTTCGCGGGAAAGTACATGCCCAAATAAGGAAGGCCCCGGGTCTCTCGACCTGGGGAAGGTGAAGGGAGCAAGACGGTCAGTGGACAAGACAAAGGAGCCTCGTGGTCTGGCCATTTTGGGAGCCAGGCCACCATTTTGGGTTCAGTGCGAAAAACGTGCTCAGAACGCCAAAAGGAGCTCAAAATAAACAAAACGATCGCTGCCACCATTCGAGTCCCTGAATGACTTGCACCGATCAAATACCATCCTAAAAGAGTATCTAGGGCCTGTAGAAGGCTAGAGACCCAAGAGAGCTGTAACTTAGCTTACAGTGCCCTCTTGTGTCATGTTGCACTAAAGCCGCAACACGATAAAAGAAACTACGGGAAACAGCGTTCCCCGGTACTGACTGTCTTAAGGGCATGTCAGTTTCCCCATAAGAAAAGGAGCGAAAGCCCAGAGGAGTGCGGCAGAAGGCTGCACTTCTCTGGCAAAGTCAGGAACAAGGTGAAAAACAACAGCAAAAAGTTTAGGGGTTGCCACATGGAAGGAAAATTCCCTACAATTACGAAATCTTTCCTAACACTCGCCCCTCCCAGACTATGGACAGGGGGAACTAATCCACCCCTGGATGAGTCTCTTGTTCAGGTCGGTAAAACATTCTGGACAACCCATCAGCATTGCTATGTTGGACACCTGGCCTATGCTCAATGGTGAAGTCGAAGCCTTGTAGACTTATGGACCACCTAAGCAACTTTGGATTCTCCCCCTTCATGTTCATTAGCCACTTTAACGGCTTATGGTCAGTTTGCACAGTGAAGTGGGTCCCATAGAGGTAGGGCCTCAGCTTCCTTAGGGCCCACACAACAGAGAAACATTCTTTCTCTACCGTGGACCATCTGAGCTCTCTGTCCTTAAGTTGGCGACTAATAAAACCGATAGGGTGTTCCTTACCCTTCTCATCTACTTGTGATAGTACAGCTCCTATCCCAGTGTCAGAGGCATCCGTCTGCACGATAAAAGGTCTTTGATAATCAGGGGCCCTTAGGACAGGGGCCTGGCACAAGGAGTCTTTTAAGCCATTGAAGGCCTTCTCACACTCGTCGGTCCAAGTTACCTTCTTGGGTTTCTTCGGAGTTGTGAGGGCAGTCAGAGGAGCAGCTATGGTGCCATAGTCTGCCACAAAATTGCGGTAATACCCCGTGAGTCCTAAAAAGGATCTCACTTGGGTTTGCGTAGTGGGGGTAGGCCAGTCTTGTACTGCTTGTACTTTACTGGGTAGAGGCTGTATCCTCCCTCCACCTACTTCATGTCCAAGGTAAACCACTGAGCCTTGTCCAATCTGGCATTTACTAGCCTTTATGGTCAAGTGGGCTTTCTGAAGAGCCTGGAGCACAATCCTGAGGTGTTTCACATGGTCTTCCCAGGTGGCACTGAAAACTGCTATATCGTCTAGATATGCAAGACAGAATTCGTCCAACCCATTCAACACATGATTCACAAGCCTCTGGAAAGTGGCAGGTGCATTCTTCAACCCGAACGGCATTACCCGGAATTGGTAAAGGCCGCCTGGAGTAGAAAATGCCGTCTTCTCCCTGGCATGTTCTGCTAAAGCTATTTGCCAATAGCCAGCAGTGAGGTCAAACGTGCGGAGGTACTTGGAGGCACCCAAAGTATCCACCAGCTCATCTGTTCGAGGCAAGGGGTGTGCATCTGTCTTGGTGACAGCATTCAGAGCCCTGTAATCCACGCAGAACCTCAATTCAGAAGTGCCTGCCTTTGGAACCAACACCACAGGACTGGACCAAGGACTACTAGAGGGTTCAATCACCCCAAGATCTAACATCTTGTTGACCTCGGTCTTAATATAAGACTGTACTTTATCTGACATCCTGTATCCCCTACTTTTGGTAGGTACACTGTCTCCTGTGTCAATGTTATGTTTGCACCAAGGTGTCAAACCAGGGGACTGTGAAAACAGGGGGGAAAACTGCCTAAGCAAACTTTTCACCTCAGCCTGCTGATCAGAAGTCAGGTGAGGGGCCACTCGGACACCCTCAACGGAGCTATCTGAAGGACCGCTCTGGAACAGGTCGGGGAGAGGTTCAGACTCCTCTTCCTCAACGTCTGACGCCAGTAGCAGTGCTGCGATTTCGACTCTTGGGACGAAAGCCTTCAGCCTATTCACGTGAAACACTTTTGGAGCCTGTTCAGGCCTTCCAAGGTCCACTAAATAGTTCACCTCACCCAGGGGCTCCACCACTGTGTAAGGGCCGGACCATTTGTCCTGTAAAGCTCGAGGCCTTATAGGATTCATGATCAGGACTTGCTGACCAGGTGTAAAGTTGATGAGGGAAGCTTTCTGGTCGTACCAATGTTTCACCAGCGCTTGCCCTGCCTTCAATTTATCACTAGCCAAGCCCATCAGAAGTACCATCCGTTTTCTGAGCCCTAGCACATAATCAACTACATTGGTAGTAACAGGGGGAGTGGGCATCTCCCATCCCTCTTTGACGATGGCTAAGGGTCCCCGTACGGGATGACCGAACAGAAGTTCGAAGGGGCTGAAGCCAACACCCTCCTGTGGTACCTCTCGGTAGGCAAACAGCAAGCATGGTAAAAGAAGATCCCATTTTCTTCTCTGAGGCTCCTCCAGAGCCCCAATCATGCTCTTTAACGTTCTGTTGAAACGTTCCACCAGACCATTGGTCTGGGGGTGGTATGCAGAAGAGAACTTGTAGGTGACCCCACATTCTTTCCACATAGCCTGCATATACTTCGACATAAAGTTGCTGCCACGATCTGACACAACTTCTTTAGGGAAGCCAACCCTAGTAAATATGCCGAGTAAAGCTTTTGCAACTGACTTGGCAGTTACAGTCTTCAATGGGATGGCCTCAGGATACCTGGTTGCATGGTCGACCAGCACCAGGATAAACCTATTGCCCGAGGATGTTTGCGGGTCAAGGGGACCAACGATGTTGATCCCTACCCTTTCAAATGGTACCCCCACAACTGGGAGCGGTACCAACGGAGCTTGGATTGTCGCGCCAACCTTACCAGACAACTGGCAGGAGGCACAACTCCTGCAGTGACTTTCTACTTGCACCCCCATCTTGGGCCAGTAGAAGTGCATGGATAACCTTTGCTTGGTCCTCTTTATACCAAGGTGACCAGCAAGGGGAACTTCATGCGCCAACTGCAGGAGGAAGGGCCTAACAGCAAGGGGAACCACCAACCTCCTATGGTCTCCTTCTGTAGACTCTGTGGGCTCACTATACAGGAGTCCACCTTCCCAATAAATCCTATGCTTCCCAGGAGGTTCACCCTCAAGCTGGGAGCAGGCCTGTCTCCTTAGGCCTTCCAGAGATGGGCACTCACGTTGGCCTTTACTGAATTCGTCCCTATCAGGACCTCCTTCAACTAACAAGTCTTTTAGTTCAGGATGATCGTTGGGGTCGAATACTTCAGGCATCGCCACCTCCTCGTCAGGCCCGGGCGATTGACCAACTTCCTCCACCGCAGTGGTAGGCGAGCTCGGGGGAATATTCTCTTTCCCTCGTTTTGACTTGTAGACTCCTTTCGCCTTGGGTTTCCCCTTTGGCTGGGGCGGCGTATTGGACTTGGCCAATGCTGCCCGTGCTTGAGACCGTGTGTAGGGTCTTTCGGCAGTGTCTCCTACGAGCCCTAAAGCTCTGAGATCATTACCTAACAAGACCTTTCCCGGGACGTTTCTCTGAATGCTCACTGGAATCCTGACTGCTGTACCATTTAAAGTAAGATTTACAGGGATCACGGGAAACATACGGAGGGGGCCGTCAGCCAATTTAGTGGGCATCAGAGTAGCTCTGGCAACTTCCTCTGAGTCTACCAAGGTAGAATCCACTACAGTGCGACTGCACCCACTATCCCTAAGAGCTGGAGTATCCACTCCATTGATCAGCACACTGTCTTTAAAGTAGTGCTTGGTATTATCCGGAATCCTAGCATAAGCCTCTGCGACTTTAGGCTCCCAGGAACCCAGGGACACTAAAACTACCTCAGCCTCTATTCTGCTGGGAAATGAGTCTGAGGAGAAGGATGCTCCTGTAATCTCTTCTTCCTCGTAGGAGGAGAAGGCCAGATTAGCGGAGTGGACCCTCAAAGGTCTAACCTTACACCGGGGATCCCCCTTCACATGGTCAGTTGCTCCACAAGAAAAACAAGCCCCAGTGGGTCTGTTTACGTAGGGAGGCTTATTGTAACCAGAGTTCTGTTTCGGAGGCGAACCTCCACTACCCTGTGAGTTCTCTTGTGTCGTACCCTTGTTTTTCTTTTTGTGGCCCTTATGGGAAGAAGATTTAGCAGATTCCCCACCCTCCATATCTTTGGACTTTTTCCCTTCCTCCTGCTTACCAGGATGAGTTTTGTCCTTATGGGACACTCGATGTGACACCCATAAGTCTGCTGCAATGGCAAGCTTCTTAGGATCTATCTCCTTCGAATCGGCCAAATGCTGCTTAAGCTCCGGGGAAGAAGAAGCAAAAATATGTTCCAGCATGACAAGATTTATCATGCCTTTGAAGGTAGAAACCTTATAACCTTCGAGCCAGCCAGTTAAGTTTTTCAAAGATTCAGCGACATAAGATACCCAAGTACCACCTTCCTTTTTCTTATACTCTCGAAAACGCTTTAAATATTGGGCCGGAGTCTTCCCAAACTTTAAAATGAGAGTTTGCTTTAACATTGCGAAATCAGCCCGCTCAGCCTTCGACATTTCCATAATGGCACCACAGCCAGAATGGGGCAGTCTACTGAGCAACCACGCAATCTTATCAGCATTGTCAACTTCTTGAACTTCGCATGCATACTCAAACGCATTCAGCCAGTCCATAATGTCATTCCTTTCTTCATACACACTGAGCAGATCTTTCGGAAACCGTGGATGAGAGGAAGCCCCAGACCCATGTCCAGGACCCTTGGACCCATTTGCAACCTGAAGCTTGGCCAGTTCCAACTGGTGATCCCTGTCTTTCTGTTTTTCTGCCTGTTCGATTTTTAGTTTGGCTATGCTGAATTCAAGCTCTTGCTGCCTAAACCGCAGCTCTTGCTTCTTGAATTCAAGCATAGCCTCCCCATCAGCACTGGCAGAGGAAACATTAGACATCTCGTCCTCCCTGTCCTCGTGGTCGCGATGGATCAGTGCAGCGGCAGAACCGTCGGTTCTACCAGTGAGAGCAGCCCCACCACCTTCCGCACTGTCCTCAGAAGTTATAGCGTCAAGCTGCACTTCTTGCCACGCCACGATTCTTTGGATCATTTCCAATTTAGTGCCTTGAGAGGAAACACCTCTCTCCGCACACATCTTCTTCAACGTTTCTGATTTGGAAGCATTTAAAGTTAACAAGGTATTTGTTTCCATACTGTTTGATAGGACTATGGCCTTTTTAAAGTTATATTACAACAATTCACTACGTGCACTGTTTGGAATAACCTGAAATGCCTTAGTTCAAGCGCAACACTGGATACCTTCAGTCGTATCCCACCGCTGTACACCAATTTGTTAAGACGGATTTCTGAACTCTGTCCTGGTGGCGCAGAAGTTCAGAAGGCCAACCTAATTACTTGGAACAGGGTAACCTCTGGACAAGCCAGACCAATCAAGGTAGCGATCGCGGCGGTCAAGACTAGGTCTCAAGAGGGGTGAGGGTGACTGAAAGCCCGCAATGAGCACACAAAGCAAGAGCGCTTACAAACTACTCCAAACAGTTGTTATATCAAAAATATAAACACATTTATTTTAAGGCCTTTAAAACAACGACCGTAGCGAGAAAATCACAATATCACAATATTAAACCAACACATACCATATCAACACAATATATATACAAATACACAGTCGCAAGCGTTTAAAGCACGAAATATGTAGTCCACCTGAAAGGAAAGGAAAACAGGCAGTGCGATAACGTTTTAGACTCAGTTCGCCTTCAGAGGCACCTAACTAGATGGAAGTCCGAGCCCTGCGAAGAGTGGAGCCTTGTGCTCAAAGTACCTGCCACGCCGGTGCCAACGGGCAAAAGGGGAAGCTCTTCGGAGGAAGTCAGGCAGTTCGGGTTAGTGCACAGCAGAAGGAGAACAGGTTCCGCAACTCAAGCGCAGCCTCCACAGCGGGCAGAAGCAGAGCGCGAGTACGGCCAAAAGGGTGCTGTTTTTACACAGCAGGGAAAAGCAATGGGATACTGCAGGAGGGCGACCAGATCCTAGCTAAACTACTCACCGGTCCCCGAAGCAAGCAGACCCAGGCTTCTCCACGTTAGTTTCAGCAGCTGGCAGGTTCAGAAGAGCAGGGAACGCCTCGTAGTCGTGTAGAGCAAAAAGACGTCCCAATCGACGAAACCAGCACAGTTTGTTGCCGCAGCAGGACAACGGAGCGGCCGTGTGTATTCGAGCCAAATGTACACTCCTCCCTTCAGACTTGGGAACGCCAAGTGTATGAAGCGTGGGAGAGTGACAAGGACTCGGAATACAACACAACCTGGCGGCGGTTACACAGCAGGACTCCCTTGTAAGCTGGTCAGTCAACTGGATGGCCCAGAGACACTTCCGAAGGCTTGCTTGGCAGGAGAGGTTGAAGTCGCCGGGAATAGCTGTTCCTGCTATTCCAAAGGTCGAAGCACCAGTACAGGCCTTCTGGTTCGATCCAAGGAGGAAAGGGTTTCACAGGACGACAGCAGTGCAAAGGAGGATTCCTTCAGCGGGTCACCAGCGATTCCTCGGTCCAGCCTCGTGGTTGCAGGATACTTGGCTCCTGTATTCCTTCGTTCGGGAGAACTCAGGAGATCGACATGGTAGTGGTGTTTCCAGCCCCCTCTTATCCACGGTTCCCTTCGCGCCAAAACGGAGGGGAGCCAATGGGAGATCCGCTCATCAACACACATACCATACGTGGACCAATCACGGACCACAGTGGTCCCAGGCATTCACACCACCCTAGACTCTCTGGCACCCAGGATGTGTATTGGGACCAGACATCCCAGCCCACACCCTGGAGGCACACAAACGACATGTAGAAGCCCGCGAAAGCAACCACGTTTCGCGGGAAAGTACATGCCCAAATAAGGAAGGCCCTGGGTCTCTCGACCTGGGGAAGGTGAAGGGAGCAAGACGGTCAGTGGACAAGACAAAGGAGCCTCGTGGTCTGGCCATTTTGGGAGCCAGGCCACCATTTTGGGTTCAGTGCGAAAAACGTGCTCAGAACGCCAAAAGGAGCTCAAAATAAACAAAACGATCGCTGCCACCATTCGAGTCCCTGAATGACTTGCACCGATCAAATACCATCCTAAAAGAGTATCTAGGGCCTGTAGAAGGCTAGAGACCCAAGAGAGCTGTAACTTAGCTTACAGTGCCCTCTTGTGTCATGTTGCACTAAAGCCGCAACACGATAAAAGAAACTACGGGAAACAGCGTTCCCCGGTACTGACTGTCTTAAGGGCATGTCAGTTTCCCCATAAGAAAAGGAGCGAAAGCCCAGAGGAGTGCGGCAGAAGGCTGCACTTCTCTGGCAAAGTCAGGAACAAGGTGAAAAACAACAGCAAAAAGTTTAGGGGTTGCCACATGGAAGGAAAATTCCCTACAATTACGAAATCTTTCCTAACAGTCATCAATGACTACATTAAATGAATCAGCGAATGCAGTGTTCACGTTACTCCTTTGTCCGTCTTCCTCCTCCCAATCTTTAGCCTTTGAGGAATACCCTACCCCTCAAGCACACCACTATCGTGCTTTTCACCATTTGTGCGGCACCATGCCTCCAATCATTCAATTTCCACCCGGTCTACTACTGGGTGTTTGTACTCACCTCAGTAACGATTGCTTGCTTCTTATCTAGGAAAGTGTTCTTAGCATAATGGTTGTTTATGTATTTTGTAGGCCCACTAACCTACAGGATATTCTGTCATTTGCGAACGGGGCAACCTAATCGCTTGCAACATTTGCAGAAAACTTCTTGATGTGGAGTGGGCCTCATTAAAACTGCCCGTGTCTGATGGCAACAGGGGCTCACGTCATATCCAAGCGCATGCAGTGCTCTTACACATCCTGACCTCTCCCCACTGCCCGGGCCTTACACAACCTACCGCTAACTTACAGGGGTCAAGTCCTAAAAAAAAGTTAACATACCAATTGAATGTGGTGTCACCAGAAATTAGCATATCAAGGTACCCTCTGAAAAAAGGGGAGGGACTCCGTCCACCCACATGTACTCTCGACTTGAGCCCTGCTCTCTTTCTATTTATGACTTATCCGATAACAGGGATGATTAAGGTTGAACCTGTGCACGCCGATAGTGAAGGCAGAGTCAGTCCTTCATTTATGTCAGCTGTTGCAAGGTCAGTGGTCTTGAGAAGTGGAGTTGTCAGCTCCCAGGGTGCCGGATAATAAACTGCATACACAGCGACTGATCTGATGGGTACATTCAACTGGTGTTAGTACTTAATGGACGGTGGTGCATTTACACCTTGCACTTTGCTGCTGGTAATAACTGACTCATTCACTACAGGTGAGTGATTTCTCTCAGTATCAGTAGGAGAATGAAAACATGGAGTAAGCAAGCAAGGAGGAGACATCATGTCTCTCCTGATACAGACATCCAGACATCCTGATGGAGGGTCCAGCCTCCTCAGGACCCCTCCGCAACCTGTGTGACTCACTTTCTCTTTCCATTCTGCCCTCTGGTCCGACACACACTGCTGGCCACACCTTGGATGCTTTCATCTCCACAGACATCCCACTCTCTACTCCTCTCACTACCTCACTCTCATGGACTGATCATTCTCTTTTCTCTTTTCACTTCAAGCTCTCTTCTCCTTTAGCAATGGCTCACCCTACACCTCCTCCTGCCTTCAATGTCATCCGATCCATGAAAAGAGTGTCAGTGGCTCCACCGGCTCTCCTCCTTCTACTCCAGCAGCTGACTCTCACCCTGTCACAGCCCTCTCCAATTTTCATCGTTCCATCTCCAACACTCTTGACATTCTTGCCCCGGGCATGAGGGTCTGACTGAAGCCTGCCAAAAAGTGCAACTCTTGGTACGACTCCGATCTGGATGCCCTTAAACACAAGTGCAGAGCAGCGGAACGGAAATGGGGATCTTCAGGTGCACCCTCAGACAAATTGGCCTGTCACCTTCTTCAAAGGCAATATAGACTCTGCATCTGCTCCAAGAAAAGAATCTACCTTCAAGCCTGCATCTCTGCGGCATCTAACAACACGGCCAAACTCTTCAAAGTCTCCAGCGAACTGGTCAATCTTACCCCAGCCGCATCCTCTACTACATCTATCCAGGCCCTTTGCTTGGCCCTGGCCACACACTTTACCACCAAAAGACAAGCCATCCTGTCCTCTCTCTCTTCTGCTTCCCCCTGCACCAACAGCTCTTGGGCCCCCCTCGGCTGTCCCCACCCCTCCCCCACTTCTCTTCTCACTCTCAACTGTCACACCCGATGAGGTCTCTAGACAAGTCCGGTCTATGAAAGACTCATCCAAACAGGTGGACCCCTGCCCCTCCAAAACCATCAAGGACAATGTTGACACTCTCGCTCCAGCCTTGGCCGACCTCTCTTTCACCACTGGAGTTTTCCCCTCTCCCCTCAAGCACTCCCTTGTGCACCCTATGCTAAAAATAAAACTCCGCCAACACATCCATTCCGGCAAACTATCGCCCGATCTCAATCACCCCTTTGCTGGGAACACTCCTGGAGAAGCTGTCTATCACTCAACTTACCCTCCATACTGAATCTGATGCTTGTCTCCATGGCCATCAGTCAGGCTTTAGTGCATCCAGAAGCACGGAAACTGCTCTTCTGAGCACCCACGAAGACCTGCTCTCAAATCTTGACTCCAACTCTCCCTCTGTCCTGATTCTTCTCGACCTCTCTTCTGCTTTCGATACGGTAAACCACAACATCCTGATCACCCGTCTCCATGATACCCTAGGCATCAGAGATCAGGCACTAGCATGGCTCGCGTCCTTCCTCTCTGACTGGCCCTCCCATGTGCAACTCAGGCCCGTTCTCTTCTCTACCACTCTCTCTACTTGTGTTGTCCTCCAGGGATCTAACATTTCCCCCTGGTTTTTCAATATCTACATGGCCCCCTTGGCTCACAAGAGCTCTACCTTTACCTTTAACTTTCAGTGTTATGCGGATGACACACAGTTCTCTTTCAGGCTACCAGCATCCTACTCCTCCTCTTCCTCTCTCATTCTTGACTGTCTATCCACAATCCAGGCTTGGTGTGCTGCTAACGATCTATGCCTGAATGCCAATAAGACAGAGATCGTACTGATTGGGAGCCCTCCACCCGCATTCCCACTTTCTCTCTGGCCGGCCTCCCTTAGCCCTGCGCCCTCACCTACCAATGAGGAAAAAAAACTTAGGGTCATCTTCGACTCCACTCTCTCCTTCTCTTCGCACATCTCAGACATCTCCAAAAAGTCCAACTACCAACTGCATCTCCTCAGAGGTATTCTACCTTTTCTCACTTTCCCCCAGAGGCTCATCACCTCGAGAGCCCTGGTTCGCTCTAGGGTAGACTATTGCCACGGCCTCTTTCGCAATCTTCATACGTCTACTCTATGTCCTCTACAAGTCATCCAGAACAGAACCGTGAGACTTATCCTTGGCCTCAAGCCCTGGGACTGCATCTCTCTAGTGCAGAAATCCCTCCACCGGCTCCCCATGGCTGCAAGGATTAAGTTCAAGACCATCTGCAATATTCACAAGGCTTTCTGGGTCTGGGGCCCACACTATCGACAACGCTCTCTTCCTAAATACTCTTCCTCTAGAGTCCTCCGCTCATACTCCTCCCACTCTCTGTGGGTAAGTCGCTTTCACAAACAGAGATTTGGGGGTAGGTCTTTATGCTCTGCAGGTGCTTCGCTCTGGAATAGCCTCCCTGCCCCTCTCTGTCTTGAGCCGGAGCACCTTAAGTGCCAGAAACTCCTCAAGACATGCCTTTTCCCTTCCTCCTTCCCTCTCTCTCTCCCCCGCTAACCTCCTTTCTTTTCTCTTCACTCTTCCTCCCCTCCCTAACTCTGTTCAGTTTTTGCTGACTGGTTTCCTGGTTCACCTCCAGAGCCTACAGGTCTCAGGCTCCCCCGCCAGTCTTTTGCACTTGCCTCTGAGCTGCTGCACTTTGTTCAACATTACTGCACTTTCAGTTTACGCTCCTTCAGCAGGGAAACCTCTCTGCACTTAACCCAGGGCCCTGCTTTACCGGACTCTTTGTGCCCCCCCGCCTACCACCATTCTCTGCACCTCTGTACGTATGCATGACCTAAATGTACTAGGACCAGTTAGTTCTTCTGTTCTGTCCCCCGCCACCATTTTCTGCCCCCCCCCGAGCTTGGTCTCAACTGTGCCACTTCATGCACTTGCACTAGGAGAAATGTCGTCCAGACATCCCTTCTAGGTGCTCCACTCCCCCCAGATGGGTGAAGGAGAAAACAGGAGGAAGCATTCCAGACACTCGAGGTCGTCGCCTTCTTTACCTTGTGCTACTACGACCCTCTCTAGGTTTCCATCTACAGTTGCAGGGAGGATCTCCCCAGACCAGTGTTGTTGCAGTACTGAACGGGCAAATTTCCAGTTGACACTCGCAGTCGTCCCCACCAGTCCAATGCTGTTTCCCTGTAAGGAGTTTGTGGAAGAAGTAGCTGGCCAGCTCAAAGTTAACCTGGCTTTGCAGTGGGTGGATAGCCTCTCCAAGCTTTCCACCCCACTCCCGGGCCCTCCCCAATCCCAAGCAAGAGGACGCCTAGAGCTGTTATAGCCTGGTGGAGAGCAAAGGTCGTGTTCTCCATTGAAATATCAAAAACTTTTTTCTCCATTAGAGGAAAGATCCAGATGAGGTCTCATTATGCAGATGGTAGGCAACTATATAACCCATCCAAGCATTTGGAGGGAATATTACTGATACCCTCATATAGTGGGATGGCTTAAGGTGTCTTTGCCACCAAAGATGGAAGCTTATTTATTCCATTGTGAACCAGGATGCACTTTGATTTGTGCAGACCATCCTGTGACACTCCTCTGCCTGGATACTACACTGGACTGAGTCACAAAAGTAAACCTGCCTGGGGACACATTGAGTTCTGAATCGCCCCCATAGTCCTTTCTTGGTGAGCTTCTTTTGAAACGCCTTAAAACAGTAAGATATATTGCTTTATAAAATAAGCTGGAAAGGGTCTTGCAATGATGGACCCGCCATTCACAATGTCTTACCCTTGTAATTGAGCACAATCAACACGAGAAGATGCACAAGTTGGGTCAGGGCAATAGCACTAGAGTGGCAGTCTCTCTACAGGGGTATGCTGGGGGCTGGCACCCATATCATGCTTTGGATGGAACCAGCTCTCTCAGAAAGTTCACACGGCTGAGAGGGTGTCAAGGAGGGGTGTTGCGAGGTCTGGAAATGATCCGGGCTATGCTAAAGTCGGGGCTGTCGGGACTCGGGGCTAGCTAGACCTTTGGTTGTAGCCCCTGAGCTTCTATCCGGGGCTGCAACCAAAATACCTGGGGTTATAGCCCCCTCAATCCCCCCAGCAACGCCTCTTGCATCAATATCTATCAGCAATGTGGGTGTGAGACGAGGAAGCCTGAATATATCATTTGTTTACATTTGTTTTTCATTTTATTGGTTCTTTGTAAAGCGCAATAAACAACATTCACTGTTCAACATTCATATGAAGGAGTCAAAAGAGAGGAAAGAGGTTAGGGCTTCTGGGGCACCAGGAAGGGAGAAAACAGGGCCTGGGAATGTACAGCTCGGCAGGACCCCGGATACTTGGAGAACCCACATGGACAAAGCAAAGAAGAACCGTCCAACAGAACAAGTGCGAAGAAGTAAGTCCCTAACACACTTCTTGAACTAAGACCTGGTCAACTGATGGCAGACCCCCTGGAAGAGGGGCGGGGTTCTGACCACAGGGACCCAGAACCCTGGCTGCCCATTAAACCTAACCTGGGTACGGATAGACCTATTGAATCATGGATGATGGCGTCTTAATTAACTGAAAGGGTCCCATTTAATCCGCAAGAGGGTCGAATGGTTTGAAACAGAA
This sequence comes from Ambystoma mexicanum, assembly GCF_040938575.1. Taxonomy (NCBI): domain Eukaryota; kingdom Metazoa; phylum Chordata; class Amphibia; order Caudata; family Ambystomatidae; genus Ambystoma; species Ambystoma mexicanum. Next base: position 667,590,147 of record NC_090939.1, on the reverse strand, counting down.
GATCATTATTTTGAAGAAATTACAGATACACATCTGTCTACCACCTGCCCCTTAACCCTTCCCCTCCCAAATCCTGCTGTGCCATTCTTCCAAATACTTAAGGCAGCCAGGATTTGATTTGTTGAGCCAATGACTAGACAAATCTAGCTGAGTTTTCAGAATGTCCAAAAAGCTAAGCAAATAATCCCCATTGAACTATTGAACTTCACCATGTGCAAGTTTTCTTCATACATGTTACACGTGGCTAGCCTGAAAACTAGAAGAGACTTTTTGGATATTAACACAAGAAGCTCGACAGGATCTCATACACTATGGAAAACCATTTGAAGAAGGCCGACAACTAAACACGCTGCCACACTAGCTGGAGCAATTTCCAAACTGGGACTATAGGGACTAATATCTATGCATCAGATTGAACCTATTTCCAACGGGAGAAATCCTAAACGTGAGATCAACTCAACAAGTGAAGACCACATGCAGCTGGTGCCAGAATCCAAAGGTCGGAGAAAATTGAAAACATCTAGTAATGTTCTGCCCGGGTTTAGAAGATACACGAAGCAAACTGATGGCAGAAATCACATTGAAATATATGGAAAAATCATATGAGGAGTGGTGGTTGGAGTTGTTGAGAGGTCATCGAATCAGCCTCATTATAGCGTTGATGAAACTATTACAAGTCATATTTAACAAAGTGAACTAAGAAATACAGGAAATAGGGTCTGAAGAAGTCAATCACAAAGTCAGTGGGCCTCATTGCGATTTTGGAGGTAGCTATTCCGTTTTTTAGCGGCATGTCTACCCCCAAACTCGGGTTCGGGTCCCGAAAAATGGGATTTACCGGACCATTCTGACGTTTGCGGGCCCGGTATATCCCATTTTCGGGACCCGGTAGGTCACCATTCCCATTTGAGCCCCATAGGGCTCCATGGGAATGGGGAGGATGCTAACAACGGTCCCGTCATTAACGGGACCGTTGTTAGCATCCTGGTCTGCTCGCAGGTGCCGGTATGCACGTCTGGTCAGATCAGACGTGCATACCGCCACCCGCGAGCAAACTCGTAATGTGGCGGCGTGGAATGAACGGTGCCGGTGCCTTACCGGCACCATTCCTTCCGCGGCCGCCAGGGTAGTAATGAGGCCCAGTGACTTTATCGTACAGTGGCGGTCATTTTTTTTTAAAAAAATGAGTAATTGATACATGAATTGCAAAAAGTGGTAAAAAGTTTTGCATCTAAAAACCAATGAAAACCAATAAAAAAAAATAACTACAAAAAAACATTTTGCCCACTGGGTTCAGAAGTCCGTCTCTAAAGGCAACATTTTAGCTAAATTACCTACTAAAGAAGGCTACTGCTCTTGCGCCCCCAGGCCTCTGTCCATCCTGGCACACCGGGAGGATACAGACCTTTCAATGACTCTTCTCATCCCCTTTCCCTCACAGCATACTCCTGTGCCCTCCAGCATTGCCACCCGGGCGCTGCCCTGCAGAGGCTTTTCCTCCACCTTACAAACGAGGACCACCAAATTGGACAAGGGCAAAAATCTTTGCGCGCCACAGCAGAACCCCCCACAGACCACCAATGTGGCACGTGCCCTTCGCCCGTCCGCAGCCCTCCTCTCTGTTCCCCTTAAATGGACACGTCTACGTCCGCCATTTTAGTTGACACCAAACCTCTGTCCATCACCAGGCTACTATGGAATGCACGTGTCTTGCATCGTGCGCATTCCACGATAATCGACCACTTTCATTATTCAATTATGCTAAGCCGCGTGGTTTTCTGGACTGACTCACGCAGTTGGAGCTCCCTGGAAGTTGGCCTGCTCGGCGGAGAGTGTGGGACCCGTGGTTTAGGAAGGCGTACTAATAGCATTCCTCGTGGTGGTTCCAGCGGCTGCGGTAAGAGAAAGTTTATTTGTCATGAAATGCCGCAGCGCCATCTTTTCAGTTAGAGCAGGAACTGGAGCTCGGGGGATTGTGGGACGGCAATGGGGAGCGTGTTATCCTTACGGATGTCCTTGAAATATGTGCGTTTATACCGTATCCTCCCGCAGGGTAAATCCTTTTACTGGTGTTACCTTTGCCTTATTGTGTGATCGTTGCTTCCATCGTTTTCTTTTCTTTTCTTTCTTTTTTTCTGTAATTTATCATTTTTAATTATACAGGTACACATAGCAGACAATACCATTATCAGAATACAATACACGTTACAAAAAGGGGGGATTGTAACAAATCAGCGCTTGATTTGATAGCAAGCATTTCAAAACATCGCAACGCTATCGTAAATAAACGGAATATCCCATCCCTAGCTAACATATTTAACCATTAACATAAGCAACTGCATGGACACGCACCACCGAATGGAAGCAGTTCTAGACCATACGCATGCAGTGAGAAATCAGTATTAGTAATTGTAAGCATACAGGTTGTTGAAAGTGTCCCAGATCAATTGGTAGTTTTGAACCAAACCTTTTCTGAAATAATTGTTCTTATATAATGCACTTAATAAGAAGACCAGTTTCTAAGTACAAGAGCAGTATTCGAACCCGTGTTGTTAGGCATTGATTTTCTTCCAAAGCAAATGCATTGCCCCTGAGCTATCCCCCCAATACCCTTTCTCCCTCTAACAACTTTTCATGTTCTATGATTGAGACATTAGACTATGGACATGGATGGCGCGGTACAAAAATAGGTCTACATTAAAAAAAACTAAAAAAAAAATACAATGAAGCCCAAAACACTGAATTTGCTTCGGTCGAATTCCGAAAATGTTTTTGTTTTGCTTTCTTTAAAAATAATGCAGGTGGAGACCCCCGCACTCCCACCTACCCCCACTTTTATTTATACACATAGCCAACCCCCCATCCATTTATTTAAAAAAGGGTACAAAAATCTGGGCTAAATTCAACAACATTTGTTTCGGCCTTGATTTCTGATTGGATTTTTGAGGAGATTCACTAAAACTCTCAATGCATATCGCCGCTGATGAAGCCACTTGTGAAATGGTCGAAACACTGTAAAATGTTCAACAGCAAGTCCAGCAATGGCTAACTACCATTTAGTGACACCCAAGCTGCTCAGTGTGAGGTGGTACGGGCTCGTTGAATATTTCACTGGCATACCCTATAGAACGGCTGCATATTTAATGGCAATTCCTGTCACGTTTGCTATTCATTAACTAGGTTTTAAAATCTGGGGCCTCTTACTTCATTTATAATTACTTCTTGGGATTGAAAACTTGCTTAGTTAACCAGTACAATACAAGCACATGATCCATGCATGCAAGCAGGCCAAGGCAGGCGGTAGAACAAAAACAAAACAAGAACACTTCAGCAGAAAAGTCACTCCTCAGTAGTGTTGCAGTGATTTGTGTTTTTACAGGGATGTCTTAAGACATGGGCAGACTGGGCACATGCCCAGGGCCTCGATACTGGGGGCCCCAAGCTGCGAATTTAGTGATTGCCTGCCAATGGGGGCAGCCTGCAGCAGGTTCTTTGAAGAGTGACATGCCAGTGAACGCTCATTATGGGAAAGACTGTGTTTTTTAAAAAAAATCGCTTTGTATTTACTGTAGTCATCTGTAAACTCAATTGATGAAGATCAAGCTAATTTTTGATGAACATGCGTAAAAAAAGCACCCAAAGAGGCTGACTCATCCGCCTCTATTGTGCAAATAAAAATACCTACCAACAGAATCTCCACTGCTCTACAGATATTCGGACAATTCACGAACTTCCAAAATATCTCACAATTTTTCCAGATCCTAACATCACAACAACGTTCCTGAGATTACAACTAAACACCGTACCAACAAGATCAAACCTTGCCATTGCTAGACAGATACCCTTTACAGATCAATAATGTTGCTTCTGCAAAGTCCAACGCACACCCGAAACTCTATATCACCTTGTGATGGAATGCCAGCTACTTTCAACCCAACGGGAACAATTTGGTGGCTTCTTCAAACTTTCAGCGCAACAAATCAACACAGAGGAAAGATGGATTGCGTTACTGAACGGCCAAAACAACAAATATATTTACACAATTGCCCTGTTCCTTCAAAGCATTCTCGAACTTAACACGTAGAGCCACTGAGAGTCATTTACTCTGGAACTCTCCTAAAGTCTCTCTACATAAATGAAAAAGTTTACAATTAAACTACATTAAAAAATAATTGTGCAATTATTTTTCAATTGAGGAAAAAAGATTTCATATTTAGGATCTGATTTGCAAAAGACTTTTGCATCCAAAATCTGTTATCAAACTCTGTCAAAATCGGGACTTTGGGAAGTTGTGCATTGAACAGTGTTCCCAGGGGCATGTTGTGCATTGTGACAAGTGACTGCAAACATGCCATACGTCACTAGCAGCGGGGGTGAATCAAGTGCACGTCACACAGGATACCCCGCTCGTCTACCAATTTTGCAAGGTGGCGTTCGCCGCAGGACTGTAACAGATGCAGTTCACACAGGGAAGGAAACCACGATGGCAATACCCAAAGGAAGAATTCACCGCAGGAGTATAACAAACCCCACTCACTATCCAGCATTCACCATTCAACCGGCATAGATATATTTATTCAGGTTGCTCCTGGACAGTCCCCCTTCTCTTCTGCCCCAGCCTCATCCTGAAATGCTAGTTCTAGTTTTGACATTTAAAAAGACTTGCCTTGATTACAGATTATTCCATTTGTTGCTCACTTTCCTCAGCGTGACCTCAATTTACCCTCCTCTTTGTGGTGTTCATCTCCTCCCATGTTTGACCCAATTGAACAACTACGCCACCACTTCAATGCTGCTAAGATTGTTTATAAGTCTCCTGTTTGTCAAACAGCCCCAAAGACTTGACTGAAACCCAAGTACACACATGCATCACCAATCCATTGACCAAACTCCAGGTCATCTGTGATGAAATGACTACTGACCTGCAGGAATGTAGGGGTGATTAGTCTTTAATAACCCTACTCAGACCCACACTACTACTAAACCAGCACTGATCCCAACCATGAAGGTAAAACAGTCACAGACTGAAAAGTATACCACCTTCGACTTGTGTTGTGGCGCAGGCCGAGGGGCGGGCCACATCTTCAGGGAGGTGTAACCTGATAGCAGTAGCAACTGAAACAACTTTAGTACAATGGTCCAAAATAAACGAATGTCCTATCAAGTTTCTAGTAATTGATATGCTTGTAATCAAACAATAGATAGCAAACAACTAATCAGAAAACGCTAGAAAAACCCACCCCTGTAAAAGGAACAGAGAATCCAGACTTTTGTGAAAAGGACACTCTTGGCAGGTGAGCAGTGGTGTCCGGGTAATATATTGGCACAATGTCACTGTTCTTCAATATGTCTTTGAAGAACAATGTAGAGAAAAGGGCTTAAAAGTCACTATGGTTCCAAAAAGTGTTCTGTGGGACAGTGTCCCTTCACACTACTTGTACTCTTGTCTTGAGCACTCAGCTGTATTGAACTGGGCTTCTAGTCTTCTAGGCGTGTTTGCCATGTTCACGCTGGTGTTGAGACATTTGAGTCAATGTGGTTCCACTCATGGTCAGTGTCAAGCTGTTTCAACAGTGCAGGCTCACAATGGGACAGTTTGGGGCAGCATTGAAATCTGCAGCAAGATGATGGCTCTGGTGGGTAGAATCGGCATTCGAGATGGGCAAGTCAATCCTTCCAGCAGTTGAGTTACTACTCCAACTAGTTGGTCCTACGATACTAAGTCTGCAATCGGTTTGCGATGAGTCATTCCACTTCATTGGGCTGGGTGGGTATCTGGATGGCTCGAAGTATAGCAAGCCATTCGAGGTTTTTGTAGAGTGCCAAAAGCAGCCTCTTGGGTCCTGTGGCAGCTTGAGGGCATTGAGCATGGCTGGTCTAGATTGAAAATGCCTACAGGCAATGAAACATGATTCCAAGGCTTCTAGCTGGCTGGGAGACCCAATGCAAGGGCTCCAGGTCAATGTGAGTTCTTATGTTCTGCACTCCAACTCCAGGGAGCTTGACTGACACCTAAGGGGATATTCTACCCTGTGGAAAAAGATTTTGGTTCCAGGGAAGCCAGCAGAGAGACCTTAGTCCACAGCAATTCATCCCCATTGTTCCCTGGGGATATTTACGGGACACAACTGGCCTCTTCCTTGAATGCCGTCTTCACCTCACTGGTGGAGGACTATGGAATGGACTGTTCTCCCAACATCTGGTCTTTGTGATCCAAGGACTTATCAATGGAGGAGCAGATCTTAGAGAAGCAACATGTCACAGAGGATTGGTCAAGAGCAAACCTGCTCTAATGGATCCAATCCCGTCTGTTATAAAAAAAAGTGCTCTTTGCATTTTGACATCATGCCCAGAGTGCTTTGCCCTGCAGGAAATGATGGTTAGGGGAAGAATGTGGTAGAGCACTATAACATAAACCAAGATGGCTGAACCCCTCTCTCAGTCCACATTTCACTTCTGGCCACTCCAACTCTACCCACTTCCATGACTGCTGACTGTAAATGGACTCCAGTTGTTAGCAACCTGGTATGAGTGAGGCTTTGCTATGTCAGTGTTGCCTTTGAAGCATTAGTCTCCTTGTGAAGGTTTCTGTGCCCTAAGTGGAAGGTGTTGCATCTTGCAGGAGGATCAAAAGTTAGCAGCTTGGCTATTGTCTCACAGGGCAGCTGTGGAGAGAGTCAGATCAGACACTAATACTCATCAGTACTGTCATAGCCGGAGCATGCTCACACAGATGACACTAGTGTAACAGCAAATTGCTTTGACTGTATAATTGTGCGCTCTTAGTAGCCACCATGCCCGAACCAAATATGGCTTTTATTTCAAGGTTTGCGTGCCACCAGAATGACTAAGGCATACAATTATTATGTTTGGACACAGATGTGACCTTTGAACCTCCCCTGTGCTACTGTAAGGCTGATGCTGAGGGTGCCAGGAGGCTGTTTCAGCTAAGCCATATGTGTGCACTATAATATTGACATGGAGCATTTACAAAAGGGGGCACTGATTAGAAGATCTCACTTTCAGAAACAGAATTACCTGCATCATCTTATGCAATAAAAAAACTCAGCCTATCCCACCCTCACCAAATGACACTGTCACATAACTCCTGGTCATCTAATCAAACAATTTACTTAGATCTGCTAAGCACGACAGCCCTCATGAATACCACAATTGTTTCCTATTTAATTGCTTTTAATTAAATGTTTACCTTGCTGGCCTGGCTGACTTGCCTTCAGTTGCCAACCTTGTAGCTGCTCACGCCTTTCTGCAATGGAGTTTCATCTCACATGCACTCATTGAATCACATGTATAAAACAGCCTTTTCTGATGCTACTAACATATGATGCTCTTTGACCCGGCAATTAAATGTAGTTTTATTGTTGGGTAGCTATCAACTTCATGCAGGAAAATGTATTCCCGGCATCAAAGTCTCAGCAGTTACTTCTGACTGACAGAATTTAGAAAAGGAAACAGATGCTGGTGGCTCCCAATGGAAGCTATACCCAGCATGTTGCATATTGTCGAGCTGATAGATTCTTCGTCGTGCTTCTGTGAATAGGCTTGAATGCCAAACATCACTACTGCAGCAATATGAATGGAGATATATTTGTGACATTAAGCACTTGTTTAATAATTCATTTAATTATTGTGCCAACTATGGTGCTCTTGCCTAATGTTCACCATCCTTAAGATAAGAATTTTTTTAATGTCTACCCAAGGTATTCGCACATACAGTTTTGAAATGCATGTCAGCAATTGTAATACAGGGTCATACTTGTGGGTTTACCTGTTTTAGGGCCTAAGCTCTCATGCAGAGCTTTTGGAGGTGTACCTTTAAACAGCTGCTCTTTGATGGCTAGAGTATTTTTCGTTGACCCCATGAACCATGTTTTTTGCATTGTACAGCCCCTCTTTGCCAACATCCAATGAACTGTGATAGCATAAAAAAAGAGAAAAATGGCCACAACACTGCAGGGTGGGAGAGGTCTTTTCTCCATTGCAGACCGCAATTCGTTTTTTTTTTTTTTTTGGACCAACAGAAATAGTAAAAACACTATATCCATGAGCCTGATCAAAGCAATACAACTATTTATTGACACTTTGAAATAATATAACATTATGTGTTTTCTACGTAGAGGGTATGCTAAATAGCTCTACATCAATTATGTTTTCTATTTGTTTAATAGACCATCACACTTCATGTTAGAAATAATCTTTTTTCTACTTCCAATGGGAACCAGGTGGTCATTCAAATAAAGGAAATAAGGCCTGCAGCCTGCTAGGTCACTGTCCTCCCCCACAGGACGCTGAATATTATTTGATGAACACCTTTTTAGGAATTCCCTCAGATCCGTAAAAATAGATGTCATTCCATGAAACCGAATGCTGTCACTTTAAGAACCTGGCTTTTTGACAAATATGACTAAATCCTCAATGCAATTGTTTAATGTCTTTGTAACTGAATGTAATCTTGTAACAAACGCTGTGATACCGCTGGGTTTGGGCGTTCTATAAGTGCTATAAATAAATAAATAAAATAAGAGTGCAAGTGACAATAATTAAATATGCTCTGCTTGGACTTATGCAGTGCAGAGAGGTTGCGTTTGGAAGGATGAAAGGCTGAGTCGACCCGACCTAATGCAATAAAATCTTCTCACCGGTTAGACCCAGTTCTCTATAGTGTGTACATGATCTCAGTAGTCACACACACACTCTGTTATTGTGCTTTTATGTTCAGCATAAGCATATACAATGATCCACCCGTCCCCCCATCCCACCGTCCAACAGGTAACCCATATATGCACATATGAACAATGAGATGTATATGTCTGCCTACCTACCAACTCATCAGCATACGCATATGCAAAGTCACCCAGCCTTCCACACACTAACACATGTGCTAAAGCACAAACACACACAGACACACACACACACACACACACACACACAGACGCATACACATCTACACAGGGTAATCGAAACCAGCACTTCAACTGTACAAAACCCGGACCTACTGGCTTTGTCAATGCTTGCTTTAACAGCAAGATGATTTACAATATGTACCCTCCAAACTTCGGGACTCCTCTTAGAAAATGGGTCCTAGAAATACGTACTTTCTACAAAACTATTCAAATCTACGTGATTCTTAATGTGGCCCCAAAGGGCCACAGACATCTTTAGGTCGGTCCTGCTTAAACGGTAAGTCTCTGGTCCCTTTCACATAAATATTAAGCGTAGAGGAAAACAATAAGCAAATGTATTTCGCTTCAAACTTAAACTCATTTCAGACTTGAAAATGAGGACAATATGAGGTTGCTCCATGCCTTAATATGTCCGAAGGGACAACCGTTCCATGTTGGGGTTAGTGAAGAACAACTTTACATGATACCGTTTCGTCTTGGGTAGAATAGCTCAGGGGCAACGTGCTCATCTTGGAAGAATGACAACACGGAGCAACGCAGGTTTGATCCCCGGGTCCGCGCTTATAAACCTCTGGGTATTAAGAACGTTATCAATGGCCTATCATATCAGCAAGAAGTGTTTAAGTGTATTTCTTTCCATACGGGAGGGACACATTAATCACACTGGATTCAATCCACGTGCTAACATTTAATTCAATAATAAGGCCTTCCTACCCCACTGTAACAATTTCCCCTGATTTTCAGACACTCATAATAGGAAGCTGTCTGTTAACAGGAATATCTTTACACAATAGCCCAATCCCAAAAGTAATTCCTGCCTCATTCCAGCTGCCCGCCTGCGCCGTCCCTGCACACTCTGCTTCTAGAGGGGGCACTTTACCACGCGGGGTTTGAGAGCGGGCCGCCTGCGATGCAAAGCTCACATGTCACCAGACGATGGTACACCCCGTTTCGGCACTGCCGGTTCGGCGCGGGCCGATTCGCCGCGGCCAGTTTGGCGCGGCCAGTTCGGCGACGGGATGTTTCGGCGCGCCGCAAACCAGTGCACATTGCCTACTGTTTAGGGAAACGTTCAGTGCAGTGCACTGAAAGTGCGAGTTTCAACTTCACCCCACACTATTTTAAAATGAAACTGTTCTAGAGCGGTTTCATTTTAAAATAGTGTGGGATGAAGTTGAAATTCGCACTTTCAGTGCACTGCACTGAACGTTTCCCTAAACAGCAGGCGATGTGCACTGGTGTGCGGCGCACAGGGCAGATTAGATCTGCCGGGCTCACGAGGGTGGGGGCTATGCTGCTCGGAGCAGACTGCTCCGAGCAGCACAGCCCCGAGCAGCACAGCCCCCACCTTCGCGGGCCCGGCTGTGTAGTGTACATGGCTGTGGTGCCTGCATGAAGAACTCGCAGGACATTTATGTGCGGCCAGTTCGGCGCGGGCTGCCGCGCCGAACCGGCTCCTGTGCCGAACAAGCTGCGCCGAACTGGCTCCTGTGCCGAACTGACCGTGCCAAATCGTCCTGCGCCGAACCGGCCGCGCCGAAATGTCCTGCTCCGCCAGACAAGGATTGGGCGATCATTCTCGTTACAACAGCGCCCTCGCTCGAGCAATGACAGAATTGCTGCTAGCTTCTGGCCAGCGGGTATCCCTGCATCTTCATCCCCCACAGTCATGGTTTGCCAGAGGACCACAAGAAGACGATAAACAAAAGGGAAAAAAAGGACCCGTGGAGCGATTATCAAAGTTACACACGTATATAAGAAGGTATTTATTTAGGGCCCGCACGCAGCCAGCGCCATTCTCAAGCACCACCAACTGACAAATCCCAACCGTCACGCAGCGCGGCCCCGCACCCAACATTCCATCCCTGTGTTCCATGTTGCACGGCACCGGAGAGCCTCACACCATGGAAAACAGATCACAACACATCTCCCTTTCGACAGGGGATGAAGAACAAATGCAGTAGAACAAGGAAAACTTCATGAATGTAAACATAAATAGGGCCTCATTAGGAGTCTGCTGGTCTGGGAACTACGATACCAGTAAACCTGCCGGTACCGTAGTTCCCAGACCGGCAGACTACGAGTTGTGCTTGCGGGTACCTATGGGGCTCAATGGGAATGAGGAAGAATGTTTTACGGCCTTCTGGAATGGGCAATTACCGGGTCTGCCAGGGTTGTAATACCCCGGTAATTGCCCATTCCAGGGCGCCGGAAAAAAAACGACTCCAGTGGCAGCCGTGCCTCTATTACAAACACGGCTACCGCCAGGGTCGTAATGAGGCCCAACAGTCTCTGAACATGACAGTGTAACCAGAATTTCGCATCAGATGGTCTAGAATCACATTTAAAGTTACATGGAAAACTTAATCGTGGAAAACATGGTCTTTGAACTTGACAGGGCAACCAGCATTTCGCCTAAAATGGTCTCTAGAATCATGTCTAGGGTCACGTGGACCATCCACTACTACATCCCCACTCCACGGGGGCCAAACGCCCGAAGATCCATTTAGTTATTGCACTCCCTTTCAGCTGAGCCGATAACAACCTCGCCAACTTCAATGCCTTGCATTCCACCCACTCATTAGAGAACTCTGCACACTTCTCTCATAACAAGCAACCTCACCATTATAAACCTCACTTCCCATTACTCCACTCTTCCTGTCCAACTTGACAATCCTTTCTTTGTTCCACCACCCTCTTTTACCCAACTTGAGAGCATTGTGACTAATATCAGTGACAATCTCAGGCCCGAAATACTGTGTGCCTTCAGTGGCCTTAAACCAGTGGTCGAAGTGTATGAAAAGAAGTAGTGGAAATGTTCCCTATTGGCCTGCCTTGCTCCCCACAGGCCCCATCTCCACGCCCCCTCCCACACACAATACAAACCCTCAAACAGGTGCACCTGCTGTTTAAGGAAACGTTTAGTGCAGTGCACTGAAAGGGCACATTTCAACTGCTTCCTACACTTTCATTTTAAAACAAAACCATTCCGGAACGGTTTCTTTTTAAAATAAAAGTTCAGGAACAGTAAAACTTAATTAGAAAAAGTATAGGAGCACCACTCCTAACCGCTCCCAACCGCTCCCGCCCACTTGGACCATTGCCTTAAACGTTTTTTTAACCTGAACAACATCACCCACCACAATGCCATTCTGTCTGCCACCTATCAAAACCAACTTTGTTCTTGTACTGGGTTTCCAACACCCTGCAGTGTACTCTGTCCACATTAACAGAAGGACAACCATCACACAACAAATGACCAATCCAAACCGGCACTCATTTTTACCCAGGCTTTCGAGCTCTCAACAATTCGAAACGATAAAATTCTGTACAATATTGGGCGTGAACCTGTATGCCGACAACATAACGCATATGGTTGATTGTACCGTTACCTGGTTGGCTATTGCCCATTGAATGCAACCATTCACAGTCCTGTTAATCCTCCCACCAAACCATTAGCCTGCGGGTTGTAGAGTGTATTATGCCAACATTTGATCCCCATTTCCCTTAGAAACATCTGCATTTCCTTAGAGGTAAACTGTACCCCGTTATCAGTCACCAACACCAACACCTCACGTGTCCCTTCTCACGCAAATACTCGATCACATTAGCAGTGTTTGGCACATAAATCAATTTCACCACACACCATCTGGAGTGATAATCAACCACTATCAACGCGTAGTGCTCATCTCGAGATGACACACTCATGGGACCCATAAAATCCACTGCCAATTTGACCCATGGCACTTTTGGCCAGTCCACCAATTGCAATGGCACCTTACAACACTGAAATCCCTTATCAGCAGTGGAACAAATACCACATCTATTAACCCACCAATCTAGCTCCTTGTCCATCCCAGGCCACCAATAGCACTCTTGTTGACACCTTTGGTATGAGTATCTCTTACATGCCCCTCATGACCCATCTCTAATAATCTGCCACGCATACTCACTCACAGGTTGTACCATCTTGTAAGCCCGAATCGACACATCATCTTCCACAAACAATTAATCTTGGACTTTTCCATATGCTCACATCTCTTTGTCTAGAACCCGCTCTCTTGGCCGACCGTTTACCACTTTGTGCACCACTCACGCCAACATTTCATCATCACCTAACATGCTCTTCCACTCTTCACGTGCTATGGCATTCTGTCCATCCTTGATAACGTCACCATATCGATCTCCTGATCTACATCTTCTTTGCTTAAAGCATTCACTAAGGGCATCCGGGGCAGAATGTCTGCCCTTACATATTTTTCAATATTGTACATATATTTCTGTAACTTAGAAGCCAGGCGAGCCAATATTGGGCTTGTTTTACCTGTTCCTCCTGCACTCAAGACACTCAACAAAGGCTTGTGATCAGTTCTCAAGGTGAAAACCATACTTCAAACATACGATTTGAAATGTTAAACAGCCCGCACACAGGCTAGGGCTTCCCATTCTATTACAGAATACTGTTGTTGCACTTTCCACAAAGTGTGAGAAGCTAACACCACAGTACTCTCCTTCTCCACCATTCTCTGTCCCAACACAGCCCCCAAACCACACGAGCTTGCATCCACAGTGATTACACATGGACAACCTTCATGAACCACACTCAAAATGGGTGCATCACGTATGCATCTTATAATCATAGAAAAACTATTTTCCCTTTCTTCTGTTCACTCAAAATCTACATCCTTAAGTAACAGTTCTCTCAACGGTTCCACCATAGTGGCATACCCAGGAACAAATCATGCATAATATTCCCTTAAAAACATAAAGGACATCAAACTTTTTTATCACTATGTCGTGGTGCCTGATTGATGGCTGCAACCAATCCCTCGCTTGGTCTCACAACAACCACCGATATCACGTGACCCAAGTATTCTACTGAGGCCTTTAGAAACACTCATTTGGCCTTTTGTAAAGTCATTCCTCTCTCACACAGTATCTTCAACATCTCTGCCAAAATCCTATTGTGTTCGACATCATTGTTTCCAAAAACCAGCAAATCATCCTGAAATGCCACCACACCATCCAAACCTCAAAGCATTCCATGCATGGCACGTTGGACAACAGAAGAGGAAGATACCTAACCCAAAGACATCCATTTAAACTGATATGCTTCTTCAGGCATTATAAAAGCTGTCAAATGTCTGGAATCCAGATGTAGTTGAATCTGGTGGTATGCAGCTTTTAAGTCTAGAGTCAAAAAACACTTGGCACCTGCAAATTTTGCAATAAGATCTTCAAGCTTGTGCAAAGGATGACAATCCACCCAGATCCCCGAATGGAGTCCGCTCAAGTCTATGCACAGTCGTAAGTCTCCATTTCCTTTCCTTGCCCCTACCATTGGTGACAACCATAGCAAGGATTCCATCAGCTCAAACATTTGATCCTTAACCATGTTATCCAAATGGTTGGCAAGTTCCTTTTGCACCCTGAAAGGCACAGCTCTAACACTCTGTCTGACAGGTCCTGCATTATTGTTAAGCTTAATTCGATGCATAAAGCCTTTAAGCTGCCAATCCTGTCCTCAAAAACTTCACAGTAATCTTGCAGAATTTTCTCCAAACTTGATCCACATGGTACAGTCAAAACTTTCTCCACGCTACACGTATCCAGGACAATCTTAAGTCGAGCTTGTGTTTCCCATCCAAGCATGTTTATTCCTCTCTTTGCTACATACATTTTATCCTCTGCAAGGCGTCATTTAAATTCTAGCTGCGCATGACAATAACCCAGCAGGGTAATTCTTTCTCCTTCATATTGCTCTGGGGAAAACTGTGCTTTCATCAAATTCACTTGGCTAAATCTCAACTTGTATGTATCCCGAGATATTATGCTAACCTTTGCTCCTGACTCAGCCACCAATTCGACAGACTGGCCATTGATCTTCACCTTACAACATGGTAACGCAAGTGGGTGACAGGGCCTTCTCTGTAGTGGCTGGTAAGCTGTGGAACAGTCTTCATCTTAAACTTAAATCTACTGAGAATCACTTAACCTTCCGTTGCCTACTTAAGACCACTCTTTTCTGCTGATTCTCCCCTGCTTGGTTATGGCTTTGCTGTGTACTCCCTCGCACCAAGATCCCTTTGGGTGTATGTGCGCATTATAAGTTTACCTAACATAACATAGCATAACCTATTCCCTTTGGTGATTTCACTATGCATGCCGACCATCAACATAATGTTTTTTCGACATTTTTGTCATCTTCCTTTTCACTTCCTGCTGCAAAGTTCACCCAACTTCCTCTCCCCCATCGACATGTCTTAGCAAAATGTCCCACACGACCACATGTGCTACATTCCCTTCCTGCTGAAGGACATGACTTACTGTTTGCAATGTGCCCAACATTGCCACAGCAAAAACATTCTCTAGTATCATGCATGCCACCTCTTCTGGGATTAGCTCCACCAGCTCTGGGCAACATCCTCATTGGCCTCTCATTGATGTAGGAACATGAAGGATTTTGATCAACATTCTTATCCAAAGCTTTAATTCCACTAGCAGACACCTCCATACTTTTTGCAATGTCCACCGCCATGTCTAAAGTAAGATCCCTGCAACTTAACAGTCTTTCTTGAACTTCATCAACATCCACCTCCATTTCACGTACCGCTGGCAAATGGTGAAACGCATTCTGTCCTTCCAAGCCCAGGGCGTTTACTAACAGCGCAGCCTTCTTTTTTGGTTTGTACTTTGCTCCATCTCCGGTCGCTAAATAGGTTCCAAATACCCTAATCTACACTGCCCACTTCACTGGTGGTTTTCCTGGGGTGGCTAAAAATGGTGGCGGTGGATGGGCCTGCTCATTATTGACCATGCTGCTTGGATGAGTGTGGTCACTTCTATCCTGGGTCTACAATGTCCTTAGAGCATCTACATGTGGCCGATGAATTTCCGAATTTTGTTCAACACTAATTGTCTCTATTGTGAGGAAAACTTTACAGTTCTCTTCAGCAGCCCTCAGCGTCCTCCTGTGGCCGCTGGTTTTTGTACTAGTTGTTTCCCAAAATACTAGCATTGTCGGCCTTGAGATACTGACACACGCCCACTTGCTGCTGTTTTCCTTCCAATTGGTATATGATAACGGCACTGCATCCCAAAACCCTCACCGCCCCTACAGCTTACTTCAGTTCCAACGGAGGGTCGGATTGAACAGGGCCTTCTTCCATGAAGGAGCTTGACCACCATATGTCACACCAACCTTCGCCTCATCAGTGCGGCCCCCACACACGTTGTGCATCCTCGTCGCCACTTGTAGCAATAATCAAAGTTACACAGAGTATGTAAGAAGGCATTTATTTAGGGCCCGCATGCAGCCAGCGTCAGCCACTGCCTGCCACCTCCAATCTCAACCAACACTAACTGACAAATCTCGACCATCAAGAAGGGCGTCCCACGCCCAACCTTCCACCCTGTGTTCCATGGCGCACAGCACTGGAGCGTCTTGCACAATGGAACACGGATCAAAACAACCCTGAAACTTGTATCGGCTGCATTTTGGAATGTCCTTTGCTGGAAAATGGTTACTATTGTCTGCTGCTGTATAGGATGCAACAGAATGTCAACTTGTGCTTTCGCTCTCAAAAGGGTATCTGAAACCGCCATGCTACTCAGGCCCTGCTGAAGATGTGTGGGGGCCCATTTCAACATGATGGTTAGGGCCCCTCCATGCTTAGAGCGAAAACAGTCTCAAGCACCCATGGAGGGCATATATGATAATGGCGACAAAGAGGTGGTTAATTGCCGCCAATTATTATGAGAGGGCCAGCCAGCAGGGATCTTAAATACTAAATGCTCACTGAAAAGCTTTAAATCCTTCTTTATCAGCAAGTGGCTGATGTGGAAGAACCAGTGTTGTAAGGCGACGAGGTAATAACACTTCTGTATAACCAGAGGGAAGTGACGGTCTGAAGTGCTCCAGCAAACACAGCTTGAAGGCAAACGCTGCAAAGTGCCCATTTAAAGCACCAGAACGAAATGTGTTAAGTATTTCTATTCCCGTGTTATACGTTTGCTGACTGGCAACATGGGGATACGTGCTGGGGGCCCCCCTGAGGCTTGAGGCCCCTTTCATTTGAAAATATTGAACGGCCCTTACGCCGTTCCTGCTGCTACCATACTAATAGATGCACACAAGAAGAACAACAACCCACAATGCCAGTGTGGGGCATGTTTTACTGACATAAACTGCATATTTCTTTTATAGGGACTGTTGGGAACATGTGCAACAAGGAAAGAAAAAGAAAGCACACAAATTACAGTAGAGCACAAGTGATACGTAGGCATAAGGCCACAATACACCATAAAGCGACTACACAGTGCTGAAATGCCCACAGTGCATGAAAGAGACCATTGCACGTTCCCAAGCCTGGGCCCCACTCACACACCAATTAAAACCAACACATAAACTCCTATCAACCTCCATCCATGCTCCCCACCTGTCCCATATCTTTCCAAACTTGGAGGGGCAACCGCGAGCCCTGGATACACGTTCTTCAATTGCTCTGCAATTGTCCATGTGCACCAAGCACTTGCAGAACTTGGGCACTTCACTCGCCCCCAGTGCATGGCTAGGTTCCTTTTTGGCACAATCGACGCATTTGCGATGAATAGCTTCTTGCATCGAGAATAAGATGTATATTGGCTTTCTTAAGGGAGGAAGGGAGGACATGTTCATAGGAAGCAGATGTGAGGGTGCTGGTCAGATCTTCCAGGTCGAAGGCCTGAAATCGTCCCCTGTGTGGGTGTTTCACGAGCGGGTAGACAGGATGGCTTAGTGAGGCTGGAGCTGTCGATGTGATGTCTGATCTCATCTATTGAGCCGTTAAGATTTTGTTGATGCCCTTGGACGTGGAGTGTGCTCTGCTTTTGTTGAACGCCTTGGCGATGCTCCATGGATGGTCGCTTGCTCTGGCCATGTAGATGCGGCTCCTCCATGCTGCGTGGAGGGTTTCTAGAGTGATAACGTTTTCTGGCCATGAGGTTCACTGTATCTTTTCGCGCTTTCGAATGGAGTGCTTGCTGTCGGTGAGTGCTCACGCTAACTTCCATTTCCTCAGTATGATCATTCATTTTATGACTTTGTGTCTGAGGAACCGGAACAAATACGATCCTTATAAATAAAAAAATGTATCAGCGTCAAATTATTAAAATACTATGAAATTGGTACGGGTTCGTTTTTTGACTAATTGTCTACAGCATAACGTATTTCCAAGTATAACCAGCGCCTAAAAGGTTAAACAGCTTTCCTCCAGTAGAAGATCGTGAATTGTGTTACTGGAGGGGCATCCATGTTTCCCCCTAAACATGCAGGAGCGAACAAGCGTAGTGAGTGAGCCAGAACCAAACAAGGAGCTTTTGGGACAGGTGTGGGGGCAAGGGGGCACCACTCAGAAACTTATTGCGTTAAAATCATGCATTTTCAGGACACTTCCTGTGAAGAATTGGGTAAAAAAGCACCGTTTTTAATGGGGTTTGTAGGGTAACACGTGAAAAAAATCCAATAGCTACAAGTCACCAGCAGAGGCTGCTTCCTGGTTTCTGCATGTGTGTGGAGGAGCCGGAGAGTCTCCATTATGCCATCGCTTGGACCCTGGCTGTGCCCTCACACATTTAGGCCTCTAATACCCCAGCTTGCATCCTCAATGGGCCATGCAAGGCTGAGGAACTACTGAACTTTGACAAAAGGGAGGACACGTTTGCCTTTGATATTTCAGTTAAAGACAGCACAGGAGCACTCCCTCACCTGTTTGCTGCAGCTGAGGAAGGGCTCAGTGTTTTTTTTTACCGGGCTGGCTTTGCTTGTCCATAATGGGGTCGGGTAGGCGCTCCGTCACCCATTATGGATGAGCCACCCCTGATTTCCTCTCTAGAAAATATTGGACATTGCTGTGACATCATTTTTCATAAGTCTATTGTAACAAAAGTGTAAAACAACCTTTACATAAAAGAAGGAATGACAGGTATTTGTGGATGAGGTCACGCGTTTCCTGAATTTCACGACTGTGCGAAGTGCAAGCAACAGGCCCAAAGGACGGACAGTACACCCTCTTACGGCATGGCCGTTTTGGCGCTGCCATTTTGGCGCAGCACTTTGGGCACAGGTCCCTATTGGGCATGCCCTGTTGGCTGCGACCAGCAGGGCTCATGGGTCTATGATCGCCTGAAGAGAGGTTTTTCGTTAAATATACTGTGACCCGAAGCACTAATAAATGCAGTGGTTCCTTCAAGTAACAGTATATTTAAGGAAAACACTCCATGAGCAATACATGGAGCTGTCCTGTAAGTGAACGCAGGGCCCACCAGCTAGGGACCTGCGCCAAAAGTGCTGCGCCAAAACAGCCTGGGCCGAAACGGGGGCGCCCGAAAGTCCTGCTTCGACGACGGATAATTCGTAGGTATAGTCTAGCTCAGCGCGCCCTCTTATGGCCAAATAACAGATTGCAAGTATATTTGCAGCTATGGCACATTTTTCCATAGAGATCCAACCGACTTCTTGGAAACATGTAATGTTAAGGTGGAATGCATTACTTTATCTGTTGTGGCTTGCGAGGCATTGATAGTCCACTCTGTAGCTATCTTGAAATGTGCCGGGGACAGCGAGAAGCATCAACCACTGATACGATTTGTATGTACACTGTTTTAAAAGGACACGCACGTGTTCCTCAGTAGTACGACGGCTCCAATACATGCTAATAGTCGGTAACCGCACACCAGTTATATTACTGCGAGCACGTACCGTTATTGCTGAGCATTTATAAAATACACTGAAATGACTGATCATTCATATTTTCACACTGACATCATCCTTCCCCGAAGCTTGAGCATTTATACCCATTGTAACGGAAACGTGGGCTCTGTTTTTTTTGTAAACATGTTTTACTGTTTCACACCACGTCTCCCACATGGGTCCTTCCCACTGCATGCAGGATACGCGTTTACATACATGTAGTAACAATTCAATTCCACCCACTGCATCGGAGTCAGGGTGTAGATTTATTTACCGGTGGTATGTAGTCTATATAAGCCGATTTACAGAGCAGGCCACATGACTTGCTCACGAAGTGCACTACCGTGCATAACTCTGACTAAAAGCAGGGAAGTAATCTCCGGCAGCACCTTGGAGACAAGCTAGCCACACACCCCCAAGCACATCCCAGAGAACGAGCCGAGCCGCAGGGGGCTTATGTGCAGAGACTGTTCACAGCCAATCACTCCTACTCCCTGTTTTCTTTTCAAAACAAAGATTCGGGCCGCGGGATTCCTGTTACAAACCAGAAATCCTCTATAAGTGCAGCCATAAAATGTAACAAACATGGCAGTTCATAAATAGTGCGTGTGTTCTGCTATTTTGCGTTGATAGTTTGACCCTCGTTCTTTCTTTCTCTTTCCCTATTGCCTCCTCTTTTCCCGCTTTCCTCTCTCCCGCCTTGTTCTTTCTTTCTCTTTGTTTTTCTCTCTTTAACTATTTCAGGCAACAAGATCAAAAGAAGATTGGTGGAGCGAATTCCTAAACGGGAAAGACATAAGACTAACATGTGCAGGAATACATCTACTTGAAAAATTAATGACAAAGCTGGATTAAGAATTCAGAAAGGACTATTGGGAACATAGAGAATGACTAGGAATGGACTAAGAGGATTTTAAAAGATGGAGAGAAACAACATAAGATGTAAAAAAAGTTTTATTGTATTAAACTAACTCACAATAAATATATATATATTTATATGTATATTTTAATTTGAAGTTCTCCAGTCCCCTCCCTTCCTCTCCCTTCCACTCTCCTTTCCTCCCTTTCCCTGCCCTTTCCTCCTCTCCCCCCCCCCGACCCTCTCTTGTCATCTTAAGAAAATGATTGTACTATGTGCTCCCCTAAGCTGTCCTTATAGCTTTTAGTTCATTGGAGGTGGGGTCAGTGAAGCCGATTGTTCTGAGCATATAAGAAGACCGCGTTCTACACCTTAAAATAGAAACCTCCCGGAAACAGGTTTCGAGCACAAAGAGATCAAAGGAGCCTGGTGGAACATCAGAAGCTGGTCCAGGCCGTCTCCTTGTTCTACTGGCCGCCCATGTGGGAGGGAGGCCTGCTCAAGCATGTCATGGCCTAACACAGGTACCTGAGTAATACCTGCTAGCTGCATGGCTGTGCTCGAGCTGGACTCGCGTACACTCCCTGAACCCACTCTAGGTCCAAGCGCCATCGGATCCTGTTAGTTCGCAAAAGCTACTGAGTGATGCCCCTTGTGGTAGCCTTCAGCCATGGCCCACGTGCACCGTAGGAATTGGATCCGAATCTCGACTGCGAGAATAACGAGGAGGGGTTGTTGTAGCCTAGAGTGGTGCTTCAAATACAATGTAATGAGGGAATCCCCTTTACGACAGAGATTAGGGAGCAAGTCGAGGGTACACACGGGTGGACGGAGTCCCCCACTCTTTTCAGAGGGCACCTTGATATGCTTGTTTCTGGTGACAACACATTCAGTTGGTATGTTAATGATCCGCCCAACTAATTGTTTAGGTCTTGACCCCTGACTGAGATCAAAAAGATCCGAACAAGACCTCTTGGATACATTTGTGCAGTGCACCTTTGACTTAGTCTAC
Organism: Ambystoma mexicanum; assembly: GCF_040938575.1. NCBI lineage: Eukaryota > Metazoa > Chordata > Amphibia > Caudata > Ambystomatidae > Ambystoma > Ambystoma mexicanum. The sequence continues at coordinate 667,568,623 of NC_090939.1, read as the reverse complement.
CTTTTTGTAAACTTTTTCTCTCGGGAGGATAGCTCAGGGGCAACGTGCTTGCCTTGGAAGCAAGACGACATGCAGCGCCACAAGTTCGATCCACGGGTCTGCGCTTAGAAACCTCTCGGTATTAAGCACGTTATAAATAACCTATCATATCATATATCATATCAAACCTGAAGCCGTTTGCTCAATCTTAAATGAGACTGGTGGGACAGATAGGATTGACTTTGACATCGTTTAACAGTTCAATTCCTTCCTCATCCGAACAAGTATGGATTATAGAACCAGCATCTATGCAGAGTTTCCTATTAGCCCCCAACTTCTGCAGAAGGCAGCTGCCCCGCTGACCAAGTGCAGAGTTATAAAGTAATAACAAGGTGCATGTGTGTCCCTCCCGCCCTGCGCACACATCACAATATAGTATGAAAGCTTTTTTTTATCAATAATTAGATATATTTCTTATTCTAGTTGTGGTCATTTATCGAAGTCAAGACTCAGCCATGACTCCTTATATGATGGACGGTGTAGCATGCGTGACCAGTGTGATCACGGATGCTAATCCAACCGTCATATGAAGAAATTACCAACATTAAGTAACCCTGCTGCAGTCTGGTGACAGATTATTTGTTTTGAAAGCGGTGCACTGACACAGATTATATGATATACAGACTTTTAGTCTGCTCAGTTGGCAGCCCTGAAGAAGAACACTGCTGGTCGAAACACGTGTTTTCTGATTCATGACTTCAATAAATGACCACAACTAGAATAAGAAATACATCTGACTAATGTATTGATAAAGAGCTTTCATATTACACTGTGCTGTGTGCACAGGTTGAGAAGGACACACACCCGCCTTGTTTTTTATACATTCTGGAACCTTTGGCCGGAGTCCCTGCGAGTCCCCCTCCCTGCTGCCTCCCTTTGATGATCCTATTATTGATGAGAGGTCGGACCTAGGAATGGCCTCCATCTGTGGATTTTCTGATTATAAAGAAATATGTTTTTGCGGTGGGCCTTTGGGAACCCCTTTCATATGGATTTATAAGAGCCCGGAGGAGCATTCAGGAGCCCACAGTGTTATGATACAAACACTAAAGCCACGAGCCTGCCACTATTCCCTGACCCACACTCCACAACCCCCAGACCAACTCACTCACACTCCTAGCCGAGCTCTGCACACTGTTAGGCGCTATATGTGGTATCTAGTGATTTTGACAGAATCATTTACAGAGAGGAATGTTTTAACGAAACAATAACAATGAAAAAACACTGAATTTTGTTTTTTTTATGTATGGGGTAAGGCTAAGGGATTAAAACGAGTGGGGCGGGGCTGGGGTGGGCTTAAAATCATAGGGGAACAGGGAGGTTGGGGGAAGACCCCCTCTAATAGAAATAAAAAATAATCACTGATCTTTTCAGTGTAATGGTTTTCAGTAAAACATCCTGCTCAGTAATTCTTTCATTAAAATAACATAGAACCGCTGTATGTACACCCTCAGACATGCCAACCACACTCTGCCTGGTGCACTCGACATACAGTATGTTCAGCCGTGCGCTCCACAGTACGGAGAACCCCACAAACATCCGGCCGGACTTGCGCACCTTTAACTGGGCTCCACGCACCTTCAGCTGGGCACTCTACATACATGTAAAGGCTTTGTACATCCCAAGTTAGGCTGGATTCCTCCCTAGTCACACAGTGTGCATGCTCAGCCATGTTCTGTGCACACTCAGCTAAGCTTGGTGCATCATCGAAAGAGTGTACAGAAGTGTGGGAACCCGTCTACTAGTGGTGCCGAGAACCTGTTCTATGGGACGTAATCCCTCTCAGAGGGGTCTACAGCCACGTTTTAGCTCACTGCACCCTTCTCCAGAGGAGAAATATCCATTTGCATATCTGTCTAGCCCCACCCACAAGGGCAGTCCAGCAACAAAATGCTGGGCAATTCTCCTCTGAACAAGAGTTCCTACAGCAACCCCAGACACGTGTTTCGGCCTAGTTGGGCCTCCTCAGTCCGGTGAAGTGGAGCCTATTTAAGAACAGTGAACAAGTACACATATAGCCCACTCTGTGGACCACCAGCCACTTTTTGGACTCGCACCCATAGCTCAGTGCCAAGCACCCTCAAGCAAGCGCTGCGTGTGTCTGCCTTGCTCTGATTGGCAACATGTTCTAAGCACGGTCAGCCAATTCATGGGAATTTCATGTGGGTAGAACATTTATGCCCTTCATACGTGTACAGGTGAGGGCAGAAAAGGGGTACCGCTAAAGCAAGACAACTGTGTTTTCTAGTATTTAAAAAAAGGTAGCAGGCGCTCCTCTCCAGAAAGAACATGGCATGATAACCTGTTCTGAGATGAGAGTTTGCAGCACACGCTTTTGCATATCAGTCTTTGTCCCGCCCACATGGGCAGTCCAGCACCGAAATGCTATGGCATTTCCTCTCTGAACAAGAGTGTTTTCTTGTATAACTGTTTTCTTCTACTCTATGACTATTCTGTGTCTCTGTTATCAAATGTTTTTTGACACAAAGCGCTTCACATGCTTTTGGGATGGGGCAACTATGTTGAATACGTGAAATTAAATAACCAAAATAAATAACCATGCTGAAAGGCTTCGGTGGGGGATTAGAGGCTCACTTTGGGAGGAGAAGGGGTCAGGAGGAGCTGCAGAAGAAGGGCACAGCGAGAAAAGGCAATGCTCTCAACTTCCTGCTCTCAATGCTTGTGCGCAGCTGTGGCGTGCCGGCTGATAGCCCCCATGTATATCTCCCCCTTCTGCCCCAAAAGGATGCAAGGACAGGCTCTACAGAGAAAGCCATTGAAGCACTGGTCCGAGCATGGCCCCACTGAGTCATCCCAAGAACTGGTTAATGGAAGCCACCTCTTGCTGCAAGCAGTGGTACATCTCTTGCTGCAAGCAGAGGTACATCTCTTGCTGCAAGCGGAGGTACCTCGGAGAGCCTGACCTGCATTTTAGGAGCTTGCGGGGCCATGGTGACTGCTACTTTGGAATCCTGTATGCTATATTACATCTGTTTCTATGCCATGCCCATACTCTGGATCTGCTATGAGTCTCTGCAAGGCAGGCCCAATGGGCCGCAACATCTCTACAGTATAAGAACCTAGAGAGTTGGCAGCTTCATATCATGGTGCAGAATCCTGAATAATACATTTTAACATCGTCTGGCAGAATGATTGATGGTCTTTGCTAGGAATGACGTTTCTGCACATGCTACAAGAGAATCTACATACTGCTTCATATGTAATATACCCATGACATTTATGTGAGGATCAATGAAATCATAGATTCCCCTAAACCTTCCCTAATTTCTCACTCTTCATGGTGGTATTTTCGATTTGTGCAGTCAGGTGATGCTCCCTTTCTATTGGACTGAATGTTGACCTTTCATGTACGCAAAAAATGTAAAGCATTCATAATACACGGTAATAAAGCTTCATACTATTGGGTATTGCTCAGCCCTAATACTGTATCACTAGATCCCTGCTACTGTTGACAGACCAGCAGTTACTCAGCAGCAGTTACTCAGCAGAAGTTACTCAGCAGAAGTTACTCAGTAGCAGTTACTCAGCAGCAATAAGGCAGCAGCAGATACTCAGTAGCAGTTACTCAGCAGCAGTTAGTCAGCAGCAGTGTTTCAGGAACAGTTAGTCAGCAGCAGTTATTCAGCAGCGGTTACCCAGTAGCAGTTACTCAGAAGCAGTAACTCAGCAGCAGTTAGTCAGCAGCTGTTACTCAGCAGCAGTTACTCAGTAGCAGTTAGTCAGCAGCAGTTACTCAGCAGCAGCTACTCAGCAGCAGCTACCTTGCAGCAGATATTCAGTAGCAGTTGTTCAGCAGCAGTATGTCAATTTAATGCATTATCTGATGAATGGAGCTCATCACTTCCCGTTCTTCTGCTCTTCACAGGGTGAGCGGGGTTTGCCTGGCCTGCCCGGTCTCATCGGCTTTCCTGGAATGCAAGGACCTGAGGGGCCACAGGGTCCATTAGGATTTAAGGTAAGCAATGCATAGTATTTAATCACTTACATGTGAATTGTGGACTTTTAAGCAGAGAAGTAATCAAATATGTTTGTATGTGCTCCCCAGGGCGATACCGGAGAACCAGGTCTGCCGGGGACAAAGGGAACGAGGGTAAGGACATACTACACATGACATAATTGTAACCTATGAAAAGGAAAAGAAGGAAGACATTCTTTTTAACAAGTTATACATTTAAGTGATTTTAACCCCAGTCTTTGTAATAGTGCCTATGATTTTCTGCATTTATTTGGACAACTGCTCCATTTTAAGTTGTGGTTTATTTTGGAGAAAGTCCCCTCTTACAGAAAAGACATTCAATTGGCAGTAACTTTTTTCACGTCACACAGAAGGAGATGTAGTTCGGATGAGTCTTAGAACCCAAAATTGGGAAAGATCAGGTTGAAATCGTTTCCGTTTGGCTCCTCCCTCAAGATGGAGCATTGTCCAATGAAATTTTAACTTATAAAGCGTCCCCAGTGTTTTGCCTACGGCTCATCCTACGGAGTATTTGCCTCACTTTGAGTAACCAGAATCGGGGAGACTCCTCCTTTCATCTATTTCCAGTCACTCTGGGCTGCCACAGGGATTTGCATGCATTTGTTGACCATGTTCTTTTCTATGGTATCCCTGGGTGACAGTTAAGGTCATTGAATTGAGATGTTGACCACCAGCCTTAGTATGGGCACTTCTGATACAATGATCATTACAAAAAAAAACACACCAACCTAAAAACAAACCCTATCTAGAAAAATAAAATGTCACCAAAACAATAGTCAATACCCTGGCTTGCCAAAACCAAATCCGCTTATATGATAAATATCTTGCATTGGACCAACATTCAATAGTTATTGAGGGCACTTTGGGTCAGCCACTTTGTACATTCATTATCTACATAGTGCTTCTGGTACTGATCTATCCACCTTCCCATCTGCTTGAAGCACCCGCTGTGTGCACACATTATACATTCCTGACAAATGATTCTATAGAAAGCGATGATGGACTATAATGTCTGAATGAGACATAGAATGCGGAGAAACCTTTCTCCCAAATACACACGTTTAGGAAGGCAAATAAGGGAGGAAAGAAATGGAAACTGGACCCAAACTAAAACCAAATCAATGATGAATAGAGAGAATAAATAGAAAAGGCCATTGTGTCAGCTGACATTACAGCGGACGCTAAACCACGGCTTTCCCTCCTTATTACAGCTGGGATGAAGTCACCTTGTGCAAGCCTTCTTTAAGTCTCAGGGAGATAGGATGGATTCCCTGAGACCCTCCATATAACCCACCTCAATATCTCCCACTTAATGTACCCCAATTCCAGGTCCCCCTTGTCGTCATGTCTGCTCATATCTCAGATTAGTCCCCGGCGAGGGGGGGTGTCAGTCTCCCAGCCAATGAGAAGGCTCAAAACGGGGGCATTACCACATAATAATTCCACCGTCCAAGTATCCTCATAGCGAGAGGCTGCCATCTTCCCTCTGCCAGGATCTCAGGTATGTGCTGCCGCGTGGCCCACATCCCCTTCCCCCAAACCCTTTTCCACATATTTTCCACCCTCCCATCCACACCCCACTTACCCTCCACCTCCTGATTCCTCACTAACACTGGTAACTACAGTGTTCCCGGCACGTCCCTGCAGCCACGTCAATGACCGTCATGGAAAGGAAGAAGGGACTAGGTAGTCTCTTCTCTGGAACCATGGAAGCCATCTTTAAAAATATATATTTTTTTAAACAAACTATTAGTACCCGGTATATTGTGCCAGATACTAATTGAAATATTACCCTTGCAGGGAGGGCCTGGTAATTCCCTGAGCTACCGGTAAAGTCTTCACTTTGCTCGGGCTTCTACTGGGCCCGGGGCATTACCTGGCCCGGTAATTCCACCCCTCCGCTCAGGTAATATTGCTTGATAAGTACTCTGTTGTGGTCCAAACATACACAACAACTGGTTAGGCAGATTCCACTGCACCCATACTGTGAGGTATGTGATGAAACATTCATCTCATTGTAACCTGAGAATTGTCACATAGAAAGCTTCCCAGTTGATTAGGTCTCTCCTATGGAACCCTTAGTGCAAGCCTCTGGCATGATTCGCATTAGATTATTATGCTACTATGAGCCTTCCTAAAGCTATACTCTGAGAGCCATAGCAGCCATTACGAGTGAACACCGCACTGTCACGCGCATAGGCCGCGCTTCGTTCTACATGACTATGCGGAAAAAGAACACTATCCTGTACCAGTTCCTCGCGGAGCTGTGCACCAACGGTGGCACACCGTGACACAGTTGCTCCTCGCAGCGGAGCCACGTGGTGTACACATTACTTCCCCATGACTTCAAAATGGTGGAGCAGCATTGCAAGACCCTATTCACTGCAGTAACTCTCTTTTCTGAGTATAAATACCCACATGGAAGTCATGATTAGAGCCACATGGGGACCGCCAGTGAAAGCCAGAAAACAACTGCAACTGTGGAAGAAGTAGGGGAGAGAGGGAACAATAAATCACAGTTACAGAGGCCAGGGAATAACCATTAGGGGCAGTTACTGAATTAATCACACAGTCAACTACACTATAAAATAAATATATCTCAGACAATGGGAGAGGGCAGATGAAGATACAAAAGCACAGTCTGCTGAGGACTACATCTACATACATAGACTTAATCGAGGAGAGCAAGTCTAGAGCCTTTTTTGGACTAAATCCTCCATGCTGTGACAAGAAGAGACACTAAACGAAATCTGAAGGGAACTCTGGTCCAGCAGGTGGACCTTGGCCGGTGGGTGAGTCTGTCACAGTCTGACAAAACTGTAAGCAAGGAAGAAAAATAGTTGCTGGTAGGGGGGTGTTCAAGGGTATTTTCCACTGTCCCAGAAGGGCGGCCGATAGCTTTGGGAATACGTGAACCTCATGTATACACTAAGGGAAACGAGGAGAAGTACTTGCTGGTTGGCAAAGTCAAGAAGTGGGCTGTGCTATATGTCCCAGTGAATCTGAGTGAAGAAAAAAAGCGGCTGAGCGCTATATCCCTGAAACTATATGTTGAAGTCAGACGCAATCCCCGAGACTATCAAAGGAAGAAGAGAGCAAGCTGGGTGCTAAATCCCTGAGACTATAAATTGAAGCCTAGAAGCAAGTTGGGCGCTATATCCCTGAAACTATACGTTGAAGTCAGAGGCAAACTGGGCGCTGTATCTCTGACACTGTAAATTTAATCCAGAAGCAAGCTGGGTGCTATATCCCTGAGACTATCAAATGAAAAAGAGAGCAAGCTGGGTGCTATATCCCTGAGACTATCAAATGAAGAAGAGAGCAAGCTGGGTGCTATATCCCTGAGACTATCAAATGAAGAAGAGAGCAAGCTGGGTGCTATATCCCTGAGACTATCAAATGAAGAAGAGAGCAATCTGGGCGCTATATCCCTGAGACTATCAAATGAAGAAGAGAGCAAGCTGGGTGCTATATCCCTGAGACTATCAAATGAAGAAGAGAGCAAGCTGGGTGCTATATCCCTGAGACTATCAAATGAAGAAGAGAGCAAGCTGGGTGCTTAATCCCTGAGACTATAAATTGAAGCCTAGAAGCAAGTTGGGCGCTATATCCCTGAAACTATACGTTGAAGTCAGAGGCAAACTGGGCACTGTATCTCTGACACTGTAAATTTAATCCAGAAGCAAGCTGGGTGCTATATCCCTGAGACTATCAAATGAAGAAGAGAGCAAGCTGGGTGCTATATCCCTGAGACTATCAAATGAAGAAGAGAGCAAGCTGGGTGCTATATCCCTGAGACTATCAAATGAAGAAGAGAGCAAGCTGGGTGCTATATCCCTGAGACTATCAAATGAAGAAGAGAGCAATCTGGGCGCTATATCCCTGAGACTATCAAATGAAGAAGAGAGCAAGCTGGGTGCTATATCCCTGAGACTATCAAATGAAGAAGAGAGCAAGCTGGGTGCTATATCCCTGAGACTATCAAATGAAGAAGAGAGCAAGCTGGGTGCTAAATCCCTGAGACTATAAATTGAAGCCTAGAAGCAAGTTGGGCGCTATATCCCTGAAACTATACGTTAAAGTCGGAGGCAAGCTGGGCGCTGTATCTCTGACACTGTAAGTTTAATCCAGAAGCAAGCTGGGTGCTATATCCCTGAGACTATCAAATGAAGAAGAGAGCAAGCTGGATGCTATATCCCTGAGACTATCAAATGAAGAAGAGAGCAAGCTGGATGCTATATCCCTGAACTATATATATTGAAGTCAGACGCAAGCTGGGCGCTATATCACATAGACAATCAAATGAAGCCCAGAGCAAGCTGGGCGCTATACCCCTGATGGAAGAGAGTGAAGCCAGCAGGAAGCTAGGTGCTAAATCCTAGAGACTGTACATTGAAGCCTATAAGCCTGACAAACTGACATTTAGACTATTGTAATAGTCTCTTAGCAGGGCTGCCCAGGTAATCAGATGAACCGATTACAGAGAGCCCAAAATGCAGCAATTAAGCTTATTGGACATTTAGGTAAGCGGGACCATGTCTCTGCCCTACATAGATCATTACATTGGTTGAAGGTTGAAGATCACATCAAATTCAAGGTGGCATGTCTGATGTTCAGGTGCATTAATGGTCTTGCACCTGGGTATCTTGCAACGAAAGTGTGTACATATCATCCAACGATACATTTACGATCAGAAGACACACTCTTGATGTGAATACCTTGGACCAAGAAGATATATAAGGGAGTTAGGAGGTTTGTGGTGTTCAGCCCAAAAATCTGGAACCAGCTACCCTGGGTCCTCCGAGTTTGTCCATCCATGGAACGCTTCAGGAAGACACTAAAAACCGTCCTATTTAAATAAACTTGCTGTGCTCCCTCCGTCTGTAATATGTACATACTTTATGTCTGGTATATAGTCAACATCTGCGCCTGAATGCAGTTTAGTCTGTTTAGTCTCCATAAGACATCTAAAAATCAAAATCCAAATCAAGCAAGCTGGGTGCTATATCCTCTGGGTGCTATATCCTCCGCGTATATAATAATTATGAACTCTGGGGGAAGATCAGTATTGCTATAGATAGGCCCTTCAATCACACTGAGGTGTCCCATCCTGCTAGAGTGGCGTAGGCTGTAGGACAGTGTGCCCTGCTCTCTCTGCTTGCCACAGGTCAACATTTCTCTGGGTCCCCAGAGAAAATACCATGGTGTCAAACCACTGGTATGTGACTTTCATATTTCACCACCATGACGTCATACTTGGAAGATGTAGCATTTTCCAATAACTTCATGCACTACAGTATTTCTATGTAAACCGTCCATCAAACAAGAACCTATTGTGAAAACCCAATTATTGAGTTTATCTCTTTATTTATTTGGCTATTTTACATAGCCCTCCTAACCCGAAGGCCTCTGGGCATCTGGTTGCAGTGCATATTCAGCTCCTCAGTGGTGTCAGCCTGGAACACAGCCATAGGACTTTCATCAAATTCCCCTGAGGAGGACTAGGCAGGGCATTCCCGCCTCCACCCCTCCTGCCTCACACCCCAAGCCCTAATTGTATTGTATGGAACACAAGCCCTGGAGAGCAAAATAGATACCTGAGGGACAGGAATAGATTTATGGATGGCCAAGTCCCATCAATGGTCATTCAGGGTCAGAGTTCTTATCGGGCAGGTGGCTAGCCATCTATCTGGAGCTAAGTTCCTGGCTCGTTGTGCAGTCAAGGAATCTTGGCTGTGTGTTGGCATGAGAGGACCAGCAGCTTCGTGTGGACCCTTCCTTGGTTTCATCATTCCCAGGAGTTAAGCCAATACCTTTTAGCTTCGTTCAGTGCTGTAAACCATTTGACAAAGCCATGCGCGTGGTCGCTCAAAACCAAGCTGATGTGTATTTCTCACAGAAAAAGGAACACAAAACAACTTTGCATACCTGAAATTCAATACATTTTGTGAAATGTAACTGAACAGTTCATATATCATTTATACCACACAATTTGGATCAGTTAATGATTTTGTTCACAATATTAAACCAGAATTAACTTATATTAGCACCCTGGGAGGCGGCCGGAGCCAATGAAAATGCTCGGAAAGCGGGCTATATTCAGAAAGGTAAGTCAGCGTTCCGAGCACTTGTATTAGAGTCAGGTACTTCCCTTCCCTGCTCCCTTCTCCCCCTTCCCATTAGCACCTGTGTAGATCACTAAACGGATGCTAATGGTTTTCTTTCCTTTCAAAATAATGAAAGATAAACTTACCTTTTCCTCGCTGGCCACGCAGCGCTGCCTTCAGCCAGGCAGCCCCCTCTTCAATGTTGATGACATCAGTCATCAGCATTGAAGAGGGACTTCCTGGTTTGAAGGCAGCGCAGCATCGTCCGCGAGGAAAAGGTACGTTTTTCTTTCATTATTTCAAAATAAAAGAAAACCATTAGCACCCGTGCATAACAGACAAATTAAGGTGGAGTCATTCACCCAGGCCCTACCTATCTCACCAAAGACCGTAGTTGTCCACTCTCCATCTTTATTGCTGCTGCAGGGAACCCTGGGAAGGCGAGGGAGTTCAATTAAAACACACAAGCCTTTCCAATACAAACAGGCCCTCTGTCTGCTACTCCTTTTAGATCTGCTTGGCCCCTTGAATATCGACAGAAACGAGGCATTAATATCTCACGAAGGACCTTTTAAGACTAGATCTGGAAGCATCTGGCCATGAGCTCTCTGGCAGCCTAGTCCTTCATCAAGCTTGTTCTGCACCTGGTAGTTAGGCATAGCACAGCAAACAAGCTCAAGGACAAGTGGTTATCAAATGCTCCATACTATGCCCCGCTACCTCCAGGGGTCAAGTCGAGGGTACACACGGGTGGACAGAGTCCACCCCTTTTTTCCAGAGGGTGGACTCGGGGCCACCCAGCTAAAATGAGAAACATTGAATGTCCTCTTTGAATTTATGAAATAAAGTCAACCTCAGGGATCAAACTCCAATCGTCAGGTTTGCAGGCCAGACACTTCACCACTGCACTATAAAACCTGTTTAAAAATAACAAACAACTCAAGGTGAAATGTCTCACTTCGGTACTACAAGTTCCAGGGAAAACATTTGTATTGGTTCTTAGAGTTTAAAACATGCATACCTTTTAATGTTTTTAAAACCACTATTATAAGAAAATATCCTCTCTTGGTTTTGTGTGTGTTGATTTTATGAAAGTCAAATGCCATTCGTCCTGTTCAATCTGGTTGGTTATGCAAAGCCATTTTAATGAAATGTGCATATTTCACCCTGATATGCTAATTTCTGGCGACATCACATCCCACTGCGTTTCTTGATGAGTCCCCCACTTGAATTATTAGGACTTGACCCCTGGTTACCTCCTATGCCTTAGTGCATTAGATCATGCCTGTCAGGTCACACACATATCGTCAATAGGTTGTGCTTTAGAGGGCAAGCTTTATTAGTGTGTTGTGAATTTAACCCTTTTTTATTTCCAGCATGGACATGGGAACTGATTTTGGTGCAACACATGTACTTCACAGGGATGTCTTGTTGTGTCCCTGCAAGGGACAGCGCATATGCTTGGGGCAGGAAATCGTAATAATGCCTCCACCCACTGATAGAAGGGGCAAGCCAGGAAAAACCCTTTAAGCAGAGGACTAAACCAAAATTACTCAAGCTCCGGGGTGAACTGGGAACCAAAATGGGCCCTGGAAATAATTTTCAAAGTGGCCCCATATTACACATTTTCGGCAAGCCCAACCCTTTTCCTTTGAGAAAATGTGAAAATGCCACACAAAAGGGTCCCAGGGTACAGAGGACTTCCGGGAAATTTTCAGATTTCCCTATGGACCAGTCCACCCCTGCTCAAGCTATAAATCAGTGATCACACTCTTTATATAAATGGCAGGAGTGCCAGGAAAGGAAACTGTTAACTGATGTACAGGGCTCCTCTTCCTGTCTGCAACCTCCCAACGCCACAGTCCCTGTAGTCCGATTCAGTGCCCCAAACTGCAACTCCCAAGATGCTTCTGGCTTCAAACCATGATGTGCTGAGGGGAAACGGCGAGCCCGCATAGGCAGCTCAAGATCAGTATCATGGTTTCAGAATAAAAGACCTCAAGAAAACGATGAGTACCCAACCGTACAGCCAGAGTTAAGTGATAAGAAGCGGGATTTGATCTATAACACGGTTGTCCGCTCTTGAGCTCGCTGTGCCGGGCAGCCAGAGCATACCAAAATACTGGGGAGGCACAACGTGGCAGCACTACGGAGGATTCCTCTCAACTGCGGAGTCCATAGAAGGGATGCCTCTGGATCTTGCGTAGGGCATTGGCCAGCCAGCTGATGGGTGGTTCTCCTCAGCGGTAGAGCGCTTGTTGAAGGCCTGCGGTGCAGAACTGAGCTCCCTCAATGCTCCACGAGTCAGCTCCTGTCGGGGGACACATACTCAGATTTGAGAAGTGGTCTTGTGGTGGCTTCAAACCCTTTCACCACCTGGTTGATGCAATGTAATCAAAGGGGCTTTCTAGGCTTAATCAAAATGACAACAGAGCATTTCCGTTACCTGGACAATGGCCTTGAGACCAAGCTGTAGCCAGGGGATGGTATACAGCACACGTTGCAGAAGACAGTTGTAGTCAGGCATAACACTTTAGTTAACATATATCTTTGCTTTATGCCCTCCAACCGCCCCATACCTGCCCCCAGCTTCCCTACTCTCTCTGAGGTTTGAGACACCCTGGGTATGCCTCATTGGAAAAAACGTAGGTTGGAAATGGAAGGCGGTGACCAAGGGAAAGAGCCAAACCCCTATGGGAAGAAACACTAGGTTAAAATAGGCACACAGTGACACAAAGATAGCTGGACAACTAGAATGCTGGTGTATGGTCTCTTGTATTGGTGATATGATGCTAGCCATACAGTACCAAGTACACCAAACGTTTCTTTTTTATTGATAAAAAGGTAAACATAGACACTGATATTAAAACACCTCACGATGAAAGCACACCAAGATTTAAGCAATTAGCTCGAAGCTGGGGGGCCATTACCGCTTCAGGTAATGCCCTAGGGTCAAGGGCATCAACGCAGGTACCAGGGCATTACTGGAAGCGGCAATGGCACCCCAGTGAGGGGCTTGTTGCTATTAATACTCCAGCCGGTTAGACTGGGGTACTAATAGTTTCATTTTTCCCGTTGTCAGATGCTCCGGTGTTTAGCAAATGAAACAAGAAAAGAAAAAAAAAAGATGGCCTCATTGGAACAGGATACATAGTCCATTCTCCATTTCCATGGTGGCCATTCATAAGAGTAAAAAAAAAAAGTAAACGAAGAAGATGGCCACCATGGAATGAGAGAATATGGCCGCCATGGAACGGGAGAAGGGACTACATGTAGTCCCTTCTCCCTTTCCATAGCAGCCATTAAAAAGCAGGAAAAAAGTAAACAAAGAAGATGACCGCCATGGAACGGAGAGAAGGAATTACAGTTAGTCCCTTCTCCCTTTCCATGGGGGCCATTTGAACATTGAAGGCACCTCAGGGAGCAGCTTCGTCGGGCTTGTAACGACTCGGTGAGGGCCAAAGAGCTTGCTTGTTACAAGCTCATTGTCCCTCGCCGGGTACTAATAAAACATATAACTAACTAAGCAGTGGTGGTAAAAATATTAGAAATATAACAAGAGCCTTTCAAAATAAAATCCCAGTCTATGAAATTATATTTATGAATACACTATGTACAAAGTGACCTTATTTGACAGGAAGCCTGGCCAGGGCTGCCTTGCCATCCCATTTTAGCTGTGAATTTGCTCTATTGTGCCCGCGTGCCTGGTCGCAAATCCCTAGGACCTATGTGCATGGTGGTACAGGGCAGCAGCAGCAGAGAGCAAGGCCTCAGAGTTCTCACCCAGGCTATGTATGTCAGGGGCAGCCAGCGGTTGTCTGGATGGCATGGAGCCCTTGTAAATTCCCCTAAGTCTGGCCCTTTATGCTGAGGCAGCCATGCATAATTAACAGCAGTGGGTTTGTGGGGCCAAATCTGTGCCCACCTAAGAAAGGGACTGGCCCGGCAATAGCTACCCAGCACTCCATTTTCTGACAAGAAGCACTGTGTATACAACTATGGGCCCGGGCGGTGGTTTGGCATTTGGCTGTGTCTCTCTTCGCTACACGCAATGGGGTGCCACAGAGATGGAGGTCCCAGGCTACAGCAGTGACTCAGATATGCAAAGCCCCTCCTGGCAATGGGGTACCACTAATTTGGGTTGCCCCAGTTTGCAAAGGTGCACACAGTAGTTTGGTGCCCCTGTTGACGCTGCAAATTCGAGTTGTCCCGGGCTGCGGCAGTGAGAACAGTGGTGTGGTGCCTCTCCAAACACTGTAGTGCTGCAGGCAGGATCAACCAGGTACTCATCATAGTGGCTCTGAGTGGTGAGCTGGCACAAACCTCCTTAGTAAAGGCCAAATATTCTCCTAGCTGATTTAATGTAGCTCTGATTCTGCCGCTATATTTGTCACAGAACTGTATTCATTTGAAGGGTCCCTTATGCGGCACACGCGCATGGGGTCCCTTGACTAAAGATGCTTTCTGTGGGGATCCCGGGCTATCACTTTATGGTTTTATAGAAATAACACATGCCTCACAAAGCCACTTAGCCGGATGAAGGTTTACAAATGGATAACGAGTAAAGGTGTCCTCCTTTCTCGAACATTCTTTGCACCGCGTATAAGTAGTCCAAGTGCCCAGAGAAGGGGTTTACATCATCTCCATCCAATTCCATAGGTAGCATTCCTTATCAATGATTGATTCATTTCCCAGCATGGAGAAAGTCAAATTGCATTTCATTCTGGGCTTCTATTTATCCGGCTTTGTTCAAATACATGTGTACCAGTTCCAGGTTCGATATAGCGGTTTCTGGCATATTAGGTAGCGCCACTGGTGACCAGGGACCAGGCGTGCATCAAAAGCAGTTTATCTCCTATGTCACACAAGTGCCCCATTTAAACATTATGCTTAGCACATAATAGTAGTGGCTATGCAGAGTTGCCCTGCTTAGGAACATAATAGTAGCGGCTATGCAGAGTTGTCCTGCTTAGGTACATAATAGTAGTGGCTATGCAGAGTTGTCCTGCTTAGCACATAATTGTAGTGGCTATGCAGAGTTGTCCTGCTTAGGTACATAATAGTAGTGGCTATGCAGAGTTGCCCTGCTTAGTTACATAATAGTAGTGGCCATGCCGAGTTGTCCTGCTTAGGTACATAATAGTAGTGGCCATGCAGAGTTGTCCTGCTTAGGTACATAATAGTAGTGGCTATGCAGAGTTGTCCTGCTTAGTTACATAATAGTAGTGGCCATGCAGAGTTGTCCTGCTTAGGTACATAATAGTAGTGGCTATGCAGAGTTGTCCTGCTTAGGTACATAATAGTAGTGGCTATGCAGAGTTGTCCTGCTTAGCACATAATTGTAGTGGCTATGCAGAGTTGTCATGCTTAGGTACATAATAGTAGTGGCTATGCAGAGTTGTCCTGCTTAGGTACATAATAGTAGTGGCTATGCAGAGTTGCCCTGCTTAGGTACATAATAGTAGTGGCTATGCAGAGTTGTCCTGCTTAGTTACATAATAGTAGTGGCCATGCAGAGTTGTCCTGCTTCGGTCCATAATAGTAGTGGCTGTGCAAAGGTGGTGCCCCCGCACAGTTAGCAATGCAGTCCATTTACAGTGACTTCATGCACCAATGTGTCGGTTACATGAAGCACACTGGGAACATACCATCCGATCTGCACGCGGTGCAAGATGTAACTTCTTATCATTTGTGACTTTTTCTGACATTCATTGTGCAACATCTTCTCTGGTTTCAGGGACCTTCAGGCTCCCCCGGATTCCCAGGAAATCCAGGTCTCCCGGTATGTAGGCATTTTTCATTTGTGTACCACGTCAGCACTGTCCCTTGTGAAATGCCTTGTCAATTATTTTGTGATCCTTGTTTATGTTTTAACAGGGTATCCCTGGCCTTGATGGCCCCGCAGGTCCACCCGGCATTCCTGGATGCAATGGCACGAAGGTCAGCTCAAAGACTTTTCTTAATGCAGTCATGAGATATTGTCAATCCGTTTCATGTGTATGTGATGCTTTTGGTGTTTAATGATATTTTTAAACGAATAAACTTGATTGATTGATTGATCTCCTTGAAGCATGTACGTCTGTTAGCATTCTTGCCTCCATGTCCACAGGTCAGCATCCAGCTGAAAGTTGACCTAAAATGTAACTCGTTTAAGACGACTTTTCCAGTTTTAGTTGGGGCTATTAGGAGTTGCTAAAAACCAAAACTATTGCATTAGAGTACAGATAGAGAGAAATTGCATATGAGGAGGGACACACAGCCTGTAGGTGTTGTTTGGTTATTTGCTCACCCATTGTTTGTTTGTTTGTTTATTTGTAAAGCGCAGCCCAACCCTCGGGTAACTGGGCGCTAAGTATCTTTCAGCTCAACAGTGGTTACATATTGTTGCACAAACAGAATATGAACAGAACAAGAACATTACAGTAAATGGTACAATAGATCTTATTACAGAGTGGTCCAAAGATAAGGTATGGTAAGACGCAGCGTGATCAGTTTACAGTTTGGATACCACCGTTATGACATACATTCATTCTATTGTTGGGTGAAGAGCAGTTCCTTGACTTTGGCTCTAAACGACCAAAATGAGGTGTCTGCTCTAATCATCATCGGAAGTACGTTCCAGTATTTAGCTGCCAATACCAGAAAGCTAGGTCCCCCAGCTGTTTTCAGGTTGAACTTTGGTATGGTGAGTTGGTGAAGGTAGGGTGTTCTGGTTGGTCTGGTAGAGTGCTGTCTCGTGAATTTGTCTGAATGACTGCATTGACTGCCCATGGCCACTACGACCATTCCCACCCAGTTCCTGCCCCTCCCCGCCCAAAACACCTCCTCATGGGAACTCTTTGAGCTCGCTTTAATGAAGCCTAACCATCAGACATTGCACTCAGCGTGCCTGCCAGTGTTTTCTGCAAAACAGTCTTCTGAGAGTTAATGACTTCATTGGAGTTGTAAATCTGCTACTGTTGTAATAAAAAAAATCTTAACCAGGTCTGCCTTCAGCCACTCGATTTATAAGCACTCTGCGTGTCCTACCGTCAAGCCCCGTTAAAGATAAGCATTGGCAAAGCCAACAGTTTTGGCGTGTGTGTATATATATATATACATATATATATATATTAGGCATTTGGCAGACCCGGCAATTAGATGCCCAGGTACTCGCATCTTTTTGCACCTGCTACCATCAATTGGCAGTTAATACCACTAGGGTAGTCCCTGGCAAGTGCCTTTCCCATTCCTACACATTTCTAGTCTGTGTTTTACTTAGAATAGGGGTCTCCCCACAAACTCACCATTCCCCTATGTTTCACTATGCCTTTTCCCTATTTAAAGTATATCATAATTTTCAGAAGGGATTTTCCATTCTGTTGACCTGACCCTTATCCCGTTTGCGTGCCTTTTTTTCTTCTTTTGTGTTGACTTTTGGTCTGGAAACATTTTTAGTATTCCGCCCTTTGATTTGGTCGACCTTAAGCAGTCTCACTTTACCGTAGGTCGCACCCCTTTGGGATGTTGACCTTCAACCTGCAACCGCATTGGTTACTGATCGCTGATGTTGTGTGTCCTTTTTAGGGGGAACGCGGTCCCATTGGTCCTCCAGGGATGGAAGGATTTCCTGGCAATAGGGTAAGGACACTTTTCATTGGCAACATGTTTTTTATTATATGTGTGTTTGAAACCAGATCATCATAAATTATTCACCATTTGAACAAAAGTAATGGCTTCTCACTCACCATCAATGTTTAATGTCACCCCTACCTTCTTCTTACGGTGTATTAGCACGCATTATCACTAGTTTATTCCTTGTGGGACGTAGGGATTTAAGACTTTGTACAACTGGAAGCTCATGAATGGGTCTGCTCAGAGGTTAGTATAGCATGAAGTTGCATTATCCAGTCAGGAAACTGGTCCCAGCCAACATCCGAGGGCCCCGCCCAATAACTTCCTGACACGTTTACAACTAGTCTCAAAAGAGTGCTTCTGTTGATAGCGCGTGCACAGATCCTGTACAGCGGAACACCCCGCAGCCAAGGTTCTCCTCACTCCAGTCATATCTACACTGTGGAAGACAAATGTTTTTAATAACACAAATATTAAAATTATATTTCCTTTTTTCAGGGTCCCCCAGGACTTCCCGGAATAAAGGTAAGTGTGCCAAATCTTAATTGAATGCACGTCTGAATTTCGAAGGTAAATGAAGGAAAACCTAAACCTATTCGGATGCTTGGAAAATGGCAGTCATTTTGATTATACCACAATCCTGCTTCACATGTATTGTATCTTTCCATATTGTGAAAAAAATAGAACTCTGCAAAAAAGTCTTGAGCGGACGAAAGCTCTTTCAGATGGACATAAAGTTTAAAATTAAATCATAACCCAGGGGATCAGATAATGCATGTTGTCTCAGTGGATTCCCGCCCATACATTGTAATTGGTTAATGCGTGGACGCGGGGATTGAACCTGAGTTGCACCGCGTCGTCTTGCTTCCAAGGAAAGCGCGTTGCCCCTGAGCTAGCCTCCCGAGGCAAATCAGAGCAGAGGATGTGCTATGAGAGGTCGATGGTCATCTATGGGTTCTGACCAGGAAATCAGAAGGAGCTTTGCGGTTGCCTGTCCTGAGTCCTGATGGTGCTTCGCACTGGTGGTGATATGGGTAATCGACTTATCAGGATCACAAGTGGGGCACCTTATTATAAGTTCATAGGCCCTCATTACGACCCTGGCGGAGATCCATGGTGCAATTTGCACCATGGACCATGGCGCAGAGCTGCCAACTCTGCCATGGGGGTTGGCGGACTTACCGCCCCATTCCGAGGTTGGCGGGGCGGTTAGTCCCCAATCCCCATTTACCCTTCCCCATTCCCATTTTTGCCCCATAGGGTATAATGGGAGTGGGGAAGGCGTTAATTACGCCACCGTAAGTTACGGTGGCGTAATTAACAAGAGGTTCCGTAGCGCCATGGATTTTTCCGCCCGGAAAATCCGGGCGTAAAAATCACCATGGCGCTACGGAAAGTCGTAGTAAGGCGGAGAGGTACGCCATGCATTACGCTGGCGTAAACCCCTCTCCGCCAGGGTCGTAATGAGGGCCATAGACTTGCTGCAACATTTCCATCTACTGACCTTCTTAATGGTATGTGAATTAATGGTATGAGTCCTGACTTGTTTGTATTTGGAAGGCAAAGGAGCACCAACCATACTCTTAGAGTAATAAGGTAGTACTCGAGCCCTGCCATGCTTTCTCAAGGCCAGGAGGGCCATTGTGCTTCCCTTTCTCAAATAAGGTATTCAAGATTGGGGATGTCCCGCTTCTGTTGGAAATCAAATAGAAAAAGGGTGGATTGTTCCATAAACTCCAGGATACTCTGCTCCAAGCAGCAGATATTTTTGGGGTTCTTCAAGTTCTTCACGTCGACTTCCAGCAACTCAGAAAGAACTGTTGGTTGGTTCAACATTGTATGATTATTCAAAGTATTAGGGTGGGCCCACATCAATGTATGTAAATTGCAAAACAATAACAGCTAGTGCAAAATGCAAACTCCTTGCTATGTTATGCTCTCAGGATTTGCATATCAATGGAAGCCTGAAGGCATTAAAGTGCTGTATCCGGCTCAAGTGTGCTTAAAAACGAGATCAATAACAAAGGGCAAGTAGGAAAATCACATGTTCAGAAATTGTTGAAAGGGAGAGGACTTTTAAGAGATTCTACACGTATTAAGATTATTTATTTATTTATTTTATTGTGAATTTGTAAGGCGCTTATACAAGTAAATTGTGTTTCAAAGCGTCCACAGTGAAACAGGGAGTGAACATGGGAGTATAATTAGATAGAACACTGAAAGATAGAGGCGACCATACTAGGCCGTGTGAGCATTCAGAACGTGCAAGTGCCGAGGGAGAGAGAAGGGGTGGAGGAGTGGGGATAAGTCGTGAGTGCTAGGTGTATCAGGTGGGAAGTGCTAACTGTAAGTGCCTAGGTGGGGTGGTAAACCACCAATGAATTAGATCTACATGTTAGCTAGAGAGGCAGGCTGTTCCAGATAAGGGTCCCCTGAACTGACAGACTGCGGCCTCCTACAGACTAAAGAATGCACCTAGGGGTTTTAGGTAGATGGGCCAAAGGGTTCTAGACGGCTGGTAGGAAGAGAACCAAGACTTCAGGTGCTACCGGCGATTCACCAAAGGTACATTTATGGATTAGAGTTGCCAGCTGTTGTAAGTGGAAAAAGGACAGAGCCCCTTTAAGAGGGAAGCCCATGACTATGGGAGGGAGCGGGAGGCAGGAGGATTGGGAGGAGCAAGGGAAGGAAAGGGCAGTTATGATGTAGAGAGAATAAAGGAAGGTTGAAAGGAAAATGGCTTTGCGTTTCTATGAGGTGCATGGATGATGACGAGTGTTTAGTGCCACCCCAACACCAGCTTGCATGTGATTCTGGCTGGCACGGGATGAAAGAGCATATTTCTTACGTTAGTGTTGCATGGGCACGAGGGTGTGGCTTGGCCACTGTCTGGGCCACACTGTTTCGTAAAGCCTGAAGCTAAGAGACTATATTTTATGTCGCAAACATGTACAGGAAGTGACAGCAGTCAATTTTGGCCGCCTGGGTGGCTCTGGCTAACTTTACGAGAGGATTTTCAGCAAGAAATGGGTGGATCCTTGTGGAAAGCCTGATGTAGCATCCGGTTGAAGGGTGATATAGTTAATGTAAGAAGACATATTGAGCTGTAAATCAAAGAGCTCCCCTATACATTGTACCATGGGCAATATTCAAAAGCAGGATGAAGTCAACAGAAAGCGAAGGGGACTGAAGAGGATCAGTTTGCTTTTCTGGTGGCCATGCTGGGGATTGTAAGGCCTGTTCTGGAACTGTTTAAGCTCAGCCAATTGTTGCACACCCACAAGTTAATGTTCATAATGATGATCATTTAATGTTGCCCTGGAGACCGTTTGCAGAGAGGATAAAGAAAAGTCCAGGACCACTGACATCACAATGATATCCTGCATCGATTTGTTGCAAGACACCATGCGAAGGCTTAGAATAAACATAACAAGCAAATGGGAGAATATAGAACCCTGGGGCTCCAGGAGGGGCACACTTTACTTGGGTAGGAGGCGTACTAACCGTTTGGAATTATGCATGTGTGTCAGTTGGATAAAAAAGATTCAAACCTTCTTCAAACCACTACCAGAAAAAAAAAACTACAAAGATGTAATGCAAAGAAGCAGCAGCATAATGGGTAGCATGATGCGTGTAGCTCTACACACATATCCTTGCAAACAATAATTCCCTTGTGTTTCTTATTTCTAGGGAGACCCTGGTGACATCCTTGGGGCGATATCAACCATGCTGAAAGGTGAACAAGGGTTCCCTGGAATTCCGGGATCCCCGGTAGGTCTTCATTATGCATGATGTGCAAGCCATGGCTTAATGCGAAGCTGTCATTATGCATGATGTGCAAGCCATGGCTCAATGTGAAGCTGTCATTATGCATGATGTGCAAGCCATGGCTTAATGCGAAGCTGTCATTATGCATGATGTGCAAGCCATCGCTTAATGTGAAGCTGTCATTATGCATGATGTGCAAGCCATAGCTTAATGTGAAGCTGTCATTTTGTTAAACGGTTTCTACTCTTGAACTTGACACAGTTTGTCAGAACTTTCTTAACCCCATCTCTGCCAGCATTGTGCACCCCCCCTCCTCCTGAATCATTGCCTAGAAAGACCTTTTACAGGGGTACACAGCAGCTTCTTTTGTGGTCGGAGGCTTGATGTTTAAGGATCAATGGGCCTCATTACGAGTTCGGCAGTAGCCATGGAGCTAATAGCTCCATGGCTGCCTCCAAACCGGGCTCCTTCAACGGGTTCCTGCAATGGAGACTTACCAGGTCATTCCGACATAGGAGGACCCAGTAAGTCCTCCTTGCAGGAACCATTTCCCATTCCCATTTGAGCCCCCACAAGGCTCAATGGGAATGGGGATGGAGGTAACAACGGGCACATTATGAGTGTCCTGTTGTTACCTCCCTCTTCCCCTCGTGGGACCCGGAAAGGACGCCTGGTTTTACCAGGTGTCCGATCCGGGTCCCACAAAGGGAACCTTGTAATCAGCCCTCACGGAATGAAGGGGGCCGGTCCCGTACCGGCCCCCTTCATTCCGTGATCGCAAGCCTTCTAATGAGGTCCAATGTGTTGTCAGAGGGGTCCCTTCTAATCTCATGTCCTTCCGCAAATCCTTGGAAAATGAGTGTCAACCAATAGATTTCAGTGGTATCCATCATTGCAGCCAATCACGCTCATGTTCACTGTTTTTAGAAGCAGGGATTGGAAATCGTGTGCACAGTCCTCTCTCTGTTTCCACAACATATCATCTTTGCCACCAGAATTGTGAATTGTTCTGACTTTGATTGGATTTTATTTTCACCCTCTTGGTAAAATGCTGTCTTCTGTGTACTCTAAACTGAGCACCAACCAAACAGCAGCCGCCAGTGTGAGCAAGGATGGTTTGTAAATCCAGGCCGGATTCATTAGGATTTGATTCAGAACTTTATAGCATATGGCCAGCACATCTTGGTTTGAGGACCGGCCACTTTGGCTGTATTTGTGCTAGCGCAGGTCTTGAGATGCTTCTGGCATCATGGAGTTCCTGGTATGCAAACAAAATCCATGCTAATCTGCTGAGGGACATTTGGAATCTTCAAATGTCCCTCCTTTGCAACTAAGATCTGAATTCCACAACTGAAAATAGACCCAGATTTACACCAATGCAGTTTTTAGGAACGAAAGATGGAAATCTAAGACGATTGTATGCATGGCCCGGCACCATCTTGAAATGTACAGATTGTCGACTTTTCCTTTGAATATTTCGCTCCTTTTTCTGTTTCTAGGGATCTACGGGATCTGCAGGCGTGACAGGGCCCATCGGTCCCCCAGGACCAATCGGACTCATGGTAAGCAAATCTCTGCGCGTTCTATGCATGTTGTAAACTATTCTCCAATTGTGGCATCAACATTCCATGCCACGGTTCCTTTGAGGCCGTGACGTCGGGCATCTTTCAAAAAGAAAACAGGTGGGCCCGTTTGCTGCAAACGCAGTTCTCATGCATGTTCACACTGGCTTGTTTTATATTGCACTTCATTTTCTGTTGCGGAAAACCGTTATGCATTGTTGTCTTGTTCTGGCAATGGGGTTCTGGCAGTTGGAGTATTGCAGACGTGTGAACAGCTGGCCTGCTGCACCAAGCGGAAAGGCTGATATTTCTTTGTGTGCTGTGCTTATTCTCTCTGCCCATGAAGTGTGCATTTGACTTTATGCCTTGTTTGGACAAAGCATATACTTGAGTCCAGTGCTGGTCATTGGGCCGGCTCTCGGCGGATCTGAGATCCGGCACCAGATTATGAGCCGGATCTCGGGGATCCGGCCAGAGTCAGCCGCCCAAGACCATGAACCGCGCTGGAATACATTTAAAAAAAAACGCCCGGGACGGCAGCACTACCTTTTACCGCAGCTTTGGCACTGGTGTGTAATGCACAATGCTCGCTACATGTGCCACTGATTCCTTTCAGTTGTACATGTAGCAAGCATTGCATGTGCCACTGATTCCTTTAAGTTGTACATGTAGCAAGCATTGTGCAATACACACCAGTGCCAAAGCTGGCGGTAAAAGGCAATGCTGCCGTTGCGGGTGTTTTATTTTTTTTTAACGTATTCCAGCATTGCTGGATATCCACTACGTGCCCCGCCCCTCTAAACCACGCCTCTAAACCACGCCCCCAAACTACTCCCCCACCCGGCCCTTGTGTTGTGGGATCCCCCACCACATTTTTTCCATTTCCACCACTGCTTGAGTCTCAAGCTAAACTTGCTTGACTTAACTCTAGGCTGATCAGTTAGCTCCTCCGACAGCCCACAGTTATCAATTATTTCTGGTGGTTTTTGGTTCAACGCCTATAGAGCGGGGGCAGTGCCAGGAAGCAGTAACCCACCCAGTTGTGCGAGGGAGAGAACCCTGAAGGACATCTTTGGAACCTTAAAATGCCTCTGCTATATCTCCTGTGATCGAGGCACTGGTACCTGATCACTATCATGAGTGTATTCCACCAGTGGACCAGCAACACAGCGACGGATGGCCTTCGTGGTGACATGCCCAGGGCCCCTGTCGTTCTACAGATCGTGCTACACATCTGGCAAAACTGTGTTCATAACAAGACTACCTCATGATAGGATTGTTCAGAGGAACCGCCATGTCCCTGGATGCCCAGCAGCACCAAAAGAGGCAGCTCAGTGCATCAACGGACAGCCTGAGGCCCTTAGAATCCAGAGTTCTATTTGAAATTCTGCATTCCCGGCCACGATTCTTTAACTCACGGGTGGTTTGCACTTCTTCCCACCCATGCATACATATATGACCTTTATACCATATGAGAATGGAGAGATGATGGCTGGTGGGAATGTCTTTCTGGATTCTTGGTAATTGGTTTGATCCCTTAGTGCTTGGGTAGGAGCTGCACACCTTCTATTTCAGTGCTTGAGCACTCCTAATGGGTAAGCCAAGGTTGGGGGAGATGAGGTCACTTACAGGTGGTCTACTCACACACTCAACACTCAACGCCTCATTCCAAGTGCGGCGGTCTGGAAATAAGGGTGCTGGTCGCACCGTAACGGCACCCTTTTCCGGACCGCCACACTCCAACTCTGCCTTCCTGGGCCATTGCGACCGGCAGGCCTGACCTCCCGGGTGCCACGGCCTTGGTAGGCGGAGCTGTCAAGGAAGCACCAGCATCATTACCAACAGTGGCAGTGCTTCCGTGTCTCCATTCCCATGGAGCTCTATGGGACTCCAGGGGAATGGGGACTTACACTTTCTGTCGCCTGATGTCCCAGGCCTCAGAGACTTGTAATGTCCCGCTGGCACCGGGATCTCAGGCAGCAGAAACTGTTTTACGGCAACGGCGGGTTGCTGCCGAACTCGTAATGAGCCCCTTGCTAAAGCAGGTGTTCCACGTTGTGTAATGCTAACAGGTATAGTGATGTGCTCATAACACTGTAGATGCCATTTCACAACAAGGCTTACTTATCTGAAGTGAAAAGCAATTTGGCATTTGGTGCCTGTGAAAATGTCTACACTTTCTCTTCGGGTCAATTGAGCCATGTGTCAAACTAGGTACAGTTTCTGAAGCAATCAAAGCTAAACCAACATCCCACCGCACAGGCAGACCTCCAGTTGCCTACATATACAGAAAACAGTCCCTGCAACGCTCCCCTTCTGAAAATCATAGGAGGGATGTTTCAGATTCTGTTCTATATCCTGTACATAGAGACCTCTGAAACCTTTGGCTCTCCAATGGTTTAGAACCACAAATCCCATTTGCCTTAGCTCGCATAGTCAATGATGAGGGCTCATGGGAGTTGTAGTTGGAAAGAACTGAAAAGCCACAGACTGTAGACCCATGTACAGATAGTCATTCCTGTTGCAGGCTGTTAGCCAGGCTTATCCAGTGCTCAAACCGGACAGCTTTGAGACTACGGATAGTGCCAAGGTGACATGTTTTGCACTCTATGCAGTCCAGGTGGCATTTTAATTTGTGAGGCACCGATCCTAGGCATTTTTCTCACATGGCACCCTGGTGGCCCTTTCCAGAGTTGACAGCTGGGTAGGGTAGGGTCTGAGTCAAAAGCTCATCTGCCCCTGATTGCTACTTCCTTTCTTTTATTTCAGCTGTTCGGAAATTGTAGATTTAGAATTATGCATGATCCCTGAATAATCCCTACCTGACCCCCATCACTTCCTCCAGTGATGCTTAATAATGTTATTTTGCATATTTAATGAGTACTGTTCTCTAGTTTGAAGCACTTGTCCTTTTAGGTTAATGTTACCTTTGTAAGTCACTTAGTTTCTTCTATAGATTTTGTTTCTATTTGTTTTGTTTTGTCCCAGGTATATGTCCTAATTTTTTACACATTCATAAACTGGCTCACTACTTGTCATCTTTAACCTATTGTACAGACACCCTTCGTGGCAATGCCGCCACCATCTGCAAATGTGCTATTGTAAGTCATTTCCGATCGAAATTGGCACCTCTGTTCTGCAAATAAATACAAACTCAAATCTCTTACTTCAACAAGTGTCCTTTCCATGTTTCGTGATACATGTACCACGTATTTTGACCATGCCATTGGGCTCTTGCCTTCTTTCGGCATCATTTACCAGGTTAGATACCCCTACCATACACCAGGACGCCAAAGCTGGCACTGGGTCAGACATGCGAATTAGATAGCCCAGTAGCTGGGACATGTAACCTCTGGCTCTCCAGATGTTTTGAAGCATGAATCCCATGATCCCTCGCAGGTGCCGAAGTGGAGTAGGGCTCTTATAAATAGTAGTCCAAATCATCATCATGTGGAGAGCCAACGATTGCAGACCCCTGCTCTAGAGAGTGGGTTTGGGTTCTCTGCCTCCATGGAAAGACATTCAGATGATGTAAAGTGGCTTAGAAAGAACCATGGTGGGAATCACATTACAGCTGAGCAGCTCACTTTACTCCCTTGAAGCTGCTGTCTGTGCCTTCCCTGTAGCCCACGCTGTTTGGAAGGTTATTGACAGGAACGGAATGTATGAGAACATGTCTAACCTTTGGTGATCACCCCTATTCCTAATTAGAAACATGAAGGGCCACAGCTCAGTTGAGCTGTGTCCCTTAACATTTTCTGATTATGGATCAGGGCTGCAACTCAATATTCTGGATATGGCTTATTGGACTTGGCCCAGGGTGTTCCTATCGTGCATGACCTAGTGCATGACCTCTGCAACATCTCGCTCTTCAGGTCGCGCAACAACTGCTACCAGCCTTACCTACCACAGTCAAAGGTGGGGGTATCATGGACGCCATAGTGCAAAACACCTGGAGAGCCACAGGTTGCAGACCACTGCTCTACTGCATGTGTGATAGGTTGGAGGGAAGAGGAGAGCATGGTATGCATGGCTGGAGAAGGAGTGGATCTTTGGTTAAGGCCAGTCTCAGAGCAGGGGCACTTTATTGCCATTATGTTTTTATGCCAGCAGATAGTATTGACCTCTTAACCTGGATGGCATCTTAACTCATCTACTGTTTATCTGTGGCTTGTGTATTTGCCTCAGCGGATTGAACATTGTGTGGTCTCTCGGCAGACGCCTGCTTAGTTGAACGTCCATTCATGGAGCCACTTTTGGTTGTTTCTGTAAGACCCCACCACCCTTTCATCCAACCGCACAGCCACCTATCTTTGTGTCTATAATTCCCCCACTGCCCGTTGTCCATTCTTACAACCACTTATGTTCTTTTCTCTTATTCCCCTACCGCCCCTCATCTGTTCATATGTCCACCTTTGGTTGTTCCTGTCACTCCACAGGAGAATCCCTTGTTTACTGGCATGACCACTTATGGTAATTTCTGTCAGTTTCCCCCACATCCTCGCCCATTAACATAGTCTTTTTTCCTGTAATTCCCCACCACTCCCTTCTCCTTTTGCTTTGGCACTAATGGCTGTTTCTGTAACTGCCCCTTCCCTGTGCATTCACTGGAGCCACCTATGGTTGTGTCTGTAAATCCCCACCAGCCCATCACCTTTGCATTGCAAATGCACTCTAGGTTAGGCCAAGAGGAAAGGCCTCTCTTAGAATCTACTGCTGCTGAGGATCTCTGCTCACTACCAGCCTGCTGATGCCCTGAACATCAGCTTCTAATGGTCTTCATCCTTTGCAGAAACGGCATGCGATTCTAATAAAATCTCATCTCTTGTAGGGTCTTCCGGGCCCGCCAGGACCACCGGGACCTAAGGTAGGCATTGTCTAAGAAACAGAACACCATTGAAGCTGGTAAACATTTTGGTGTGGATGTTGGTAAATTGATGTGAGCAATTGAAACACTGCTAAGGATTCTTTTGTCTGTACCTCTAGGGGCAAATGGGATTGGGATTCCATGGACCAAAGGGCGACAAGGTAGGTTGATGTTTTTCGCACATTATTTGCATATATGCTGCGTGTCAAGGTTGATCTACGAGAAGATTGCTTGATATGACCTGGAAGCAATACATGAACATGATGTACTCAACTGACCTTAAGATGCATGTTCATATGCTGTGGTTGCCAGTGGTTACCTCCTGTGTTTTGTTCTCACTGATGCCAAAAGTATAACATGCTGTAGCTTTTAGAGGGTATCCAGCTGAGTGCAGAATCTGAACTGCAAGGAAGATGGCTTGGCAAGTAAATGTGCTACCACAATAGGCATTCTCTGTTGCATACAGGGATGGAATGAATCAATGACTTGGAGGTCTTTAGCTGAAGAAATGTGCTCAACTAACCTCTGGGCAAAGCTGTCATGAGGTCTGGACAGAATTAAGTACCCTGCTCCTGGCAGGAACCCGCACTGGCTTGCAATTACTTTTTCCACCCTGTCTGTTTTAATAAGTGGGTTTGTAAGAGGGTGCTGCAGCAGCCACTGCTGGTATGCGCAATGGAGAGTGGCAGTCAACATCTCAATATCACAGGTCAAGTGAAGTATTAATGTTTAGATCCATTATCACTATGACACTGTGATTGGCCTATTCTCTGGACTGCTTGTTTTATTCACATAATGCATGACCAAAAGCTGCATGCCTGTGTCAACCAATGAGGAGTAACAGTTGATCTTATCACACAGGCACTTCTGGGCTGTGTCTGTATGTTCCCAAAGTAGCAGAATCCAAATGGCAATGTACAGATGTTACAAATTGGATTCTGCTCTGCAGGAGTACAGGGATGAGCAGGGGTAAAATGGCCCACTCAGCCCTCATACATCTACAAAGCAAAACACAACACAATCATAAAGGCAAAACAGGGACTGTTACGAGATATACCTCCTTCACCTTTTGTGGTACCGTCGTATGAGATAAGGCTATGCTCTTAAGAGGGGTGTACAGGGGAACGAGTAGTGACCCAAACAACACAGTATCACAATCCAGAATAAAGGCAATGTCCAATCAAGGTTCTATAAAAAATATACATACTTGAATCAAACACACCATCTGCACCTAGAATGAATGAAAACACTGTACAAAAACCCACACAAAAGGAAGAATAGGAACGATGCAACATACTGGAGAAAGTAGCAAGCACTCTGAGAATAGCTCCAGGGGTGGTAGGTAAAATACTAACCACAAAAAGGATATCTTAGTGAAAACAGGGGCAATCAACACTTAACCAGTCTCTAGGGACTGAGTGGACCGAAGGTGCAGTCCAGAGTCAACAGAACCTGCAATCAGTTCATGGTAGATTGACGCAGTCAGACCCGGTGATGAACGTAGATGCGAGCTAATCAGGTTCAGTTCGGCACGTAGGATCGTGGAGGCCACAGCAGCAAGCGGCCATCAAGTAGGGGTGAAGTCAGGCTTTAGCCACCTAGAGGGGTCGATGAGTAACGCTCCAGCAGTTTTAGTCAGCAGCCGACGGTCGCGAAAGTGATGATTTTGGATGTGTCGATGTGCAGTTGATGAGGCAGCAGTTCAAGAGCTAGCTGGGTCAAGCTTTGGTAGTAACCCCCAGTTAGTGTCGGCGGGTAACACGCCAGTGATTCGGTCCGGATCCCAGCATTGAGCAGTCACTTTGGGAAGGAAACAGGGGAGTAAATAACAGTAGCAAAACACTAAATATACAATTGTGGTCCCACTAGGCCTTGTGACATTCGAACATGCAAGTGCAGTGAAGAGAAGTTCGGGAGATAGGATGAGGAGGGAGAGGTATGCAGGGGGGGAGCAGGGTAAGGGCAAGTGCTGGTGGGAGACCGGGAGGGAAGCACCAGGGGGAGCCAGGGAGAAGGCTGCTGGTTAGGTTCTAGGGCAAAGAAATCCCTGGGAGGGATGCACAGCCGCCAGGCATGGGGCCCGTAAGGGCAGCGCTGAGGGGTAGGGGGCGTGCTTGCTGGTGTCACTGGGTAGAGAGCCTGGTAACTTGTGGGATTCATGAAGGACTTCATGAAGGACCAGGCCGCCAGTCTCAGCGGCAGTGGCGTGATTAGCAGGGAAGGGAAAGAGGTAGAGAAAAGCAGAGTTTTGAGAAGTTTCCGAAACTTGAGGAGGACCGGCTTAAGTCTGAGAGGGGCAGGGAGGCTGTTCCAAAGAGAGGCAACAGCCGAGGAGAGATACCTACCCCCCCCACTCTCTGCTTGTGGAAGTGTTTGACAAGCAAAGAGTTGGAGTTAGAGTAGCGGACGACTCTAGCAGGAAGGTATTTAGGGAACAGTTGGAGATGACCAGGTCTCAGGCCCCAGAAAGGCTTGTGGATGATGCAGAGGATCTTGAACTTAACCCTTGCAGCCACTGGGGGCCAGTGGAGAGATTTTAGGGATGGAGTAATACAGTCCCTGGGTTTGAGGCCAAGGATAATTCTTGCAACCCTATTCTGGATTAGCTGAAGGGGGGCGTAGAGAGGAAAGGAGGAGGTTGAGGAAGAGGCTGTTGCAGTAGTTCAGTCTAGAAAGGACCAGTTCTCTGGAGATGTTGAGCTTCTGGGGAAAGGTGAGGAAATGGAGAATGCCTCTAGGGGGGTGTAGCTGGAAGTGGGCTTTCTTGGCAAGGTCCAAGATGTGAGGGATGAAGGAGAGAGAACAGAGTCAAAGATGACTCCATGGATGTTGGCCTCACAGTAAGGGGAGATTAGAATGCCCAAGGAGGGCCGCCAGTGGGTAGGAGGTATAAAGGGCACAGGTATCCCAATGAGAAGGATCTCCGTTTTACTGGCATTAAGAAAGAGATCATTAGTAGCACACCATGGCTGTATGGTGGCCAGACAATCAGGGATGAGAGAGGAGGAGACGAAGGTGGAGGGAAGTTTGAAGGAAAGCTGTGTGTCATCGGCATAAAACTGGAAATGAGGACAGAAGGAGGAGATCAGGTGAGCAAAAGGGGCAAGATAAGATGTTGAAGAGCCAAGGCGAAAAGGATAAAGCCCTGGGGAATACTAGCATGTAGAGAGTGAGGTCGTGGAGGGGAAAGAGCCCAGTTGAAGCTGAGAGGGGTAATTAGTGAGGAAAGAGGTCAGCCAATCCAGTGCCCGATCCGTGATGCAGAGGGTGTTGAAGGGCCGTTTTAAAAGGTTAGAGTGGTTGACCGTTTCAAAGGCAGAGAAGAGATCGAGGACAATGAGTACAGCGGGGGAGTAGGAGTCAAGATTTGTGAGCATGTCTTCACAGGTGTTCAGGAGAGCAGTTTCCGTGCCTCTGGAAGTTCGGAATCCAGATTTGGGGTCATGAAGGCAACCAACAAGTTCAGTGTGAAGGTTCAGTTGGGGGAGGGCCAACTTCTCCAAGGATAGGATGGATGGATAGGATGGTTACATTCAGGGTCTGTTCTTCCCAGTTCAGGAGAGTCTGGTGCAGGGTGGTAGGTCCTGATCCACAGCAAAGGGTGAGTCTCTTGAAACGGTGGAAGACCCCTTCTGATGCCAAAACCAAAGTGCTTTGCTCCAGGGGAAATGGAGGGGACATGAAAGAGAGAGGGACAGTGAGAATGAAGTTGGTGGACACTTCCTTCCATTGGCCAGAGCCCTCCTGCCTATCATAATCCTGCCCTCTCCCCTTCTCACTGAAAACAAAGACCTTTAGAGATGCAGCATCCTGGCGTGAGGCTACTCCTTTTGAGTGGGTGTTCTCCTTTGAGGCTTGGGCCCAGGACAGCTGCCTACTGTGTGGCTGTCTCTGGAAGAGGATGATGCCTGCCCTCACCATGAGATCAAAGAGGAGGACTGGCCCTCCAGGTTCTTGACCTGCCATTTTCCAGACTACACCCAGATGACCAGAATACACGTTGCCTTCAATAGCAGAGCTGACACACAGAAGCTGATACATATGCAATATCAATTGGAATGTGGTGGTCATGATCATATGTACTACCATGCAATATGCCTAAACTCACAGAATATATTTTATTTGGAGTTTTCCCTGCCACCAGCATGGTTCACTTATAATCATCATAGTTTTGGGTACAGGGGGCATATCTTAAACGCTGCCTCCCTGTCGCATGGACTTGGCTGTTGCTGTGGCTGTCAAGTGGACATCTCGTGACCTGTGAATGTGCTTGTTGCCATGTGTAGCGCAGGCACCACGGATTAGGCTACTGATGCATCAGGGCACGAGTGCACTGTGCTTTTGGCATGGAGTCAATGGAAAAGGAGAATCTGTTTGGCAGATAATTACCCGTTTTGGAGATGGAATTAACCTCATCAGTCCATTTGTTAATAAGATTTTAAAAAGGGGGTTTGCACCCTTGGCGGATGGCAATTCCTCAGATGCATCCCAGCTACAATGTTTGAGCCTCCCCCTTCTAAAGGTCTGGCGCATCATCCTGTTGAAAGTACTGACTGAGGCAATCTGCAATCGAGTGATGCGACACAGGTTTGTGTCGGATGTTCATGTCCAATCCCTCTAGGGATATGGCCCAGTGCAATAACTTGGGGTTCTCGCCCTGTGTGGCCATAAGCCACCTTAGAGGTCTGTGGTCTGTCTGGACAGTGAAGTGAGACCCAAATATGTAGGATTTCAACTTGAATGCTGCCCAAACCACCGCAAATGCCTCCTTCTCAATGGTGGCCCAGTTGCCCTCTCATTTGGTCAAGTGCTACTTAGGTACACACAATGTTGTTCTACTCCTTCAGAGTTCAGCTGCGCTAATAATGCATCAATGCCAAATTCACAAGCATCTGTCTGGATGATAGACTCTTGCCCAGAATCTGAGATCTTTAGAACTAGGGCCTGGCCATCCTTCAAGCTCTTGAAGCCCGACTGACAGGCAGGGGTCCAAGTGACCTTCTTCGCCAATTTCTTTGATGTGACATTGTTTAAGGGAAGGGCAAGAGTCCCATGGCCCTTAATAAAAGGCCAGTAATAAACTGTGAGGCAAAGGAGGGCCCTCACTTGAGTCTGAGTGGTGGGGATATCCCAAACTTTCACTCCCTGGACTTTGGTTTGGAGAGGCTGCATCTTACCATCACCTACCTGGTGAGTGAGGTAAGTCACAGTACTCTGCGCTATCCGGCATTCGGATGCCTTGATAGTCAAGCCAGCCTTTCGCATGGCTTGAAGCACCTGGTCCAGATGGGATAAATGGTCTTCCCAAGTGTTACTTTGAAACACCACGTCATCTAGGTAGGTGAGGCTGAAGTCTTCCAGCCCGTTAGGACCTGGTTCACCATCCTCTGGAAGGTGGCTGGGGCATTCTTTAATCTGAAAGGCATAACGGTAAACTGCCCATTGGGGTGGAGAATGCGGACCTCTCTTTTGCATGATTGGTCAGGCTGACCTGCCATTACCCTGCTGTGAGGTCCAAAGTACTCATGAATTTGGGATCGCCTAGCCAATCAATGAGGTCATCTGCCCGAGGGATGGGTGTACATCTGTCTTTGTGACAGAGTTGAGCCCCCGATAATCCACGTAAAAGCAGATCTCGATTTCTTAGTGACCAGTACCACTGGGCTAACCCAGGGATTGCGGAAAGGCTCGATTACTCCGAAGGTCAACATCTTGGAGACGTTTTCCTTGATGGTGTCTTTGACCTTGTCGGTCATCCAGTGAATCCTACTTTTCAGCAGTTTACTGTCCCCAGTGTCGATATCATGGGCGCACCAATTAATCTTCCTGGGAGTCACCGAGAACTTCCTGGCAAACTTATCCAGCAGCCACTAGCAGTCCAATTGTTACGGTTTAGGGAGGTCTGGACAGATTTGAAGTCCTTTGGAAGACCCGTCAGTGTGTTCTACATGCAACAAGTCATGGAGGGGCGTCTCCTCCTCGGTTTTGTCATCCGTAGCCAGAGCCATCACTAAGTGGTCCCAGCTGTAATGGGATTTAAGGCGGTTGACATCGAAGACCCGATACGTCTGCCTCTGGGTCTTTGTATCAATGAGGCATTTAACCTCACTGATCTTTTCCAGCACCACATAGGGCTCAGTTTGCTTTTCATGCAAGGCACTGAGCTTGACGAGCTCCATGATGTAGACCATCTGGTCTGGCCAGTATTCTGTCATGGTTGCCTTCTGGTCATGACAGTGCTTCATGAGTTCCTGGTTTGCCTTCAGGTTCTGGGTGCTCTGTTCCCTGTACTTAGCCCTCCTGGATTGAAGACCAAGCACGTAGTCCACTGTGTCATGGGAAGGAGTTCTCGGATTGCCCTCCGATCATTCCTGCACCAGACTTAGCGGACCCCTAACAGGATGGCCAAACAGGAGCTCGAAAGGACTGAACTGAATACTGTTCTCTGGCACCTCCCGGTAGGCGACAGGAAGCATGGAAGGAGAATATCCAACTTTCTCCTGAGGTGCGCTTCCAAAACACCTATCATGCCCTTGAGGGTCTTGTTGAACCGCCCAACAAACCTGTTGATTTGTGGGTGAAAAGCCATGGAGAACTTGTAGGTTACACCACATTCATCCCACATTGGCATCTCATAAGCTGACATAAAGTCAGATCCCCTGTCAGAAATTACTTCCTTAGGGAATTCCACATGAGAGAATATCCTGATAAGAGCCTTCAGGACCACAGGGGCTTTGATGCCTCTAAGGGGGACAGCCTCGGGGTACAGGGTTGCATGATCTACCACGGGCAAGATATACCAGTTTCCTGAGGAGGTTTGAGGATCCAAAGGACCCACAATGTCCATACCTATCCTCTCGAAAGGCTGTCCAACCATGGGTAGTGGAATTATGGGGGACTTGGTGGTGCCACCTGCCTTGCCAGATGCTTGGCAAGTGTGGCAACAATGGACACATTCTTTCACCTTCGACTCCATCTGTGACCAATAAACCTCCTTCTTAGCTATGGTGGTTTCCAAGGCACAGAAGCCAAGGGGCGAGCTGAAGACACAGAGAAAATACTTTCTATTCCTTACAAATGGGTACATGTTGGTCATGAATATAAGAATGGAAAGCTTATTAACATCCCCAGTTGCTTAACGATTAAGGCTTTACTGACAGTGCAAACTGAAGTTTAGAACAAAGTGATTAACAAACTGAGTGAAGAGGCCACTGAAAGTTGGAAAGAGTTAACTATAAGATTTGCAGAATTTTGGGTGCCCCTCTAGTAAAAACAAACACGGCCAGACAGCCTGTTCTTTGGGAAACTTCCCCTTCAGTAGGGTCTACCACCACGCTTTAGCTGACTGACCCTTTCACAGAGAGGAATATCCATTGCCATAACAGTCTGGTCCTCCACAAGAACAATCCAGCACTGAAACGCTAGATCAAGAATAGCAGCAGCTACCACAGACACACGCTTCTGTCCTGTTGGGCCGCATCAGCAAGGTGAAGATGTGATTATCTAAGGCACAGCAACAAGTAGTCCACATCTGGATTAATCCCACAAGACTGGCCTCCAGAGCTGGCAACCTTACATACTGGGAACAGTACTGAAATACGACAAGTTAGGTGTTCCTAGGAGTCGGTGTAGGAACAAGTGCAACTGCTGAATGCTAACCTTGCACCCCCCCCCCCACCACCTCAAGCTTCACAGCAGGCCAACGGGGTGAAGGTGAGTGAAGGGACTACCCCGCCTGGTATCCCTCGCCCAGCATGGATCTGGGTGGGCAGATAGGTGCAGCACTGTAAAAGTGGTTTGTTTGTCATCAAGTAAGGAAGGGGATGAGGAGGTAGAGAGGTAATTAATGCATGGCCTACTTGCTCTGGTATCTCGACCATTGCATTTTTGCACCCGGGAAGGGCGGTTAGCCAATCAGATGGCTGGAATTGGGGGCGAGAACACGCAATGTACCGCACGTGTTTCGCCAGCCACCCGAGGCCCTTCTCCAGGTGACGCCATCTTGATTGTGGGAAGGCAAAATGGAACTCCTGGCTTCACTCAGGCCTGCCTAGGCTCAGGCTGCGGGCCATTATCGGCCATGCATGCCCCGCGACGTGGGGATGATCGCTATAGTACTGCCTTTTATGATGTGGACATGTAGCGCTTATTGCATTGCATTGTTTTGGATTTCTTCCACATTAAGCTTTACATGATTGGGTAAAAAATCTACAAAGGGCTGAATCCAGGAAAAAATACATGTAGTTGTTTTAACAGTTGTCTCATAGATTTCACTCTAGTTCTCTGTTTAATAGGAAAGATTGTGTGTCCATCAGAAAGTAGATTTGAATTCTTGTGGCCCTTGGGGACGCAGGTAGGAGACACCTTTAGATGTGAGCCCAAGAATGAGGTTTGCATGCCCGTAACTGCATCTGAGTAGTAGGTGCTTGTTTGTAGTGCTTGTTTGTAATGCTGTTCTTCTGCTGACTGTGTGGTATCTAAACATGTAGCAACAAGGCGTTGCTTAACAGCTGTTTTGTCTTCTTTGCAGTCGCATGCATTGTGGTTTGGCAACATGCCTTTTTTTGTTTTGTGTTCATTGGTTTGTGCTGTGTTTTCATTTTGTGTCGCCGATTTGCTGTGCACTGAATTATAGAGATTTAAATTGTTTTTTTTGCAGTTGAAGCTTTAAATTCGTGGTGTGACAGGAAAAATTAAGTACAATTTCTTGGAACCGGCAATACATGTATATGTTCTGTTTTTTACATTTTTTTATTACTTGTTATTGTTGAATTTGATTCTGGTTCATGTTACAGTGCTGTGGCGAGTCACTGGTGACACTCTCTCTTTCTGGGAGCATCTGGCTCTTGCTTTTTGCCTCTGGTATGGCCCACCTCGAGTTGACCCTGTATATACTGCACACAGTGGTCGAAGTGGGTGGGAGCGATTGAGAGCTCTATTTTTATTTTTTTAAGTTTTACTGTTCCTATACTTTTTATTTAAAAGAAGAAACCGGTCCGGAATGGTAACGTTTTAAAACAAAGGTCTAGGAAGACGATGCAAAGTGTAGTTCAGTGCACAGCACTGAACATTCCCTTAAAAAGCAGGTGTGTTTATTTGGGGTTTTGGATTGCGTGTGGGAGGGGGTGTGGCAATGGGGTTTGTGGAGAGCGGGGGCAGACCACTGACTGCAGAACTATTCCAGGTAGATAGTTCACAGGTTAACCGCCCGCCTCTTTCATCAGGCTGGCAGGGCTTACTTACCCATACATTCTTAACAAGTTATTACGATTGAGTTCTGTTAAATGGGGTAAAAACTAGAGTCCTTAGAATGGAGGGCAGCACAACATGAAGTGCTATATAAAACCCGGAGCTGGCCCTTAACAATGCAGCAATCGCTTAGTCGGAAATGTGGTTATGCACAGCACATGAGCACAGGGTAGTAATCATTCAGAAAAGTCAAAGATTCAGACACCAGCATTCATTCCTATTTAGTACTTACTTTACTTCACTTTAATAATTTGAACCGTGCAAACCATGGACCCGTAGGCATAAGGGCGCCACAACAACAAATAAAAAAGTACAGCCGAAAGGCCGGTCACATCCGGGCGCAAAACAAATAATTCAGAGGACGGGCGGGTTCAGTTAAACAGGAGAGTTTTTAGTTTCTTCCTAAAAAGTTCAGTAGACCTTAAGCCCCTGAGTTCTAGAGGAAGCCTGTTCCAAGCTCTAGGAGCAGCATTCTGAAAAGCTCCATTTGTGGCGTTGATGGTGTTATATCTGGGCAAGGCCAGCTGATCAGTGTTATTGGCTCTAAGGGATCTCACATGTGTTTTTTCTTTGAGTGGGTCCTGTAAGTAGGAGGGCATCTTGCCCAGTCAGCATTTGTGGGTGATTAACAGCAGGCGATATAGTAATCTTGATTCGACCGGGAGCCAGTGCAGGCGGTGTCTCGCCTCAGAAATATGGTCTCTCCAGGCAGTGCCAGTAACCACTCGAACTGCGCTATTCTGTATTACCTGTAGTCGATTACAGTCGCCCTTATTGATGCTGTGATGAAGACTACAGCAGTAATCCATTTTAGCACCCACTATAGCCCTTGCAATGGTCTCAGCATTGGCATTTAGCTAGAATTAAGGCTCATGGTGGGTTTTATGGCATGTATTTTTCAATATTTCTGTTTGTATTTTCCAACCTTATTTTATGGTGATTTTTCCTGCATTTTTACACATTTATTTTTTACTCTGTACAATAAATAAGATGCAACTAACATTTTTCCCTATACATTGCCTCAGACAGCTCGGATCTTAATTAATTATTTTAATTGATTGATTTATTGTATTTATATAGCGCCTATCGCCTAAGCGTTTCACATACAAACAACGGGTGCAAAATGGGAGAATGAATTCAAAGAATCACAAGGAAAGGAGGTGATCTTTGAGTTTAAATTTAAAGAGTGGGAAACTGGACAGCGATCTGAGTGTCAGAGGGAGAGCATTCCAGTGCATAGGAGCAAAAAGGGAGAACGAACGGAAGTGAGAAGGAGCAACAAGGAGGAGTAGAGATTGTGAGTGAAAAGAATGCGGTGGAGAGTAGAAAGAAATAAGACTAGAGAGATAGGGAGGAGCAAAAACATAAAGGCATTTAAAGACGAGACATAGAACGTTGAAGAGGAGTCGGCCACCAAAAGATAACCAATGAAGATGGTTCAGAGCAATGGAGATAGGAGAGAAAGAACAGGGAATATGAATATAAGAGGAGTCGATGGAACAAAGAGGAGTGAGT
Organism: Ambystoma mexicanum; assembly: GCF_040938575.1. Lineage (NCBI taxonomy): Eukaryota > Metazoa > Chordata > Amphibia > Caudata > Ambystomatidae > Ambystoma > Ambystoma mexicanum. Next base: position 667,529,905 of record NC_090939.1, on the reverse strand, counting down.
CTATAGGCAGGGAGAGCCAAGAGTAGACAGGGACTGTAAAAAAGACGAGAAAAGACTAAAGAGGTTATAAGAAGCTTAGAAGCATGGAAAGTAAGTGGCAAGCCTTCCGAATATTAAAGAGTTCAAAACGACAGGAACGTGACATTAATGATATGTGAGTGGAGAAGGACAGTGCAGGGTCGAAGTGGACACCTAATTTTTCAGGCAGACGTAGCAAGAAGGAGGGAAGTACGTAGAAAGGAAATAGAGGTGGTTTAAGCAGGGAGGAGCAGTAGAACCAGGACATAAAAGCACCTTAGTTTAGAAGGATTAAGTTGTAAAATATGTGAGGACATCCAAGATTGAATAGAAAGAAGACGGGCCGAGAGAGATGAGTCCGAGAAGGAGGAAAAAGAGCGAAAGATTTGAGTGTCATCTGAGTACAAACGGTAAGAAAAACCACATGCAGAGATGATAGCCCCAAGAGGAGAGGTGTATAGAGAAAAAAGCAGTGGACCGATCACCGAATCTTGGGGTACACCATGAGAAAGAGGGAAAGTAGAAGCGTAATGGCTGGACAAAGAAACAGAAAAGGTGTGGTCAGTAAAATAGGACTTAAACTAGCCCAGAACAAAGTTCTGAAAACCAAGACTAGAAAGAGCGGATAGACAAATAGAGTGTTTGAATCTATCAGAGGTGGCCGACAAGTCAAGGAGAACAAGAAGAGAAGACATCTTCTGATAGCATGAAGAAAGAAGAGATTTGGTTACAGCCAGGAGTTCCATCCTCATCATACCCCGTTGCTTGCACTTCTGGAGCTACCATGTCTTCTTTCATTTACTTTCTGATTATGACACTGCTTCTTGTCTTGCTCGTTCCCACCCCAATGCTGCCCCAGGCAACTCCCTTCCTTCATCATTGTCCCCTACTGTGTATCCTTCCCTCTTGCACTTTCTCAGCTCTCTTTTCAATATTTCACTCTCCTCGTTTACCTTTCCTTCCTTTTTCAAACATGGCTCCATTCTTCCTATCCTTTTGAAACCCTCGCTTGACTCCTCTCTCTGTTTTAACTTTTGTCCTATTTCACTCCTACCTTTTTTCTCTAAGCTACTGCAGTGCATTGTGTACCCTCAAGTTTCTTCTTTTGTTAATCTACGCTCACTCCTTCCATCCTTCCTCCATATCTGCCCATTCTTGCAGCTAAATCGCACTTTGTCTTCTGCCGCTGAGAAACCAGAATTGTATGAAGAACAGCACACTAGTCATTTACAATCTCCTATATCGGCCAGGAGCCAACTGAACCTTTTGACCCTTATGCTATCGTCTCTAGCAGGATACGATACATCCTTCATCTATATGTACAATACCTAGCTCGCAGTTTTAAGACTTCTAACATCTCAGATTTAAGTTAATCTTTCCCTCCTTATTCCTTTCCCTACTTCCTACCATCTCATGTCTCCCAAGCATTAATCTGTACATGACCAACTCTTGGCACCAACACATCTGTCAGCTGGCTTGCCAAATCTAGATCTCTCCCTGACACAGGGGGTGTCCCTTACATGATTAATCTGGTGAAAGCCTCCATACTTTAAGTGTCTGTTTGCGCACCTCTCAAGTCCATCACGCAACCACACATTAACTACCTCTAGTACCATGCCTCAACTGGTATAGACATTTCCATCACAGTAAATCGTTCTCCTAAATGGAGGTTTGCATTCCTGGTACTTTCTCACATGCTTACCTAACAAAGAAATCTACAGTTAAGAAATATGCATCCCAGCCTTCAACTAGATTCCCTACTCCTCTTCCCAACCTGTGCTCTACCACCAAACTGCTTGTTTACTCACTAATTCTTCGTTCCCATCACATCCCTTCCTCATTTCCTATTCTTTCTTACCCTCAAACTATTGTGAAGAATCCTTTGGATCCCTCACTGAAACCCTGCCTAAGGTCTCTTCCCAGGTGGCCAGGGAAAGGCAGACACTTTCTAATCCTGACCTTGGGGTGTGTACTGCGGGAGGATCACCTGGGAGAAGACAAGGCCCAGGCTGGTGAGGAGATCCCGTGGGATGATACACAGTATGTGTCCTTTGAAAGGGAAGTGTCTTCCTCTGTAACTACAAATCCTAATGATTTGTCCTAAATAACGTTAAGGGAACTAAATCTACCCTTAAAAATCAGAAGTTATTTAAGAAAACAAACTTTGTTGTTGGGGACTTCGAGTCCCATGACACCCACAAGTACTGGGACGAGGAAGAGGGCTGAAGATGCATGCAGTAGCAGTAGTCAGGCAATTGAGCCTAATAGCCCACACCTGAAGGAACCCGGGAGGCGTAAAAGGCTTCCTCAGGTGCCGGCAAGTAGCCGGAGCTAGAAGTGGGAGAACCAGAGGGACGAGGGACGTGGATACAGCAGATTTCACCTGCTTGTTCTGAGAAGGTCTTGTTCCCACAACTCTGAAGAGAATGTATCGGAGACCAAGGTGAGGAGCTGTTGTCAAGCGTGGGGCTCAGGAGCATGAGGGGCTCCTTAACCGTGTGGCCGGACCAGAGACAACTTTAGCAAGGAAAGGTGTAGGTCCCCGTGAAGTTGGAATCAGTAGATGTGGCAAAAGTTGTGGCAGTTATGCGACCCACAGAACAAGGATTACAGAAGCTGGTTAGTGATACCTGGCATTCTGTCTCTTTGCGCTAGCACTGCCGACTACAGTATCCAGTTTCCTATTCACTAGTGTATAGTAAGAAGCGAGCTGAAGTTGTTCGTCGAAGGTTTAATATGCCAGCATTTGAAACGTAGCACTGGCATGTATTGGATCATTCCTTTTTAGTCATGTGAAGAGTAAACGCTGCTAAAACCCATTATTAAATGCTTAAAGACTGTAAAGCTTATGAAGAAGTGATCACGTGTCACTTATTAAGAATAGCGAACATTGCGAAGGCCATTGCTGAATAACGAACATTGATAAAACCATTGTTGAAGTCTTTAATCTTTGAAAACGACATCAAGAAGTGGTTGCATGTGCCTAATTGCGATTTCCAAAGGAAGACTGAACTCTATCCTTTACTAACATACAGGAATACATTTTCTATCTAAAATTGAAGAGAAAAGCAAGCATTGCCCAAGCCAAGAGTCTCCCTATATTGAAAGTGAAAACAACCGTTCTCAGAGCCAAAAAGCAATCTAACCATCTTTGTAAACACAATAACAGTTCAACCTTGCCTACGATATAATTGTGCAAACATTACCTAAAGCCAAGAGAGTGGCTCCGAGGCTTTAGGGTAATTGTTGGGACTAATAGTTGGCAGAACGATGAAGGCAAAGTTGGGGAAGTAAAACTGGCTGCTTGTAAAGTTTATTTTGAAGTTCACCATGACCACCTGTCTGGCTTCAGAGCTGCCAGAAGCACAGAAACTGCTCTCCTGAACATCCGTGAAGATCTGCTCTCAAACCTTGAGTCTAACATTCCCTCTGTCCTTATCCTACTCGATCTCTCTTCTGCCTTCGACACGGTCAACCATACCATCCTGCTCAACCGTCTCTGTGATAACCTGGGTATCACTGATCAGGCTCTGGCATGGCTGACCTCTTTGCTCTCTGATCGACCCTCCCAGGTCCAACTTGGGTCCTTCCTATAATCTATCTTCCTCTCTACCAGTGGTGTTCCCCAGGAGTCTAACCTCTCGCCCTGGCTTTTCAACCAATACCTGGCAACTCACGCCCACTGCATTGCCATTTTCTGCTCAAATTTCCAGTGCTACGCTGATGACATTCAACTCATTTTCAGGCTGCCCTCGGCCACCTCCTCTCCCTCTCTCTTCTCTGATTGCCTAACTGCCATTCAAGATTGGTGTGCCGCCAAGGATCTTTGTCTGAATGCCCGCAAGACAGAGATCCTCCTCATTGGCACACCTTCACCATCCTTTGCCCTCACTCTCTGGCCAGCCTCCCTTGGCCCTCCTCCGACCCCCACCTGCAAGGCTAAGAACCTCGGGGTCATCTTTGACTCCACACTTTGCTTCTCCGCCCACATCTCTGATGTCTCTAAAAAGCCAAACTTCCTACTGCACCTCCTCAGAGGTACTCTGCCTTTCCTCTCCTTCGCCCAGAAGTTCATGGTCTCCTAAACTCTGGTTCTCTCTAGGTTCGACTATTGTAACAGCCTCTTTCTAAATCTACCTGCCTCTACTCTCCACCCTCTGCAACTAATCCAGAACAGGACTGCAAGCCTTGTCCTTGGCCTCAAGCCCTGGGATCATATCTCTCCAGCTCTGAAATCTGTCAATTGGCTCCCAGTGGATGCAAGGATTAAATTCAAAACCCTCTGCATTGTCCACAAGGCTTTCTTGGGCCTGGCTTAAAAATACCTTCAGCTATCCCTCCGCAAATACCTCCCCTCTCAGGCTCTTCGCTCTTCTACTTCTAACTCCCTCAGGGTCAGTTGTTTTTCAAAGAAACAAGCTGGGGTAGATCTCTGTCTTCGGCTGGGGCCTCCCTCTGGAACAGCCTCCCTGCCACTGTAAAACTTGAGCAGAACCATCTCCAGTTCTGGAAGCACCTTGAGACCTTCATCTTTGCTTCTGCCTTCGCTCCCCCTATCCTTTGCTGATCTGTTCTCTCCTGGCACCGTGCACCTGGCCATTCTCTGTCTTCCGGGCCCAGGTACCTGCTCACCCTGCCACCCTCCCGCACTGCCTGCGGGCCACCCCTTGCACTGGGGTCTGTATCCGTACCCATACAGTCCACACCCCTTTTTCTTCCTGCACTTATCAGACCTACCCTGTCTGCTGCCTTAAACCCAGCACTTGCCACTTGCTCGCTGCACTACCACTGTTTGTTGCCTTTATTATTTATTTGTTTATTATTTGGCTCTTTCTCCTTTGCTCCGCACTTTTCCACTTCTTCCCCCTTCCATGCACTTTTCCTCTCCCCCTCTCCCATGCACTTGCACGTTCTCAATGTCACTGGGTCAAGTACAATCTTTTTTTGGTTCTCCCCTGTTCCCTCCCTTGCCTTTTTGCACTTTAAAACACTTGTGTACGAGCGTGATAGAAATAAAATATGAATACCAATATCAATACCTATATTGCCAAAGACTGAAAGGAAGAGAGAAGTGGGTCATAAAGGCAAAACTAGGTTGTTATTATGGAAGACAGGCAAGAAAGGCAAAGAGGCTGCCCTTTTGAAGAGAGATATTCAGAAGAAGAGTGCCTTGCCTACTTAGGTGTTGAAGTACTTGAAAGTGAATCTTGTAAGAGCTGTCTTGATGTCCCAATTCACTGAAGCTGTGGTAGTAGTCCAAAGTACTGAATCTGTGGTAGTATATCTGGTTAGAACAAAAAAGTGGTTGTTCCTAAAGAATCCTTTAGGCACTCCCGTCCCCTGCACACTTTCTAATGTCTGAAGATCAGACCAAACATTCAAGTAGGTAATCAATAGTTCATATTAACCATTTGGTATAATTGACAATTTGATATATGAAACTCTCTTTTTCAATATTTCGGTAAAACACAATATTTTATTATACAAATAAAGAAGCCCAAAGCGTTTCGAGTCACAAACTCTTCTTCAGGGGCAATATCACAATTCATCAGATTTCTAGGGTTGGCATCGTAGTATATCTGGTTGTCAGAAGATGCAACATTGCCATAGCCTAAACAAAGTGGAGAACTATGAGGAAAAGGAGACTGTTCTCATTGCGAACTTGAGTAGAAGTAAAGTTATTGAAGTGGAAGTAGTGACACTGTGAAATCATCCTGACAAATATACCTATTGTGAGGTCTAATTCTCATTCCTGGTGTTAACCAAGAGTTGTGTTTCACTGACTGTGATAGAAGTTACAATTCTTGTGAACTGTGACAAGTCTTCTTGGATTGCTGGAAGTGGTGACAGATCATCGTAGCTGGGATTAGCATTGGTGCTGTTCTGAGGAAGTAGAAAGTCCATCTTTCACTCAGGAGAAAAGATTTGCTATTGTTGGAACTTTGGTTAACACAACTTTGCTTAGACATTGAAATATCAAGACTGTTTTATCTACAAGGATTTTCCTGTTTCTCTCTTTGTTTGAACATTGAAAAAGAATTGACTTTGAATCCTGGGGAAGGGGACCCACCCAGGATATTGAGTGGTTATCAAGAAACTGCAAATGTTGTTATGTTATTTGAATTCCAACATATTTTCTTTGTGTATTTGTTGTTTGGTGTGAGGGCCAGACATCCTGTTTTAGAGTGTTTCCTTTTAGCTTTGGCTAGACAGGGAAATCCTCATAATAAAAATTGCAGGTTTTGAACAATCATCAAATAGTTGTCCCCCTTGCATTGCTGTATGGCAGGGTCACAATGGGCCATTTATCAGACAGCTCTAGGTGCCTAAAACCACTACCTGATGATGGGTGCAGTATAAATGCTTAATACCATATCATAACATATAACAGGCAGAAGAAAGTGAGTCCCCAAACATGTGGGAGGCAGGTAAGGCTTCCGTCTGGGAAAAATAGTCTATACATCCCACTGCAGTTGTGGAATTAGGCAATGGCCCAATATGAAGAAACACAAACAACAAAATCACAATCGAAAACTTGACAATGAGGGAAAAAGCAGGTAACCTTTTGTCTCGAAAAGAAAAGCTATTCAAGAGCATGACTTGGCTTCAAACCCAACTGTTTAGGAGCACATATCATACCTTGTTTGCTGGCTTATCTAAGTTTTATGGGAACAGATATAGCCACTTTGAGAGGGGACTTTGGATGAAAGGTGTGTAGGCCTTCTTAGAGATGGGATCCATTCTTTGTGGATCATCGGGCATTGTGAAATACTGAGTTTCTGTGTGTGTGGGTGTGAACAGTGTGAAATGCTGTGTTTCCGTGTGTGCGCATACGCGTATGTGTGTCTGCTGATTTAGCAAATATATGGCCAACTTAGTATCAAAAGGAAATGTTTTAAAACAGGTGTCCAGAACGGTTGGCTCTGTAGATATTTTGGACTACGACTCCCATGAACGCTCACTATTGGCTATGCTGTTTAGAGCTGATGGGAGCTGCAGTCCAAAACATGCAGATTGCTAAATGTTGCTTTTCCTTGTTCTAAGGGATACCGCCTTTCTAAAATTCCTATGCAGTGAGGGATATGATAAATCTCACCAAAGTGATAAGATGACCCAAGGGATGCTGTTTTTTTAGAGTAAAGAAAAATAGGTCTCAGTGGTAGTTCATTCGATAGCTCTTCCCTGACAATGAAACCCTCTTTGGTGACTTTGAGGGGATTGGATATAGATCCTGAAACAGGATCCGCAAAAACACAGTTCAGAGAAAAAAAAAGGTTGCTCTTCCGTATGTGGTGGCAAAGAACAAGCAGGATCACTGCACACGGATTTTGCTTTGCATTTTAAACCGCATTCGCTTTTCTCTCTATAGGGGGAGCCAGGACCTCAAGGCGAGCCTGGGAAAGGCGGCCATCCCTCCCATGAACAGCCAAAGGGATTCATTCTTGTAAAGGTAAGAGGATGCGCGCAAAGGAAAGAATATCTGTCAATACTTAAGGGATAGAAAGTCTCTGCAGACTGCCCCATGCACACATGCATATTCAGAGTTGCACACTATGCCTGCACGTATCGGAAACAGGGAGTAGACTGCATGTGAGATATCAGAGGATTTCTCTGGTGCAGAAGACGGTGCTCTAGTCTGAAGACCCTCACTCTGACACGGGTAAGTGCCAAGCGGGCTGACCATGTATGCATGCATGTATCGGAAACAGGGAGTAGACTGCATGTGAGATATCAGAGGATTTCGCTGGTGCAGAAGACGGTGCTCTAGTCTGAAGACCCTCACTCTGACACGGGTAAGTGCCAAGCGAGCTGACCATGTATGCCTGCATGTATGTATGGGTGGGCATAAATTACATCTCAAGTATAGCTGGGAACCAATGGAGTGTGCTGCACATAGGGGGCACCCACCCAGGGGCTTACAAGCAAGGTTGCTGGGGTAGCAGAGCGGCAGGGGTGTCTAAAAGCACCAGAGGGGAAGAATTGAGGTGGGATCGAGCGATCATCAATTTGGTTTTATGCTCCTAGATTGTTAGTTTTTTTTTTCTCACTAAGGTTTTTGCAGAATATTTTCGACCGACAAAACTCATTGAATGTTTCTTTTTTGGGCCGGCTTCGCCAAACCCCCTTCTCTATAATCTAGTTCCTATTCCCCACACCCCACTACCCCTTATATCCCCTTACCCCCAAACCCATATTTTTAAATCATTTTCTTTGGTCAAAATACTCTGCGAAAAAAAGCCTGGCGATGTAACAACGTCATACCATCAATTTGTGCGATGTCCTTTGAGGAGTACCAGCTTTCATAGAATAACCCTCTTAGCCAATCCACGATGACCTTTAAAGACAACACAAAGAGAAAGATGGAGACGATAGGACTCAAAAGGGAGTCAGGAAAGAGCGGGTGGATGAAGAGATAGAAGCGGAAGGTGAGGGGTAGACCAATTAACAAGGACGAGCAATATTCAAGACGAGAGAGGACACGAGTTATATAATAAGGAGTTTAGTAGCATGGAAGGAAAGAAGAGGGAGCGCTTTTGGACTATTATATGGTTGAAAGTGGCATGGATGGCAAATATTGGAAATGTGAGGAGAAAAGGAGAGTATAGAGTCAAAATGAACACCTAGGTTATGTGCCGAGGGTGAAAAGGGGCGATGAGAAGGAGAGAGTGAGAGGGACGGTGAGGGAAAGGGGCAGGGATAGTTAATACAGGAAAAAATAGAATGTCAGGTTTTAAGGATGTCTGTGATAAAATCGCAGCGGATTTTACTGCAGTGGTAAAAAACGAAAACAACATTTTTCGTACAATGAACATTACGAATCCCTTTATCCCCTCTACCGCGCACGCCATTACCCCCTAAAATGATCCCAAACTACCCACACTTCCCTGTCTTTGCCTCCGCTCGTCAGGCTTCTCCCTGCGACCTCAGTTTCATCTCCCTATCATGGGGTGGAACTGATGCTGCAAGAACCCTTTGAGTTTCTCTTTTATTTCTTTTTTTTCTTTACTGTCCACCATGGAATGGAAAGCCGGGGACACCCCAGCAAACCCCGAGCCCACAATGTCGAACAATCGGAGAGAGGGACGACACCCCTTCAACACCCGTTCCTCTTGTTCGACATTATGGCATTTCGGTTTTTTTGTACAGCCCGAATTCAGGTTTTTTTCCAATTGGTTTCTTTCCCGGTATTTTTGGGCAATACCGTGAGTAGAAGAAAGTGGGACTGCATCTATGCGTGGATGGCCAGCAGGTGGGCAGCAAGGGCAGCATGAAGGCAATCAGAGAAAGGAAAGAAAGAGAGAAAGAGCCGGAAGTTGCCACCAGAGGATTGACATGGCAGACCAAAATAGGCAACAATGGAAGAAAGAGGAGAGGTGTTAAGTGAAAGGAGAAAGGGCCCAATAACTGATCCCTGAGGAACAACATGGGGTAAACTAAACGAGGAGGACTGCTTGCCACCCCAAGAAACAGAAAAGAAGCAGTCAGATATAGAGGAGTGTAGCCATTGCAGTACAAACTAGAAAATGCCAGGGCGGAGAGAGTAGAGAGCACGCAGTGTTGCCAGAAGCTGAAAGGTCAAATTGTCAGGCTATGGCCGAGTATTGCAATGGAAGGCTACCACCGGGGGACCCAGGAGGTTTTGCATTCGCATTTAGGGTGATGATTGTATATTGTGCTGAGAAGGGAATGTGGTGCAAAGGATTAGCCATATAAGGGAATCAGTATTCACAAACCCCAAACAGCTACCCCACATGCCATACACGTGAGTTGACAAGAGCCCTACACGTGTTTCAGCCTCACTGGTCCTCATCAGTGGTGTTTGGCTTAAGTCTTTGGGCACAGTGAGTGACAGGTCCATGTGTGGTGAAACTCAGCAAAGGACGGAAACTGATGGAAATGCGTCAAAACTGTGAATACCTTGCAATACTTGTTGATATGTTGTCCTCATTAATTGAGCACATAGGTACATTGCTGGGTTTGGCCCTCTCATTTCTGTTTCCTTTTATGGGAATTTCATGATATCTGCACTGGCGTGCTATCGTTTGTGCAGGGCTCTGCAACCTGTTGCTCTCCAGATGTGTCAGACTACAACTCTTCTCCATCCTAGCAAGCATAGTCAATGGTGAAGGATTATGGGAGTGGTAGTCTGACACATCTGGAGAGCCACAGGTTCCCAACTCATGGTTTCAAATGGCCATGGTTTTCTCTGGGAAAGACAGCGACTTCATAAGGTGTGGGGCACTTCATTCCTTGCCACCTGCCTGTTGGGGTATCTAGCAATGAGCTTGCACAGTGGATGGCTCAGCGCTCTGATGCCCACAGTATTCCAATGGGCCTTCCCCAGGGCAAAGACAATGCATAGCAACCATTCCTTCAGACACAGTAAAAAGCATGTAAGGGGCCCTTGGAGGAGCAGAGGTCATCTTGCCGCTTTGCACATTACAGGTGGTACAAATCTGCATGTTATGTACACCTCACATCTATAAGCCCTCCGTCCTCTTCAGATCCACCAGAGCACCTGGAGACCATACACATTACAGAGGTGCATGGTACAAATCACAATAACATAACATGTTTAACTGTTGATTTATTTATGCCGGTGGTAAATACTTACGTATTTGTGTGCACGGATTGCCTCTATGTTTTTTTTGCAGGGGGATCATCCTGCACTTCCTCAATGCCCCGCTTCTCCACCAGCTTTTACACTTTAGATTATCCCTCTGTATCAGGACCAATCATAAATGTGCCATTGGCATTCTACCACTGGCAAAACCAAACTGGCATTGATAATGATATTGAGATTTTATTTCTATCGTGCTCGTACACAAGTGTTTCAGAGCGCGACAAGGCAAGGGAGGGGAACGGGAGAACAAAACAACGATCTTAATAGGCCCAGTGACATTGAGAACGCGCAAGTGCATGGGAGAGGGGGAGGGGAAAAGTTCATGGAGGGGGGAGAAGTGGAAAGTGCGGAGCAAAGGAGATACAGATAAATAATAATAAATAAATAGTAAAGGCAACAAACAGTGGTAGTGCAGCCAGCAATTGGCAAGTGCTGGGTTTAAGGCAGCAGACAGGGTAGGTCTGATAAGTGCAGTAAGAAAAAGGGGGGCTGTATGGGTACAGATACAGACCCCAGTGCAAGGGGTGGCCCGGAGGCAGTGCGGGAGGGTGGCAAGTTGAACAGGTAACTGGGCTCGGAGGACAGAGGGTGGCCGGGTGCACAGTGCCAAGAGAGAACAGATCAGTAGGGGAGAGGGGGAGCGAAGGCAGAAGCAAAGAGGAAGGTTTTGAAGCATAAAGACCCGTAACAACACCCCCTCATCGGACAGGTCGGAAAAAGACCACCCTCCTCCTGTAGCAATCTCCTTTCCTCACCCTACTCCTCGTCCATCTATGCAGCAACACAAGACCCACTGGGGCTACCAAGTAGCAAATGATTGCCCTGGATGTGGAAGGACCCAGGAGGAACCGTGCTCCTGTACACATGGGGTAACATGTCCAGTGGGGATGCCATTTTGCTAGTGGCTGACCTGAACGTGAAGGGCTCAGGGACCATACTCCTGTACCCAGCGGGGTGCAATACTTACTGGGGTCTGCCATGTTGGCAACGACTGCCCTATAAGTGGAAGGGCTTAGAGACCTTGCTCATGTCCCCACTGGGGATGCCTGTTGGCATTGACTGCCCTGGATGTGGAAGGGCCCAGGAACCGTGCTCCTCTACCGATGGGGTAAAATATCCACTCGGGCTGCCATGTTGCCAATGGCTGCCCTGGATGTTAAGGGCTCAGGGACCATGCTCCTGTACCCAGTGGGGTAAATAGTTATTGGGGATGCCAAGTTGGCAACGACTGTCCTGGATGTAGAAGAGCTCAGGGACCTCTCACATGTACTCAGTGGGGCTGCCTGTTGGCATTGACTGCCCTGGATGTGGTAGGGCTCAGCGACCGCGCTCATACTCCCACTGGGGCTGCCATGTTGGCAACGACTACCCTGGATCTGAAAGAGCTCAGGGACTGTGCTCCTCTTGTTGACGGCAGCCCTTGTGAATAGGCTTTTTCTCAACCAATTTGCCTTGTATTTAATGGTTCAACCTCCCCTGAACCCCCCACCACTCTCACCTGTGTGTGGGTGTTACTCTCGTGTAATGGCTATTACCACAGCCAGAGCTTTGTTGACATACATTCCCCCTTTCTGTTCAAACTCTGAGGTTTACATTTGTTTTTTTATTTTTTCTGTAGGGTGACAAAGGTGCGATGGGTGAAAAAGGTGACAACGGGCTGCCGGTGAGTATAACTGACATGTTTTTACTAAGAAGGGAACTTATTTTTATCGTAATCAAAGCAGAGCATGTTATAACCACATTTAACATTTGAGCTTTTCAATACATTTGTTGTGAAACATAATAATACTATAAATGTATTGCAACAGCAGTTCATATTTATTTAATATTTAAATGTTAAGCAAACATAAAATTACAAAATAAAATAAAATAAATACAACATTCGCCCATAAGAGCATACATTGCTTACCCAAACCCTTCCTTGCCTATAACACATACAAACATGTTAGGATATGTAACACATGACAAAGGGCCTCATTACACGGATGGTGGAGAACCATGGCGCTGTTAGCGCCATGGTTCATGCCGGTGAAATACTGGCACCGCCTTGGTGGAAAGGGGAATTACTGCCCCATTCCAAGGTTGGCGGGGCGGGGCGGTCATTCCCCCTTCCACCATTGCCCTTCCCCATTCCTATTTTTGCCCCATTGGGCTTAATGGGAATGGGGAAGGTGCTAATTACGGTACCACAAATTGCGATACCGTAATTAGCTCCTTGGGTCCCTTTGCAGGTTGGTTTTTAACGCCTGCAAAAAGCAGGCGTTAAATCCCCCAACCCGCAAAGGGACCTCGTAGTAAGGCGGTAAGGATTTACCGGTACCGGTATTTTACCGGTACCGGTAAATCCTTACCGCCATCTGTGTAATGAGGCCCAAAGTCATGTTGGGATAGATTGGGGGATTATTTTCAAATATACTTAAACAGTTGTGTACGCCTACTAACATCAGATGATTTTTTGGTCATTTATCGGTTTTTCCTTAATCCCTTACCTATACCACTCCACTGTACTCTTGTGGCCAAATTCTCGAAACTTAGCGCAGTCGAAATCTCTTAAGGTCATTGTAGAAATGTGCAGGCCACCTTACTCTGCATATTTCAGGGGTGGCTGAACAGTAGCGCAAAGATTTGTTGTCCAGCCCCCTTGCCAACATTAGTAAGAGGACAGTTTATTACAGACTCCCAGCACCCATGTGGGTGCTGGCAGCGCATTTTACAATGACAGGCCGTTCATAGTAAAAATAAAAAGAAGCATTTCTATCCGTGTTTGAAGGATAGAAATGCAAGTGGGGGATCAGCGGGTCAGACTGCTGCTCTCCCACTTAAAACACAATGGGCCTCATTATGAGCATGACTGTCCGGGAACTACGGTACCAGTAAGCATGCCGGTACCGTTGTTCCCGGACCACCATACTACGAGCTGTGCTCGCGGGAACCTGTCAGCCTGCCAGGTCTGGCCTGCCGGGAAGAGCGACACACGTGAGCGCAGCATGTTGGATGCACCGGCACCGTCGTTGATGTTGCCGGTGCATCCGACGTCCCTATAGGGCTCAATGGGAATGGGGACTGACAGGCACAGGCGCCGGCAATACAGGAATTACCGGGTCTGGCAATGTCAGAATTATCTGGTAATTCCTCATTGACGGGTGCCGGTAAAAATGCAACTCCCATGAAAGATCCAGACCTCTAATGCATTGCGCCTTCCCCTCTGCCTAGTCCAAACAGGCGCAGCGTAAGGTCTTTCATTTTTGCTCCTATTGAAGTGCATCTCGTTTGCGAATTTAGGATGAAAATGCACAAAAATCGCCCCTTATTTGCGCCAATGCGCAACAGGAGCAAAAAGGGCATCTGAATGTGCGCATCTAAGATGCGCATACGCAAATGTGGGTTTGATGGTTTTTGTTTTTGCGCAAGGAGATGTGCTAGTGCATCGGAACCCCTTCCCCAAAAAAGGTTTTTGAATCTGGCCCTAAATCTTCACATGCTCCAAAGCAAAAGGCGTGTGGTTATTAGGTCCCGATCCCCTCTGCTTCACGCCAGCCTTCTCTGCGTTTGTGTTTTCCACCTACTGTTGTAATTCCTACTCCTTCTCGCTTCTCAGTCGATCTCCCACCACATGCAGGCCACAGATCAAAGCGCCCTTCTTCCATTGCAAACGTCTCCAACATTTGCCCTGCAATGTTTTGGACTACAAATCCCATCCGCCGTAGCCAGCACCGTCAATGGTGCCACAGCATGGGAGTCATAGTCCAACACGTCTAGAGTGCGGGAGGATGCAGGCCCTTTTGCTCTATGATCATCCTCTATTGACTGTCAGTGCCCAGACCCAGAGTACCACTTTCAGGCACTGCCACTGCATGTTACTCTCTGCATTGGTTGTTTCACTTGTTACTCGTTACCCTCAGACCCTGACTGATTACCCAAGAATGCCATCTGATATTATCCCCATTGCGTTTGCCATGGTACTGCCATGCTGTCAGTGAGCTTCATTAGAGCAGATATAAATGGGAGGTATTTCCCCTGGTAGATATAGTGGAAGAAATAGCACATAATGTTCACGTTTATCACACAGTCCACCTTCTTCATTATAACAGGATTTAGGTTGTAATATTTTGGTGCAGGGACTTAAGTGCCTCGTTGACCTGCACACTTGGTTTTGCGGCTGCTGTATTTTTCTTCTACTAGTGCTACACAACATTTTGCGCGAAAACTGTGACAGTACATTGGCTACTTCTGAAATTAGTTTAATAACATTAATTGCATTTTTTCAATGTTGTCGTTTTAAAGGGTGACCCTGGATTGAGTATCAAAGGAGATAAGGGCGAAGCTGGAAAACCGGGACCACGTGTAAGTATGGCGCGACAACGTCTGGCACGTGTTTCACCAATGTCAACCTTGAAATAATCTGTCTCTTTGAAAAGTTATGTACAGGGTCTCTGGACAACAATACATGTCCTCATCCCAACAGTCTGGCCCAGGTCCAGCTTGCAACGTAATGGGCCTCATTGTAAGGTAACAACGGTGCCGGTAGTGCTACCGGCACCGTTGCTACTGCACCGCCATATTACGAGCTGTGCTCGCGGGTGCCACACTGCCCGCCAGGTCAGACCGGGCGGGCTGACAGGCACCCGCGAGCACAGCAAGTCGGATGCACCGGCACCGTTTTAAACGGTGCATCCAACGTCCCCATTCCCATTGAGCCCTATGGGGTTCAAATGGGAATGGGGATGTACCGGGCCCGGCACCTGTGAAAGGGCAATTACCAGTGGCCTCATTACACGGACGGCGGTAAGGGTTAACGGTCACCATTAATGGTACCGGTGACCGTAAACCCTTACCGCCTTACTACGAGGTCCCTTTGCGGGTTGGAGACTTTAACGCCTGCTTTTTGCAGGCGTTAAAAACCAACCCGCAAAGGGACCAGGGTGCTAATTACAGTACCACAATTTGCAGTGCCGTAATTAGCACCTTCCCCATTCCCATTATACCCTATGGGGCAAAAATGGGAATGGGGAAGGGCAAAGGGGGAAGGGGGAATTACCGCCCCACCAACCTTGGAATAGGGCGGTAATTCCCCTTTCCTCCAAGGCGGTGCCGGTATTTTACCGGCATGGACCAAGGTGCTAATAGCACCTTGGTCCACCGCCGTCCGTGTAATGAGGCCCCAGGTCTGGCTTGGCTGGAATAGCCTGGTAATTGCCCATTCGCGGGTGTCGGACCATGATGCGAGTTTGGAGGTAGCCTTGCCGGTTTTACCGGCAAGGCTACCTCCCACCTCGTAATGAGGCCCAAAGTGTACGTACAGGAACACTAGCACCATCATTTAAGCATCCAGTTGGGATCCATCCCAGTGTTTGCCCTCTGTCAGCGGCACATGCCCAGTACTAAATCCACTGAATTGTTTAATGCACTACCTCACCGCGAGTGCCTCAGAGCAGGCATTGCACCTCATTACAAGTTTGGAATTACCACCTGCCCTAAGTTGCTGGTAATTCCATCACCCCAGCACCAAAAAATACCGGTATTTCCATGAAATGGGGAATTACCACAGTGGCCAGCACTTGGAATATGCCGGTAATTCTGGCATTCCATGTGCCGGTAATGGTATTGCCGTTTTGGTGGTATCCCACCAGATTTGCCAGCGGGATAACACCAACATTGTAACGAGGCGCATTGTCTTTTCCTGTTTATGCCCATTCACCCGATGAGTAATCATTCATCAGATACTTCCATTCACCCGATGAGTCATCATTCATCAGGTACTTCCATTCACCTGATGAGTCATTAATCAGGCACTTCCATTCACCCAATGAGTCATCATTCATCAGGTACTTCCATTCACCTGATGAGTCATCATTCATCAGGTGCTTCCATTTACCTGATGAGTCATTAATCAGGCACTTCCATTCACCCAATGAGTCATCATTCATCAGGCACTTCCATTCACCGATGAGTCATCATTCATCAGGTACTTCCATTCACCTGATGAGTCATTAATCAGGCACTTCCATTCACCCAATGGGTCATCATTCATCAGGCACTTCCATTCACCGATGAGTCATCATTCACTTCCATTCACCCGAGAGCTCTAGTTCACAATGAACACCTCAAAGTATCAGTTTGTCTATTAACTCCCTTAGCTACTGTTAGAGAGAGTTCTCTACAGCTCTCTGGTGAGGGGTGTGAAACATCTATCCCCAGAGCACACAGGGTTAAAACCCAAAGGTAGACCAAATTCACTTTATTGGTGTCTATGGCAGAGCAGTCAGACTTCACGGAAGCGACGTAGGAATGCTAGCCAGTAGGCAGTTAGTCCCAAATAGGCAGATAGACTGAAAATATATACTCTTTATTCTAGGGTTACACATCAAAACACTTATAGCATAAGTACTCTGGTTGTAATATACTAAAGCAGTAGTCGCATAAAACAATAACGGGTCATGCAAGATCTTCTGTTTACTTCTATGCCCCTTTAGTCAGGCTATCGCCCCTTAGGAGGGCCCGAGGCATTGGACGAAGTCTTCCGAGGTCACAAGACCTTTGCATCGACATTATAATAATTGTACCCTGCTACAGCAAGTTCAGGGCTCACCCGAAGACACAGGAGAGGGCAAAAGCTGAGGACAGCAATGCAACGGAAGCATCCGTCCATTTCCTGCCTTTGAATACCACATCAATAACACTAATTTGCAAACTTGTACAGTGCTTCATGCCGTATTACTCCCACATCTAAGCTCTGCATCAACCGTTATTCCGATCCAATGTTATGGTACTCAATTTGCCGCAGGATTCAAGCTTGCGAAGTGTAGGCTGCCACCATGCCAGAGACCAATGCTTTACCCGTGAGCTATCCACCCAGACAATACTTTCCTATACCTGACTATGTGACTATATGATATATGAGTCTGCAAATTGCAAATAACGTTAACCCGTCAATCACGTCTTCATGCTGGTGGGTTCTTGCCTCTGACCCACAACTTGTTTTGGGAACCCATGATCATTGTCCTAAAACCAATTTAGTACATTTATAGCTGAAATAAAAGATATATTTCTAGAGTTCATATGTGTCTCCATAGATACATATTTTAATTTTTGCATTTTGTCTGTGCACCTTTGGTCAAAAACGACCAATTACATACACATATACATGCATATGTCTATGTGGGGATGGGGTGTGGACTTGGGATGGGGGCGGAGGGTGGGGCAAATTCATGTCGACCAAAAGTGCATGAACAAAAGGTTGACTTTTAAATAGTTGTCTGCGAAAACAAGTAACCTTTATTTTTGAAGTGATTTGTCAATTTATGAAGTTTGTTCCACTTGTTCTTTTCATAGGGGAAGCCTGGGAAAGATGGCGAACAAGGAGAAAAGGGCCTTGATGTAAGTTAGAGACATTTGATATTGTTAACTTATTGTCTTGTATCAAAGTAATCCTTGGACATTGATATGTTTTGTTTACCCAGCCCCATTACGTGGAAATAGACGCATGTACTTGATTCAGTGGTCAATGTTATAATTTAGTGATGTATGAGGTGTTTTTTTTACAGTTTCAAAGCTCTGCTGGATGTAGGCAACTCTGTCATCTATTCATATTCTATTGTGATAGTCTTCGAGGTCACTCCCATCAAAAAAGCGAGAGGTGTCCTCCTGCCAACCTCTCGAGATCCCTCGCCATCGCCATGTGGCAAGAGTGTCTGCATCCAGCAATGCGTAGCAATCGATCTAGAAGAAGCAGCACCTAAGGAATATGTGTAGATCGCAAGCCCTGAAATATGTCACGTCTCCATTTGCCATAGAACGGCAGCATTCACCTGTCATTACTTTCAAAACAGAAGTAGGACAAGTGTCGAAAGTTTGCACATGCCTTGATCCGGGAGTATCAAAGAAGAAGAAATAGGAAGGCCTAAATAAGAAATAAGGAAGGCAAAGTGCAGCTCCATCTAACAGCAGTGAGAAATTGACTAAAAGAAGTAAGATGGCGACATGCACACTTTATAAGGTCTAGTCTAGAAAAAGGACTACTTTGTACAGTGCACACAATCTTTGAAATAATAACAAGCATTACAAGATCCAGATATTCTGGACACAGTAATAGAAAAATAAAGTATAGCAGTACCTTCTAGTACTAAACAATAGAAAAAAGCACCTTCATAATAGCATGATACTATCCGTACAAGGGAAACGCTCATAAACTGAAACAGAAGCAACCACTTGTCCTGCTAGATAAACATAGAAGATAGACTACTAGGATAGCATCACAGAGCCATACATGACGAAAACAGCACCCGCAAGTTCTGAGTCATTAAAATAGAAAGAGTACCTGAGCAGAAAGCAGGTGCAAGACATTCGAAAAAGGATTGGATTTCCAAATACCCAAGTATCCTGATCCACTGGTGCAAATAAAATATATAACATGAAAATCTATAATTTTTATATCCACTAACACTTGCACAACTAGAAGCAACACTGATAGAAATGTGTTTTGATTGAGGGTTAGTCCTGCTGACGCCCAATCCAGAGGAGACACTGATTGGGCATGAGCGGTGAACGGCAGCACATCTGGGCTGCTGCTGTTAGAACACAGGTGGTAATAAGACATGTACATAGTGTGACATTGAAGCCCAGGTGCCGGGACGCTGGTTGGGTGTTATCGGCTCACGCCCGAGTTATGGGCCAGAGGAAAAAAACACACTGTATTCCCAGCTACTGAAATCACAGTCAAGCACGTCCTGTGCTCCATTTCATCACTCTCAAGTGTTTACAAATGCGCAGGTGTTCTTAGTTTCATTTGAGTTCACCTCTAATCAGTCTTTGATCACCAAGTTGAAGAATTCATTCATCCATACATTCATATGCTTGTCTCTTTTGATCTCCTCCAGGGCCTCCCCGGTGATTCGGGACATCCGGGAGTACCAGGTCTGAACGGTGCTAAGGTAAGCATTTCTTCTTTGGGAAGAGCCATACTTCACTGGGAACGTGCACATGCCGCGTGTGCATGCATAGTTCACTTTGAGCCATTTAGGCTAGGTAATGCACGGCTCCAGCGTCCAGTCAGTGATGCAGGGAATCCATGTAAATGCACATCTCTATATTTATACTGGTGGGAAGGGAACCCCCGAAACACCCTTACTGCTCCCTCCCCTGCCATGCACAACCAGCACCTACCCCATGGAGGAGTAAACAGGCGTGTGGCACCACCCACTGGCATAAAGAATTAGAATGAAGACCCCAAAGGGAAGTACATATTAGGGTTCCATAACTAGAAGATTGGACGTAGTAGCATGCGTAGTAGTCTTGCTCTGGAGGTGCAAGTACTATGCACGGGGAATGTAGCGAGGTGCACCGGAATGTGGTGAGTTCATGGTAGAATGTGGTGTGTGTGAGACTGCTGGAGGTTCTAACTGTGGCAGTTACGTGGAGGAGCGGCAAGGTGTGGGTGTACCAGTGTTTTACTGTCTAGGAACCTACTTATGTTACTTACCTGGTGTGGACCAATAAACTTACCTCTTTCCACCTGGGTATCATCGGCCTAAGCTTGAAAATCTGATGCGTACAATCTAACGATCCGAACCACTGGACCCATAGAGACATTAAACCACAAAGGGGAAAGGAATGATGTCTGACGGACTCCACATCTGGGGGCTGCTACCACTGGAAGGACGGAAGGAACCAATCCTATTGGCTCATTCCATCTAAAAGGGTTTCTGTCCATTCGCCCCCAGACATGTGCATTATGAGCTCAGACTTTAAATCTCGTCGCATGGTCCTGTTAACTACATACATTGGATAAAGAACAACGACCGCTAATTCCACCCAACCCACCACCGCTACCCACTATGTAAATATGTTTACTTATAAATCTGCAAACCTTTGTCTGTATCGTGACTGCTGTAACCATCTATGATCCTATTGTAATTATCGTAATGCATTGTAACGTGTAACTAAGCTGTGAATAACCTGCTGCTCCTGCGCCCACATACCCTCGGGTCTGGTGCGCAATACAAATGAATAAACTAAACTGAAGTGTTACCTAACCATTACCAGCGAGCAGGTACCATCATCTAAATGTAGCCACCCTGCAACTAAGTACGTTTTATTTCTCTGTAACAGCGCCATGATGCCCAAGGCCCGCTGTGCGCTTTATACATTTAAATAAATAAATAAAATAAAACATTGAAAAACTGTCGATTTCTCAGAATGGTGAGAGCATCGTAACTAACATGAAACGTTACACTCCTCGTTATTTTTGTTTTTCTACAGGGTGACAAAGGTGACACTGGTCCTCAAGGTCCGCCTGGAATTGTAAGTAACTTCATTCCTGTTCATCACATTTCAAAAATGAGCAGAGAATAGCTCGCAGAGCAGAGTCTAATACACAGAACTGCACTGTACATTAGTATCTACTAACAAGAAAAGCAAAGGTCTGACTTTACCTTTGATGGGGACGGTTTATTACTTATGCATCGAAATTCTGCAATTACATGCTGCTATTAAAGAGTTGGCATAAAGAGGAACACACAAAGCAGGGGAAATTAATCCTTCCTGCCACCCTCCAGCCTCCAGGAAAGGGTGCCCAGTCATATTAGTACGGAATATGAATGCCACCCCTTTCTTCAGTGCAGAAAAGTCTTTGCAATCAAAGTCACCTACAATATATATTTGTAAATAAAATGTACAGGTAGCATGTGTGGGAAAGGGGGTCGTGGTTTATTTGGATGGGGGTTGGTTTGTGTTAATGGGGGGCTGCAGTGTGTTTCTGCCACATTTTGCTGGTAGACTGAACCTCAAAATGTTGGAAAATGAAAAATAGTGCATGGAACAAATGATTGGTAAAACACATGACCCAAGAGAGCTTGTGTTAGAATGCCCGAGGTGCCTTGAACAAAAAAAAGCAGAGCCTCCGAGCAGCCATGTTTATCAAACAGGAGGAGCTTCTCTCAGTCAGCTTGCCCTCACACTTACTTCTATATGCCCAGGGGAGTTGCTAGGTCTGGAAAAGACCCAGGGCTAAGCTGATGTTGAAACTGTTGGGACTGGGGGCTAGCTACTCTTTTGGCTGTAGCTCCTGAGATTCTATCCGGGGCTACAACCAAAAGATCAGGGGCTATAGCCCCCTTAGTCCCCCCCCTAGCAACGCCCCTGTATGTGCCTCTGGGTAACAGCAACGCCAGACGGGACAGGCTGAGGGAGAGCACTCCGCTGCTTAGATTTCTTTTTTGCTTGGGTGTTCCATTTTAATGTTAGGGTGAGAGGTGGATTCCATGCATGTCAGTTGCTTTATTTGCAACTTAAGGGCACTGATTTTCGTCTGGGTATTCCCTTTTTTACATTAGAGTAAGAGGTGTATTTTATGTACGTTAATTTCTTTATTTGCAGCCAGAAGTCACAGGTTTTTGCCTGGATATTTCATTTTAATGCTTAGGGCGATAGGCGGTCTCCATGCATGTCAGTTTCTTCATTTGCAACTGGAGGACATACACCTCAGGTCGGAACTATTCATTCTTATACATTGGTTGAGTCCCTCGTCATGATTTCAAAAACCTCTCAGAAAGCCAGTTACAGTTTATTTGGACTTTTTAAGACACCTGGGCTCAAGCCAATAAGACTGTTTTTGGTCTAATCATAATCTTCCATAAGGGTAAAATGAGCCACGTGCTTTCGCAGCTTTGAAAACAACCTATCAAAAAGACCCATTTGTCAATACCCCAAATCTAGCCAAAACCATCTTCAGATGTATCACTTTAGAGTATGATGTCTACTTCACCGTTAACATGATTGTTATGGTTATGTATGTGACCCCTGCCGTTTCAATCTTTTCTTTGCCCTGAGACTCTTGTCTTCCACGTATGTCATTGCCTGAGTCGCTCCGCACACATAGGAGCAAATGTAAGGTAATTGTGTAAACCACCATCCACTAGCAGCCATTTGGTGATCCATTATCTGATGGCAGGTGTGCCACTTAGGCTTCTGAAAGGGTTGCAACAATAAATACCAGGTTCCCCCTTTAAATTCCAAATTGTGGTTTGTAACCGTGTCTTTTATCGTCTGTCATTATTTATTGGCTTGCCCTTGTTTTCTGGATTTTTTATTAAACCATTTTTTTGTTTGTGTCAAAAATTCTTTTAATGTTATGAGGATCAAATGGCATATGATATCCCTACCTGGGATGCCTAAGAAGGAAGGACTGAAATAACATGCAATATCGCTTCCATAGCCCCTATAATTTTGTTTAAACGCGGCAAGTGCTCCGAGAGATTTAAAATTCAGATCAGCAGTATTGATAAGATGTATATTTTCTAACTACTTGATGTAGCTAACACTTAAAAATGTCAGAAGCTGATATATTTTGTAATAATAATACATGTACATCAGGCATTGCATTAGTAATTAATAGCATTTTTCCAATTCAGAGGGCTGTGTTTCAAATTACTTTTGCGTTGTCAGAGCATCATCTATCTTCATCTCTAATATGCATGACACCTGGGCGCATTTATCACACTGCTATCTACCTTTACAAAACCATGATGTGAAACATTTTTTCCTGACCATTGGAAAGTTCAAGCTAGAATAGTTGAAATGCAACTAAAAGTAGACTTGCATCTGTGGTACCTTCTACATATAATTTCCTCGCTCAAGGGTGTGGCTGAAGACGTAATCCTCTCCCTGGACACAGAAAAAGCATTTGACAGGGTCCAATGGTATTGGATATTGGATAGGTTTGTGTAGTTTGACATGAGTGGTTACTTTCTGGACATGATTTGCTTACTATATGACAAATCTGGCATTGCACTTCTCACTAATGCATTCTTTTCCACTTTGTGTGCCCTAGCACCAGCCTCAGGGATGAGTAGAGTGCCCACTCCTAATCCAACTGAATGCATTAGCTATTTAACCCTTAGCATGTAAAATAGGAGCGGACCTGTCAATGCAGAAATAACCATGGGCTAGTCCAACCCTGGTTTATTCATGTATATGGACAGCATTTTATCATATTTGGTAAATCCTAATAATTCAATTCCTGCAGTAAAACCAACTAGGGGGAGATTGCCGGTTTAAAAGTTTTCTTTGGAAGTCAAAACTGATGATGATTAGAGAGGGTGCCCCAGCAGATCTTGGGGGCTGTGTTGTCCATTTAAAATTCACGACTGCTATTGAATATCTGCATATCCAAGTCCTCAATCTATGCTTTAATCTGCATAATTGAAACCATTTCCAATTACTAGCAAGAATAAACGAAAACCTCTGATGACGGACCTTATATTTTTTCTGACAGTGACAGGCAGCATCGATGGCATTAAACTCAAAACCACGCCTACGCGGATATATATCTAGCTCAAATGCTCGATTTGGAACATGCCGCTGCAATATATTTGGACCTTGATGCTTTGTTTATGAGGTTTATCTGGAGGTTTAAAGCCCTGAGTATAATGTTTGAAGGGCATTCTCCATTTTCCCAAGTGAGGCTTTGCTGAATGTTTTTTGATCGATTATTTTAACACTTTTTTACCACAACAAAACTATGATGGTACGTATGGGCTTTGTATATAGAAGGGTGTAGGGGAATAGAGTCTGAATGTTTTTGAGGTAATAAAAGTTGTCAAATTGACTCCAAATATTCAGCAAAGTTGCAATCAGAGAGAGAAACACATGGAAATCTCATAGATCTGTTTGAAGGCCTGAAAAGGCCTTAACACTGAGCTTTTGGGGGGTTGGTCTGAGGGGTTGTCTATGCCAGACTGTAAGAGCTATATATTAGTTGCACAAATGGGGTAAATTAAGGGATCACTTGTAATGTTAGGCTGCCCAGCATGGAAAAGGATAGACTTTTCAGTGATTGCCCCTTGCAACCCAAAAGTAATATTAGCCCTGCTCTGCTGCCTAATAGAATTGTCAACCAGTAATTCCTAAACATTTAGTAGTAGGGTGTTTGTTGTTTTTGGTGTTGGCAAACATTGTTAATAATAAGGGGTAATGACTATTCCCAGAGGCAATAGGTGAGGGATGTCCTAATAATGAGTTCTGGGGAAGAACCCCTTCCTTATGGGATCCCAGTGGGACGATGACAGCTCAGACTGAGGGAGATATTTTAACAATGGGACCCATTCTATCGGAGAAAGCCATAGACCAATCTGAACCGTTCCTAGAGAGCGGGCTAACGTGTGTGTCCTTACATGCTACATTGAAACTGTTGGGTTCACCCAGAGACCTTTTTGAAAACCGGCATGTGTTAGGAAGTTGCAATGTTTGGTGATGATTAATCCTATCCAATGATGAAACCCCTATAAACGCTACTAGCAGTTGTATCCATACTTCACACAGTAATTCCTACAACAACTAAAAAATAGACAAAGGTATATTTATATTTTAGACACCATGGAACCTACCCACATGCCAAATTTCAGGTTTATAGCTTGTTTGGGAAGTATGCTGAACTTTACGAATGCACACACACACACATCCAAGCTTTGCAGACCACATAAAATAATGCTTCCAAAATAAATTAGAACAATGTATATTTTATACTTTGCACATTGTCTACACCATGGAACCTACCCACATGTCAAACATCAGGTTTGTAGCATGTTGGTAAGTATGTTGAGAATTTGAACACACACACACATCCACACATTTCCCTTTTATATATAGAGAGATTGATTCCCAATACTGATCACAGGACTCTGTACCTTGCTGCACAATGGTCTGAAGATCTGGGTAGATCCAGACATGATCTTGTTTTGGGATACGATTGGGAATATATTGTTCAATCTGTGGAATGGAGAGATTCAGTATAGGATTATACACAGGACATACTGGCCCCCTTTATGGATGCACACATGGGCATTTTAAGTTCCCAGATTTGTTGGAGGGATTGTACTGCCCAGGAAATGCTGGGACATTTATTCTTAAAGTGTCCTAAAGCACAAGTGGTTTGTGGGTAAGTGATGTAAAGGAAAGTAGTCTTGTTTATCCCCCTTTTGAGGCCACACAAGTGGGAAAAGAGCACTATATAAATAACTAAATGCAATAAAACACAATACTAGAATGGTCTTAATGTGGGTGGCACTGACAGAGAAGAGGGAGGGGACTGTTTGTAGGGGCTAGAGGGTGAATCAGGTACAAACCTCTGTAGGGTTGATGGTTTGCAGGTCAGAAGTATCTGCTCTCTAATCTCGACTCCTCTGTTCTTATCCTCCTATATATGTCCTCTGCATTCAACACTGTCAATCATGTTACCCTATCAAATTGCCTGCCTGAGCATCACAGACCTGGCACTTGCTTGGTTGACCTTGTTCCTCTCAAATAGGGTCTCACAGGTTCAAATGGGCCCTTTTCTCTCCTCTACTTCACTCTCCACCTGCGGCATTCCACAGGGCTCTATCCTTTTGCCATGGCTTTTCAAAATTTACCTGGCACTTCTTGCTCACTTGTTCTCCACCTTCTCCCCTCATTTCCAGTGTTATGTGGATGACAAACAGCTTTCCTTCAAGCTGCCCTCCTCCTCCTCTCCTTCCTCTCTCATTCCTGATGGCCTAACTGCTATTCAGGCATGGCGAGCTGCCAATAATCTCTGTCTTAATGCCAGTAAGACTGAGGTGCTTCTCATTGCTAGCCCTGCCCCTTCCTTCCCTCCTAATCTGGCTGCCCTCATAGGGCCCCCTCCTCACACTCTTGTGAGGCGAAAAACCTTGGAGTCATCTTTTACTCTTTTCTCTCCTTCTCACCTTATATTGCAGACCTAACAAGAAGGCCCACTTTTAACTCTACCTCCTCAGAGGTTTTCTCCCTTTCCTCACCGTGCTCCCGAAACTCAATGTCTCCAGAGCTCTAGTTCTCTTCAGGCTGGACTACTGCAACAGCCTCTTGCTCAATCTGCCTCTTTACTCCCTCCACCTTCTCCAACTAATCCAGAATAGGACTGCAAGACTTGTCCTTGGCCTCAAGCCCAGGGACTGTATGTCTCCAGCCCGAAAATCTCTCCAGTGGCTCCCGGTGGCTGCAAGGATCAAATTCAAGCCCCTCTGTATCAATCACAAGGCTTTCTGGGGCCTGGGATTGTGCTACATCCAACTTTCCCTTCCTAACTGCAGGTCAAATGATTCTCCAAGCAGAGATTGTGGGGTATCTCTCTTTCCTCAGCAGGAGCCTCCCTCTAGAACTGTCTCCCCGCCTCTCTCAGACTTGAGCCGGATCTCCTTAAGTTCCTTAAACTCATCAAGACTTTCGTCTTCTCATCCTCCTTCGCTCTTCCCCTCCCCTGCTAATGTCCCCCTGCTGCAATGATTGGCTGCCTGGTCCCTTCTGAGCCCTGCAGAGGCCAGGTCATCCTCCTATCAGTCTTCCACACTACCCCACTACCAGCACTTGATTTCGGGGCACCTCTCCCTGACCAGCCTACTAAGTATGGTCTACCCCTGTTCCCCGCACTCTACCCTTACCCATTCCTCCCTGCACATTTGCCCACCATGGTCTCCCCTAGCACTTACCCTGCCTCAACCCTGGGGCCTCCTCCCCCTGGCACTGAGTTACTGCACTTACACAATCCGAATGTGACAAGGCTTTCTGCTGTATAGATGCCATACAAATGTCCAATAAATAAATAAAATAAAAAAGTATCCATGTGCTTGGCTGTCACACTTGGGAATAGGTTCATCTATAAGGGAAAGCCCAAGATCCTTAAAATGACAGCACCCTCTCTCTGTGCCAATGATGTGAGGCCCAGTGTAGTGCTAAAGACGTGGTGCTTCGTGGTAGCTCAGTCAAAGTTGATGTAGAAATCCAAAGGCATAATGAGCCCACGTGGATGGATGGGTTTAGTGGAAGGTGTTAGAAAATGTTAGGAGGGGAGAGGGTTAGTATTAAGAGAAGCGGAGGAAGGCGGAAAAACCAATAGAAGGAGCCAACCAGCTGTGGTGTGGATGACTGCCACACCAGTGTTATTTCTTGATGGAATTCCTCTACTTACCATGGGTGTAGATAGAATGTTGACATAGCGCTTTATTTGCCACTGGGGAGACTACTCTCTCATTGTAGGAACCCCCAGGCTTCCTCAACACGCCCCAATGGGATGTCTCTAATCTATGTTCAATGGAAAGTGTAGGGTGCAGGAAAAGGTGCTGGCCAGAAATGGCAGAGAAAATTGAGAAAATATTTGAATATTTTTGGTAACGTCAGGCTTCTCAGTCTTAATGGAATTGGAATTTGATCTGACCGAAACCTCCCCGGATTGCGTACTCCCGAGGTTAACCCTATGCGGCGAGATACCTGGAAGATCTGCCAACACGAAGGACAAATTGCACAAAATGGCCTCATCCACTTTCTCTGCAGCCCTTTCATTGCATTTTGCCACTGGATATTTCACTGCTGTAAAATGCAGTAAGTTGGGGCAAAGGGTCAAGTAGTGCGTTATGGGGGGGGGGGGGCAATGGCTGGGAGCATTGTAGGACAGGCCCCCCCCCTTATAAAAAAAAACATGGAAATGTGGTAAAATGGCCATGCGGGGAGGCAGGATTCTTCATAGATCTGCATAAAAGAGTACAAATATAATTGACATACTTCATAGTTCTGCCCATCAAAATCCCACCCGCTAAAGCATAGTTCTCTTTGCAGATCTAAGAAGATGCGTTTATGCATCCATTGTGCTCAGTAATGGGTAATGCCACCTCTTCCTAATATTCCTTGTACATATTTAATCCTTTTGCGTACGTCAGATTAATTTGAAAAAGCCTGATAGTGTGATCATTGCTAAATGGAAGTCTTTCCCATGAAAATTTGCTGTACCATGTTGACAATCAGAATAAAGGAATATAATACAGTAGGCTCTGATTAGTTCAACATGTTATGGATTCCTCCATCCGGACTATCAATTCCCGGACTTCCTAATTATCACCCACAGCACGACTGCCCCCCTCTTTAAAGGAACAGCTAACTGCTTTCTGATCAGCAAATCCTGCACAGATCATCTACCAAACTACTGTACAGACCTGCTACAAGGCAGATGTCCACAATCTTCTACATCAGTCTTTTAGATGTGGACTCTCCTCGCCACCAGTCTGCATGGTACTTGACCCACCACAGCATCGCACTGGGGGAGACGGAAAGTGGAATGTCTCACCTGGAAGGTGGAAGCTGCTCCTGGAGTCAGTTCTAGGACCAACACTTAATTCAAAGACCGTTTAAAGCAATGCATGTAGGATGGACTTCAGTAAAGAGCGGTCCTATCAGAAATCAGATGAACTGCGTTTTCCCTCCAATTCCTGCAGACGGTGCCCCAGCTCTGTAAATAGATTCCAGCGAAGACCTGGACAATTGTTCTTTTGCACAATTGACCTAATTATAGTGGTCCTAATTGATCTTCTGCACAATTGACCTTTATATTATTTTAGTTATTTTATATATGTATTGTGTTGGTTTTGGATTATAAATAATATAAGGGGATTGGGTGGGGGGTTGCAGGGGTTTTTGGATTGGGGGGGGTTTGCGGGGGGTTTCCCCCCGCATATATGTCTTAATTGACCTTATAAATTAGGTCAATTCTCCCGAGGTCAATTGTGAAAAGGTCAATTACTATACAACCTTTTCCCAATATGAATGATTCATTCAACCAACAATGCATTTCGGGTTCTGAATAGTTTGGATAATTTTCAGAGTATTTTTGAGTCCGGGTGACTTAATGCAAAATTCAATAGATCGTTTGTGGAAATTTAAGGACAAAATTAGTACCAATGGGATTCTTAGCAGGGTGGCAAATGAGCATCATTGGCCTCAGCCCAAGGGGCCAGATTTCAGCAAAGAGGAACATATTGCATGCTGGATTCCAGTAGCAAAATATTGTTCAGTAGTGTATTATCACAGTTAATAAGGGGTGGCCTAACACAGGGCCCAAAAAAGGGAATACTTAAGGAGCAAGCTTCATTCAAGGGGGAAGAAAGGGAATACTTAAGGAGCAAGCTTCATTCAAGGGGGAAGAAATGGAGAAGATACGAATGAGGGGTAAAATATCACCCGCTGCAGTGTAAGAAGCATTGTACTTCAGCACTATAGGCCTCATGTTCTTAGGTCTATTAACTCAGACAAGCAGATTAGACTCAAGAACAATTCCAATGTTATTTCATTAAAAGAAAATATTATTACCATTGTTTTTGCCTGCAGGAATTTTTAGAGCGAATTTGCATCTGTCAGTTATTGTTTTTCCTACCCTACGAGTGAGAGGTTTAACTGGAAATGGCTATACAGGGTGATTTAAAAAGACCAGAGCACTTAGGTCTACTACTGAGAATGGCTTTGTGGTTAAAAAGTGGCGGTTACCGAATTGCAATCATTTTTACTGCCTTGCCTTTTTCAGCATTAGTTGGAGGTGATATGGAGGATGACAAACTTGCACCACCTTATTCAGCATTGGAGGTGATGTGGAGGATGACAAACCTACACGTCTTATTCAGAGTTGGAGGTGATGTGGAGGACAACAAACCTGCACCGCCTCATTCAGAGTTGGAGGTGATATGGAGGACGACAAACCTGCACCACCTTCTTCAGAGTTGGAGGTGATGTGGAGGACAAAAAACCTGCACTGCCTTATTCAGAGTTGGAGGTGACGTGAAGGACGACAAACCTGCACCGCCTTATTCAGAGTTGGAGGTGATGTGGAGGACATCAAACCTGCACCACCTTATTCAGAGTTGGAATTGATGCTTATGACGACAAACATGCACTGCCTTATTCAGAGTTGGAGGTGATGTGGAGGACGACAAACCTGGAACGCTTTTTTCAGAGTTGGAGGTGATGTGGAGGACGACAAACCTGCACACCTTATACAGAGTTGGAGGTGATGTGGAGGACAGCAAACCTGCACCGCCTCATTCAGAGTTGGAGGTGATATGGAGGACGACAAACCTGCACCACCTTCTTCAGAGTTGGAGGTGATGTGGAGGACAAAAAACCTGCACTGCCTTATTCAGAGTTGGAGGTGACGTGAAGGACGACAAACCTGCACCGCCTTATTCAGAGTTGGAGGTGATGTGGAGGACATCAAACCTGCACCACCTTATTCAGAGTTGGAAGTGATGCTCATGACGACAAACATGCACCACCTTATTCAGAGTTGGAGGTGATGTGGAGAATGACAAACCAGCAACGCTTTATTCAGAGTTGGAGGTGATTTGGAGGAAGACAAACCTGCACCGCCTTATTCAGAGTTGGAGGTGATGTGGAGGATGATAAACCTGCACCACCTCATTCAGAGTTGGAAGTGATGTTCAGGACTACAAACCTGCACCGCCTTATTCAGAGTTGGAGGTGATGTGGACGACAACAAGCATGCACCGCCTTATTCAGAGTTAGAGGAGTTGTAGAGGACGACAAACATGCAGCGCCTTATTCAGAGATGACGGTGATGTGGAGGACGACAAACCTGCACTGCCTTATTCAGAGTTGGAAGTGATGCTCAAGATGACAAACCTGCACCTCCCTATTCAGAGTTGGAGGTGATGTGGAAGACGACAAACCTGCACCACCTTATTCAGAGTTGGAAGTGATGCTCAGGACGACAAACCTGCACCGCCTTATTCAGAGTTGGAAGTGATGTGGAGGACGACAAACTTGCACCGCCTTATTCAGAGTTGGAAGTGATGCTCAGGACAACAAACCTGCACCGCCTTCTTCAGAGTTGCAAGCGATGTGGAGGACGACAAACCTGCACCGCCTTATTCAGAGTTGGAAGTGATGCTCAGGATGACAAACCTGCACCACCTTATTCAGAGTTGAAGGTGATGTGGAGGACGACAAACCTGCACCGCCTTATTCAGAGTTGGAAGTGATGCTCAGGACGACAAACCTGCACCACCTTATTCAGAGTTGGAGGTGATGTGGAGGACAATAGACGCTTATAGCTTTGCTTCCCTTTCCAAAGGGCCTAGTTATGCAAAAAGGACTGATTCACATGTTATTGATATATTGATATCGATATTGTATTTCTATTGCGCTCGTACACAAGTGTTTCAGAGCACGACAAGGCAAGGGAGGGGAACAGGGTAGAACAAAACAGAGATCTTACTAGACCCAGTGACATTGAGAACCCGCAAGTGCATGGGAGAGGGGGAGGGGAAAAGTGCATGGAAGGGGGAGAAGTGGAAAGTGTGAAGCAGAGTAGAAACATATAAAGAAAAATAAATAAATAATAAAGGCAACAAACAGTGGTAGTGCAGCCAGCAATCTGCAAGTGCTAGGTTTAAGGCAGTAGACAGGGTAGGTCTGATAAGTGCAGGGAGAAAAGGGGGGAGGCTGTATGGGTACAGAGACAGACCCAAGTGCAAGGGGTGGCCCGGAGGCAGTGAGGGAGGGTGGCAGGGTGAGCAGGTACCTGGGCCCGGAAGACAGAGGGTGGCCAGGTGCATGGTGCCAAGAGAGAACAGATCAGCAGGCACGAGGGGGAGCGAAGGCAGAAGAAAAGAGGAAGACCTTGAGGTTCTTCCAGAACCGGAGATGGTTCTACTCAAGTTTTAGAGTGGCAGGAAGGCTGTTCCAGAAGGAGGCCCCAGCCGAAGACAGAGATCTACCCCCAGCTCGTTTCTTTGAAAAACGACTGACCCTGAGGGAATTGGAGGTAGAGGAGCGAAGAGCTCGAGAGGGGATGTATTTGCGGAGGGATAGCTGAAGGTATTTTGGACCCAGGCCCCAGAAAGCCTTGTGGACAATGACAAGGGTTTTGAATTTAATCTTTGCATCCACTGAGAGCCAATGGAGAGATTTCAGAGCTGGAGAGATACGATCCCAGGGCTTGAGGCCAAGGACAAGTCTTGCAGTCCTGTTCTGGATTAGTTGCAGAGGGCGGAGAGTAGAGGCTGGTAGATTTAGAAAGAGGCTGTTACAATAGTCCAACCTAGAGAGAACCAGAGCTTGGGATACCATGAGCTTCTGGGGGAAGGAGAGGAAAGGCAGACTACCTCTGAGGAGGTGCAGTAGGAAATTAGACTTTTTAGAGACCTCAGAGATGTGGGCGGAGAAGGAAAGGGTGGAGTCAAAGATGACCCCAAGATTCTTAGCACTGGAAATTTGAGCAGAAAATGGCAATGCAGTGGGTGATAGTTGCCAGATATTGGTTGAAAAGCCAGGGCAAGAGGTTAGACCCCTGGGGAACACCACAGGTAGAGAGGAAGACAGATGATAGGAAGGGCCCAAGTTGGACCTGGGAGGGTCAATCTGAGAGGAAAGAGGTCAGCCAGGCCAGAGCCTGATCAGTGATACCCAGGTTTTCACGGAGACGGTTGAGCAGGATCGTATGGTTGACTATGTCGAAGGCAGAAGAGAGATCGAGGAGGATGAGGACAGAAGGAATGCTAGAGTCAAGTTTGGAGAGCAGATCTTCACGGATGTTCACAAGAGCAGTTTCCATGCTTCTGGCAGCTCTGAAGCCAGACTGGTGGTCATGGAGACAGCCAACACAATTGGAATGAAGGTTAAGCTGAGAGATGACCAACTTTTCCAGGAGTTTGCCCAGAAAGGGAGTAATGGAAATTGGGCGATAGTTAGCTGGACAAGAAGGATCAGCTGTGGGTTTCTTGAGAAGAGGATGCACAAAGGAGTGCTTCAGATGGGAGGGGAAGGATCCTGAGGCAAAGGAGTGGTTTGAAAAATCAGCAAGGGCCGGAGCGAGGGTGTCAATGTGGTCCTTGATGGTTTTAGAGGAACAGGGATGAATCTGTTTTGGCAAGGCTTTCATAGATCAGACTTGTCTAGTGACCTCGTCAGGGAAGAAAAGAGGAAAGGACGAGAAGGATGGTGGGGGGTGGCTAAAAGAGGGTCAGCAAGCACAGATGGAGAGGGGAGAGTGGAAAGGGTGGACATGATGTCCTGGGTTTTTTAAATGAAGTGAGAGGCAAGGGCATTGCAAAGAGCCTGGAGGCAACAGGAGGGGTAGAGACTGCAGCAGGGTTGGCCAGCTCCTTGCTGATTTTAAAGAATTTGGCCGAGTTGTTAGATGCTGTTACCCTTATAATTCAAAATTACTGTATTCAATGGAGTAAAAATGTAATGCTTTCTCTCGCCTCAGTTCACTTTGCGCTTACTTAATCATTCCCCACTCCTGTTACTACTATTCGCATTATTATTTTGATTCTTATACACATTTTTCTGATCAGGTTATAAGCGATGGAACAACAGAGGTCGTGGGCGAAAAAGGTGAAATGGGAGTGCCAGGCTTCCCTGGCATTAAGGGCGAGCGAGGCCCAAAAGGTATTCATGTTGTTCTTGTAATCCTTCACCATGACAAAATGGCGGCACCTTAATGTGAATATCTATGTTTCACCATGCACTGAAAACGGGATGGTTTAAAATGAACCGCTTTCGGTATATTTTGTTTGCTACCTGAGGGCGTGGTCAAGACCATGAAAGCTCACAAATAAATTGGTTTGTCAGCCTATTTGAGTGATTGACTTGCTATTTTATTTTGGCTAACACAGTACAATCACACTGTACTATAAATAAATAAATATGTATGTAACATGTAACTTACAAAAGATTTAACCCACTTGGGTCATATTAGCCAGAAACAAACAATTCCTTCTGTTCTATTATACAAGACAAATTTGCCTCTTACAAAATGGCCGCCTTGTTTTCTCTCCATTCATGGAAGCAATTTATGCCGGTACTAGAGAGTGACAAAGGACTAATGGCACAAAGAACCATAGAGACTGGTTAATTGCTTGAAACACCTATATGTACACAGTTGGTTGTGGGTTTCACTTGTACGTGAACAAGCCGCGAGTAAGCGGCGAAACGCGTTGTACCGTGCACTTTTTAATCTGGCTGATGCCTAATAAAACTGGACATTGAATTAAACGCCATACTGCATTGGTTTGATTTGAGGAAGTAATTTATACCAGCGGTTTGTGTCTTGCCACGAGTGCCATCCCTCCCTGGGAGAATTGGAATTCTTTTTCCCGGTTTTGCAAATATATATATATATATATATATTTAGTAAAGCAGATGATTAGCCAACAAATTGCGCTCTGCCTCATTACTGAGCTGGTGCTACCGGGCTAGAGCAGGCTACACTCAATATATGTTAAACAGAAGGGTAAAGGTGCTGGGGAGGAGAAAGCTCTCCCACAAACACCTACCAAAAAATGCCCAAGCACACAAGACTATATATATATTAATAGAAATGCGCATTAAGGTGCTTGGACAGCACTCTACAGCAAGACTCCAATGCTGAAAATAAAGATGTCCCAAGACATGGAAAAAAATTCAAATTGATGTGTAATTTTATTAAAGGCAAAAAATAGTCTGCAGGCAGCATACAAAACATGCATGCAACGCGCTTCGCGCCTCCCACAGTGCTTGATCACACAGTGAATGCACCTACAGAGTTACAAAACATTTGAAAAAAGCAAAACAAATACGGGAGTTCATTGAACTCTAAAACAGAGGGGGGTCTGGGAAACTCTCTACCAGCATGAACACAGCCCATTGACTTGTTCTTGGTTGGATGGCCCCTGGGAGAGTCTCAACCAAGTCTTTAGCTCACTGTTCTTTTCACAGAGAAGACATTTCCCCACATATCAGTCTTTGTCCTGCATTCAACTCTAGTCACATGACAGGGACCCTTTAAGCTTCAAGACATGTCACTTCAGAAAGCTTTACTAACATCTCGGCCATCTTTGCCTGTTATTTTAAGTGCAAAGACAATTCCAGCATCATGCACATTTGATATGGCTGCCGAGTTCAATTGCAGTATACAATCAAAAACTGCATGTTGTCAAGATGGAGATTGCACCATGTAATTGGGCATCATTGGTAAATGCTTCTTAAGTGCAGTAAATCCGTGCATTTTCTAAACATACATATTGATAAAGTGACTAGTGCATTATTGTGTATCATCAATTGCCTCTAGATATGCATATATAGTATGATACATCTCTTTTTCTGTATTGGTATAGCCCATCATTATCGTCAAATAATTGCAATGCAAGATGTAAACAAACAACTTTGTTTTCCAGGTGTCACAGGCTTTCCAGGCATTGAAGGTCGCCCAGGTAAAATAAATGAATAAAGAACGTTGTCTTGGTCATTGCATGCTTCCATCTGACAATGGAATGACCCCCTAACAATGGAAGTCTTGGTCATTCATTGCGGAAAGTTGACGTCTGGCAGCATTTGTTTTCCCATTCTAAGAAATCAGTGAACCAGGCAATTGTGCAAAGGTGGCTGTGCAGCAAAACGCTTAGCACGGAGAGAGTACAATTTGCATAGCTTTTCCAAGAGTAAGCATACGTTTGCCCTTAAAAAAGGGTTTAGGGTGATTTGATCCAGTAGATTTGGTCATGGAGAATTCATCTAATTTTGTTTTTGACAGGTTGATTTTGCCATAGGGGGAGACCCCTCGTAGCCACCCCCTTATTCCCCCTACATTAATTATATTCCTAAACCCACCCCCACATATATAGGTGGCAATATTCATCCAATAAAACAGCGACAAATTCTCCTTAGACAAAATATGCTGCGCAGTAATCTACCAAACCCTAAAAAGGACCAACTCACAAACCTGGAAGCCACAACTTATTCACAAAAGGTCTTATGCCAGAATCACAAAAGCATGTCCTCCTGGGCGATTTGTGCATGGTCTGGCATAAGTTATAAACAGCTGTGTAACTTGCTACAGATCTGCAAAAAGTAGGCTTTCTGGCGTGTCCTCAGGGAGAGGAAAGCACTATCCACCAGGTCACAGCTTACACAGATAGTCAAAATGATTTGAAAAAGCATTTCCCACACCTATCTCCACATATAACGTCTACCGAGGGGATCCAGGAGTAAGTGGAGCAATACGTCTACCTGACTTGGTGATTAAATACCTCTCTGCTCGCCTTCAAGGACTTGTGAGGGAGGAAAACAGTGTATTTCTCTCTGGGCTAGTCTCTCAACATGTAACTTGTGGCCTCGCACTGTGCAGGAGCAGAACGAAATTCAATTCATTTTTGCAAAGCATTTGAACAGAAAAGCAAGGGAAAGCAAAATGGCCGATTCTGTTGGTACAAAATGGACGCTCTATGGTTATGCTGACAATTTTGTACTGGCGATGCTGGGCATATGATGCGGTTGGTTTTCGGCCAACATAATATACCGTCTGTGCTATGGTAGGGTATTTTCTAGACTAACTAGTACACCCTTTCCATTTGGCAACAAGTGTGTAGGAAGTGACAAAAAGCCTTTGGAAACCCAGCTGCAGCCAAGAGAAAAGAAGAGATTCAATAGTTAGAACATGTTAATCCTTTTGTAATCCCTATTGTGCACAGTTGCCTAATTTAAAGATTGCGCAGCAGAGTACACACACATAAGCCCACATTTTCAGAAATACGTTTGTTTTTTTTGTGTGCATTACCAGGTGAATGTTAGGTTCAAGCAGTCCTAAAGTATTCATATCTTGGACAGTGTGCTTTCTGAATATTTGACCAATTGTAAGTTACGACCACGCTTAGGAGTAGGAGTGTGCGAAATGATGCCCAGCAAAATGACATTTCTGCTTCAACCGGTGGAGCAGATTTTTCCTTGCCGCTTTTAGGCAAATACTGCTTTTGGTGAAATTTCATGCCAAAAAAACAAAATCACCAGAAAAAGCAACATTTCACCAAAAAAAGCAACATTTTGCTCGCAAAACCATAAGAAATTGGCATTTTTGCTCCGTTTGTGTATTTAGCGAAGTAGCTGAATTTTGTCCCCAGAATTTGCCAAATTCTCCACAGGGGACATTTCGGCTGGTTTGCCCACCCCTACACATGAAGAATCTTGCACATCAAACTGGTGCTCTTTGGGACTCACGTCCATGGTATTCTGAAGGTAAGTGTTTTAGGCACCCTAGTGCCCAAAAGCACACATGGCTTAATCTTACTATACTCCAAATATGTATCCACATCCTTCATGTGTGGAAGCACTTTCCTGATAGTATAATCATTGATTTATAGCATAACGAAATGCCAATAATTCTTTCATTTCAAACCTGGGCAGTGTGTACTGTGGGACGATTAAATAGGACAATCCTCCAATGCGATCCCAAAGTCCTGCCTCCTGCAGAAATCTCTCCAGTCGAGCCACGTTTGACCGTCACAGTCTTATGTGGGCAACATAAACCCTGCTGTTGGCATTTGCCAATCAGTCCCAGAAGGCAAAAGCACAAGTATTTTAGAAGTGGAAAAATTCCTCTGGGTGGTAAAATTCACTCCCATGGATGTAACGGCTGTGCTAACATTGTTGCTGGTCATAAATGTATTGCATCTTACGGTACTCAATTTAAGACTCACAGGACCTCATCGCGAGTTGGGCGGTAGCCCTTAAACGCGGCGGTAACACACCGCCACATTTCCAGGCTACTGCCTAACTCGTGATGAGGCCCTCAGAATCCTCCTTACAAACCTAAATACCGTCCATAAATGGTTGTAAATACCACTGAAAAAAATTGCTTGGCTGGACTGATCCAAAGATGGGCCAACACTAGAATCAGCGTTCGCTGCTTGAAGTGTGGGTTAGAGAGGGTCACCCAGCAAGCAGGTGAGGAAACAGGCACTGCTGGTGCTGCAGGGATCCAACCCAATCAATGCAATATACATCTGTTTTTAGTCCTGGGGAAATTATACCAGCAGCAGGAAATTACCACCGGTGGTATTTTCTGGCAGTGGCAATGCCCTCCTGCCAGATGTTAAATGTCGATGCTCAACGACCGGTGTGTTCGGCAAGCTAGGAATTACCACTGGAAGTGGTTCTACTCTAATGCCACGCTAATCTTCACAAATGTGTTACTTTACTAATAAACCCGAGGCAAGAAACTGAATAGTTAATACCACTTAATACCTTTTGGCTTCAAGAGCTTTGTTGTATGTATGATGCCATTCAATAATATTACTACATGACTCCATGTCACAGTGAAAAAAACCTTTTCCAGTACTGCAGCACGGGTTCAATCCCCGGTCCCGCGCTTAGAGGCTGGAGTCATAAGCATGTTGAAAAAGTTTTTAGAAGTAACAGAATAGCAGGCAGTATTTGCAAAGACATTGGGCCTCATTACGACTCAGGCGGTGAGGGGTTTACGGCGGCGTAAACAGCGCCGACCCTTAACGCCTGATTCCGAGGTCCCTTAGCGCCATGGAGGTTTTAACACCTGCTTTTAGCAGGTGTTAAAATCCATGGCGCTAAGGGACCTTGATGTTAATTACGCCACCGTAATTTACGGTGGCGTAATTAACGCCTTCCCCACTCCCATTATGCCCTATGGGGCAAAAATGGGAATGGGGAAGGGTAAATGGGGATTGGGGACTTACCGCCCCGCCAACCTCGGAATGGGGCGGTAAGTCCGCCAACCACCATGGCGTAAACGTAGTTTACGCCATGGTGGTAAAGGTACGACCCAGGCGGTAACTTACCGCCTGGGTCGTAATGAGGCCCATTGCCTGTTTTACCACCCTCACCATTAGAGGAAAAGGATTCTGTACTTCTGGTGCAAGGGAATGCCACTGGTGGTAAACCACACCCCTCTATTACAAGGTGGTACTTCAGCTAGAAAATCTGTCAACTGCAAAAGGCCTCCAGAAGAGTGGACCGTTTTCTAGACAGGAGGGGAGTGCAAGCACTCTCCTTCAATAGAGGGAGCAACACGTTGGGAATGAGCCATTGGAGGATGTGTAAAATGTGGGCACCTCTGATGATATCTGATGCCCACTGCCTACCTTCTCACCACCTTTCCCGTGCAATGCATGCAATGGAGAAGGATCTGTGATGGCACTGAGGTCACGTGGAGCCCTGCAAAAGAAGAGCTAACAAATACACAGCAAAGGACTCGATTTCTACCACACACACTCAACGCAATCAGCTTGACATGCTATTTAATTAAAATGAACACACCTGCACAATGGCCTGTGTTGCAATTCTAGCATTTAACGTCCCAGTGCAGGGGCTGAGCTACGGGACCAGCAATTTGAAAGGGTGGCTAGAAAAAGCACGCTTATCCCAGCATCAAAATGTGGTTCATGTTTGTTTGTTTTTAAATTTGCTCCAGTTCCAGTGTTTAATCTGCGGGGGTGCTTGCCAGGGCTCAGCCCCAGCACTTGTTTTTGAGCACTGGCACTTGTCGCAGACGCATTTTGATTATGATGTGGTGTTTTGGCAACTTTATTGTTTCAACCGTGAGTTGTCGTAGTCAAACATCAAGCAACTACAGTGTGCAATAGCTAGGGTCTCTGCATCCTGGGCCAGCTCATTGTTATTCATGAGCCGGAGGATTCAGGTGGGTCGGGCAATTCTAGTTAATCGTTTCCAGCAAGAACAATGAGTTGGAAGGTGGCAGTCAATCCTCTGTGCTTTTGCACAGGACAGTGGCCATGCCAGCAGCACCAGCACAGGGCAAAGGACAGGGGAAAGGGTCAATGCCCAAGAGCAGTGCCTGTCATGAGTGTGAACGTATACAGAAGGATCTAGCTGCAGGGAGGTTCATTAGTTCAGTTATAAATTTTCCTGAATTTGCTCATCAATTTTCTATAGGAGGAAAGCAGATTTGCTCTTTTTCTGTAGATAGATGGTCAACATATTCTACTTGCCACTCATAGAATCAGAACCACATGTTAACTATAATGTGTTTTAAAAAGCACTTAAATATTTCCCTTAGTTCAAAACACAACTAGCATGTTGAGTTATTTTGTGTTAGGTTGATTGATATCTGTAAAACGCACTTATGCATTGGGTAGTGTATCCATCAACCTCGATTAGCCCGGTGAGAGTTACAGCTTTAACCCCAAATATCTGGACATTGTAAGGAGCATCCCATGGATGGTGGCAGCAGTGGACTGGGAACTGCCCGCCCCAATGCGCAACAGGCGTGCCCGAACATATTTTGCCCCTGGCACTTACTGTTTTGCAAGTTAAGCACTGTCCAGCTCAATGTGATCTAATTAATTGCATTTCAGGCATAACCACTCAGGGGCCTATCGGTGCACCAGGAATTCCAGGAGATCGAGGAGAAAAGGGTGCAAAGGGACACCCAGGATTAATGCTTCAAGGACCAGCAGGGCGAGAAGGTGAACCAGGACCCCCTGGTCTGCCCGGACCCCCAGGAACTGTCGGTATGAATCTAATTTATTGTATGCTTTGAACATTCCTTGACACTATAAAATACCAAAGTAACATACCTGTCTGTGTATAGTCGGGCATCGTTATGAGTGGCCTGTAATGGCAGTGGGAAATAGCCTGACTGATTTTCAGGCCATTGCCGTACATCCCTGCATTAGGTGCATGCAGATCAGGGAGTCACAGCATTGGTGCCTGAAGTCCCAGATATCGCGGTCGATCGCTCCATGCATGCTGTGCAATCCGTATATTGTGCTGTGGTGATTGTTACTAATGCTCACTTGATGACTTGTTACATTCTCGCTACCAATGTTTTGTTTTATGACCGGTTGCTCGTGAGCTAGATCTGCACTATAAAAATAAATAGTGATAGTAATAAGAATAAGAATACACATTATTATTATTATTATTATTATCTTGGCAAATATCATTCCTGAATGATGCACGTGCCACATGCGCAGAAGAGATCTGCAATGGTGGCAGTCATTCCAAGCCCTCGCTCTAAGGCAGATCATTCAAAGGATTGCGCCGGGGAAGGGGCCGAGTCACCATGTCCATTGGAGCTACACACACATATGGTATAACCACCAGGGTCTGTGGTGTCAGTGCATACCACAAAGCCTGGAATGCCTCTTGTGGTCACTGTCTGGCCAAACTATCTTGCTGGGATATCTACCACAATTGCCTGGCCCAGAATGAGGTGGCATTGCTGCTGCTCGTTCTCTTGCAATACGTTTGTGGGGTAGTTTCTCATCTCACTGCTAGATGATGGGATTAATCCAAAACAGGCACCAGTCTGAAAAAAGAGTGCAACAAGTAAGTGATATGTCTTGCAAGTAATGTGTTTTTGATAACTATAGAATGGAGTAAATGCCTATCGGTCCTCTGAGATTTAGTGCAGCACAGTTAGATGTGTATTC
This sequence comes from Ambystoma mexicanum, assembly GCF_040938575.1. NCBI lineage: Eukaryota > Metazoa > Chordata > Amphibia > Caudata > Ambystomatidae > Ambystoma > Ambystoma mexicanum. The sequence continues at coordinate 667,488,247 of NC_090939.1, read as the reverse complement.
TGTTCAGATGCACAACGAGAGCACAATGATCAGCGTTAGCTTTGTGGACTATGTCCTGCCAACCTGGGCATCACCATAAGAATTCCTGTGGGTCCTGCTATGCACTGCACGCACTTCCTGCATGCCACAGAATCCTAGATGTGTGACATCATTGTTTTATTCTTATTCCACACTCTAGAGGGATTGGACTGCAGACCCGGAGAACCTGGCGACCGCGGCCTCCCGGGACATCAGGGAACCCAAGGGTTTCAAGGAGAAAGCGGACAGAAAGGTAATGTATGCTCTTTCAAAGAACCATGCCACCCTAGGAGTCGAGTGATGGTAGGCTTCTAAAAAGTGTAAAAACCCAGAACTAGAACAACAGCGGTGACTTGAAATGTGCAGAACCAACCTAATGAACCAACTTGACAATATAGTTGAGAAAAATGAGTATGAGTCTTGCTTTACTTTCTGCATTCCTGAATGGAAGACTACACTTACCAGCATGCCGCGTAAAGTAAGAGTAAAGAAAAATGGTCATCTCACCTGAGCAGTGAAACCTGAAAGATAAAAACACATTTTTACTTACGAGTTCCTGTGTTGCATCTCTTGTCTTGCACAGTCACCAACACAAGTACTTTACCTGCATCAGATACATTCTCGGGATACATCAAATGCAGTCTTGTGAGGATAGCTCAGGGGCAACACTCTCTCCTTGGAAGCAAGACGGTGCAGAGCAACACAGGTTCAATGCCTGGGTCTGCATTAAGAAAACTCTATGTATTAAGCATGTTATAAATAATGAATTAAAAAAAAATAATTCTGGTCAGAAGTATTTGGGCACAAGGGCCCACTCTTCATAGGGACTGAAGCTAGGGCATATTACTTGTGACTTGGTTTCATCTTACTGCATCACTTACCTTTTTTCATCAATTTAAGTCATTGAATGCACTTTAAGAACCTATGGTGACTGTACATATGTTTATTACTGAGTTTTGTGCGATAATATCACCTGCCTGCTTCATTTATTTGTGTGTGTTTAAGGCCTATAATAAATTTGCCATTAAGTAATGATGCGGTAGATGCTGGGGCAGGTACCAGCAGGAGGTAGCAATGGGCTTGTGAATACTGCCCCTACTGAAAATGCAGAGGAAGAAGCGTCTTTTCCTGTCTCTATGCCAACCTCAGAAGCGGAGGCCTTGTTTGAGCTTAAGAAAGAAATACTCAGACTTGAAGAAAAGGAATTAGAGTTTAACATGGCTAAGCTTGAATTTGACAGGATAGAGAGACAGAAATATAGGATCACTAGTTGGAGTTGGCCAGACTACAAGGGTCTCGGGTCTCCTCCAGAGGTTCTGAGAGTGGTTCTGGATCCTCTTCTCATACAAGATTTCCTAAGGACCTGCTCAGTATGCATGATGAGAAAAATTATATAATTGGTTAACATCTTTTGAGTATGCTTGTGTGGAACAAGAAGTATTTGGGCCGGATAAGATTGTTGGTTTGTTCAGCAGACTACCCCATTCTGGCTGCGGTGCCATATGTTTAAGGCTGACAGAAAAGAATTTGGCAAATTGAAGCAGGCTCACCTCTTAAAATTTGGGAAGACTCCTGAGGTTTAGAGAGTACAAAAAGAAAAATAGTAATATGTGGTTGTCTTTTGTGACTGATTCCTTGAAGAATGTGAGTGGCTGGGTAGAAGGCCATAATGTAACCACATTTGAAGGCATGACCAACTTGATCAATGCTGGAACATATTTTTGCTTCTTGTTCCCCTGAGATTAAGCAGCATTTGGCAGATTCTGAGGAATTAGACCCTAAGAAGCAGGCCATTGCTGCTGATCTTTGGCTTTACCATAGAGTGTCCCATAAGGACACGCGTGCTTCTAGTGCCCATGAGGAGGGAAAAAGCAAAAAGAGAAAGAGGGTGGGTCTACTGATAAATCTCCTTCCCAAAAGGCAGACATAACGTTTCATAAGAGGAATACGCCATATGAACATGGAAAGGGTAATGGGACTAACTATCCCAGGAATGAGAGTAGACACTCTAAGCTTCCCTACAATGGTCCATTGGATCTTGTGTAGCCTGTGGCGCAAGTGACCACGTGAAGGGGGACCCCCGATGTAAGGGTAAGGCTTTGGGGTCCACTCTGTGAATCTGGAACTTTCTAATAAGGAGGAAGAAATAGTGACACGGGCATCCTTCTCCTCAGATTCCTTACCATGTGGGATAGGATGAGGTTCTTTTAGTTTCCCTGGGATCCTGGGAACCCAGAGTTGTGAGGCGTTTGCCTCCATATCGATTAACACTAAGCATTATTTTAAGGATAGTGTGCTGGTGGATGGTGTAATCACCTCTGCCATCAAGGACACTGGGGCCAGTCCAACTCAAGTGGATTCTACTCTGGTAAATTCAGAAGCTCTGGCCAGGGCTCCTCTGATACCCTCTAGGTTGACTGATGGTCCCCCTCTCAAGTTTCCAGTTATGCATGTCACTTTAGCTGTGAAGGGTGGGGTGGTAAGTATACCTGTTAGTGTATGGAGGCAGGTCCATTGTAAAGCTTTGTTAGGGAATGACCTCAGAGACGTGGGTCTTATGGAAGATACTGCATAGCGTCCACACACTAGGTCTCAGACCAAGGTTGCCTTAGCCAAGTCTAAGGCCCAGCCAAAGTCAAAGCAGAGACCTATGGCTAAAGAAGAAATTTGGCAGGGACGACTCCAGTGGCACAAGCCGTGGGTCCCCAAAGTTCCGAGCATCAATTCAGAATGGCAACGGCTGCAGCACAGTAGCCCAAACTCTGAGCTGGTCAGCTCCATATTTGCTCAGGGACCCTTCCAAAGACTTTCATTTGCAGGACACTGTGCAGATTTAGTGAATGGATGGTCCCTCCACTCAAAGGGTCGAAGATCCCTCAAAGGACCTCTGGAGATCACCTACAGGACAGAGCTCTTCCAGGCAGCGGCAGAAGTTGGTTTCCAGGCCTTCTTTCAACAAGTCCACAGTGTCCTTCCATGTATTGCAGCTGGACAGGATACTTGACTCCTTCAGGTTTCTTCCAGGATCTCTCTGGAATAGGTGCAGGGGTCCTCTTCTTATCAAAAAGGCATGGAAGAGCCGAAACTCCCCCTAGCCAATCTAAGATCTGGCCCACACACACACCCCAGCAGTGGTCCAATCAGGACCACTGGTGGCACAGCTCATGCATACAATTCAGACACACTGAAACCAGTTTGTGGATTGGGACCAGACAGTCCCAACCCACTTCCTGGCAGCGAACACGCATGGCAGTAGCCTGTGAAAAGTCTCAGTTTTCCCTGGCACTGGAAGTCCACAAAAGAAGTTTCCTGTCTTCACAGGTCAGGAAGAAGGGTTAGTGACAAGATGGCCAAGGGACAAACGAAAAAACCTTGTGGCATGGCCATGTTTGGGCACTAGCCACAGTATGTAGCCAAATGCAGTAAATGCAGTAAGGCTAAGCCAAATTACACAAATAGAAAAAGTAACATGTTAGTTTCCCCATGACAAATGGGCAAAAGCCAGTGTATTGAAGCTAAGGCTTCACTGCACTGTAAAAAGTTCAGGTCAGATTTAAAAATGAAAAGCAAAAGTTTGGAGGTCCATAAAAATTGATGGAAAGCTGTATGAAGAGAAGTCTTTCCTAACACTCGGTATGAACAGAATCCTTCACTTGTGCATTTTTTCCCAGGCCAAGTAATTCTGAATATGAATCCTATAAGGCCTTGAACTTTACAGGACAAGTCATCAGGTCCTTACCATATTGTTGAAAGACTAGGAACATTATTTAGTGGACCTTGGAAGATCTGGACAGGTTCACAAAGGGTTTCGTGTGAATAGGTTGAAGGCATTTAACCCTAGGGTTGAAATGGTCCACCTGCTTCTGGCTTCAGATAAGTAAGAGGAGGAATCTGAACCTCTCCCTGTCCTGTTCCAGGGTAGCCCTTCAGATGGCTCCATTGAGGGCGCTAAATTGCTCCCTCGACTGACTCCACAGCAGCAAGGTAGGGTGGAGACTTTGCTTAGCCAGTTTTCCCACTTGTTTTCACCCAGTCCAGGCTTGACACCTTGGTGCAAGCATAACATTGACACTGGAGACAGTGTGCCTACCAAAAATAGGAGCTATAGGATGTCAGACAAAGTGAGATCCCACATAAAGTATGAGGTCAATAAAATGTTGGATCTAGGGGGGGTATAGCCCACCAGAAGGACTTGGTCCCATACTGTGGTTCTGGCACCAAATGCAGGTACCTCTGATTTGAGATTCTGTGTAGACTACAGAGTTCTTAATGCCGTCACCAAGACAGGTGCACATCCGCTCCACTAACTGATGGGTCAAACTAACCCTCATGTTATTTTGTGCCTGTCCATACCCAATGAACCATCATCTGGCCCGGGTGAGCTGTTATGCAGTCTGCTCTCATGGGTAGTGTTTGACATTGGGCCTGTGCTGTAGTGCACTGTAGGTGAAGCACAAGGGAATGAGAGAGGCATGTGCCCTCTGATCAACCTCTGGAAATAGAAGGGATAGCTTTTGGGCACAGTCTGTGTCCAAGTGGGAAGGTTAGGAAATTGGCCAGTATAAGACAGAACAGAGCTCCAGCAAAGTTTGTCTTGCCAGAGCACTGTAAGAGCTCTGTTGCCAGAGGTCTGCTGCACCCCGGGTCCATGGTTAGCCCAAAATACTCTCATATATGTCCTCAAGTCGATCTCCTGAAGACTCAGCGTGTCAGACAGAATGCAGAAATAGTGAAGGCCTCATATTCTATTTAGCAACTATCCAAATTAGTATACATGTCTTGCAATTTGCCGAAATTCTTTTGCTAGGGTGAGTATTATGATTAATGAAAAGAGCAGAGTCCAGCATCCAGTTCTCGCCCAAATGAGTTTCTTGCTGAATTACTATCAAACATGTTTCAAATTTGAAATTGTGGGCATTCGTATGTTCCGATAATGCTCTTTGCTTTTATGCAAATGACTAAGCTTAGGTTTAATGAAGAGATACTGTGGTGCGTGACCTAGCCTGGGGTCACGCCCCTCAGACCTTGCACCTCCTCCCCATTGCCCCACCTCCCCAAGGAAGAGAGGGTTTCCCCCAGTAAATATTTTCCATTTCCAGCGCTGCTGCCGAGTCCACAAAAGGGAAGACAGAGCCACTCACTGTCGGCTGTTTTTAGCATCAGTGACCATTTTCAGCCTCGGCACCTCTTTTTTAGGTGTGTGGTTGCAATTTTGGGCTGCAAGAGACAAGGTGGCAGATCAGCGTGATAGTGATGCACTAGCAAAGATGCTCTTGAGCGACCAATCTGTCATCTTGAGAGACCTAAGAAAACGACACTGAATGAAAATCCGTCCGAGACTAAGTTAGGTATAACTCACACCACGTCTGTGGACATATGCCACAGGCACAGCTCCCCATCCATGCACTCTAGAATGCAGCTATGGCTATGCAAATACAGTCCAGCAGCTCGCATAACCAACCACACTGAAACCCCTGACGTACCTCAACACCTCTGCCATTAGTATACAGCGACAACCTATGTTAAAAATGCACTCTAGTTCAGCGCACATCAAATCTCCTGCACTAGCACTCATAATCATAATCATAATCCACCAACAGCACCCACCCACGTGCCTGACCTCGGGCCTGCGTACTGGGGCCCAGCCAACCCTCCTACGTCCTAACCTGGACAAATGCACACACACATCTTAAACCTGACTCTTATAATCACTCATACATGGACTTCGGTCCCCGAGGGCATTCCAACCACAAAGCACATTGAGGACATACAAATGGAGAAAGGGCACTATATAGATGATGATTACAATTACAATGATGATGATGATGGATGCAACATGTGAGTGATTTGATTAGTGCTGTTTGTGTGCGTCTGTGTGCATGTCTGCCTGTAAGTAATTATATCCAATCCAGTGGGCCGGATCGGGTGGTAACAGCCCATGGACCAAGTCACAGGCTGAGTGCAGCGAGGGCCTTAATGATGGGCCTTGGTGCTGTTACCACCCGATCTGACAGGCTGGATTAGGTATCATTGCTATTAGCACCCAGGTTTGTAATCAGCAAACCCGGGGTGCTGACAGCAATTTATTTTGTAGACGTCCCATTCATTCAAACAAAATACTTAACTAAGATGGCCACCACTGGAGCTAGAAGACGGAGCTCTAAGTGGAGACCCTCTTCCATTTCCTTGGCTATCCGGTAGGCTGGAGTGGCGGCGGCAGTTGAGAAGCTGCCAAAATAATAAGGTGAGTGGGGCAGGGATGTGGGCTGGGGAGGGAATGGTGTCCGAGGGAGGGACAGGTTGGGGGAAGATGGTAGGGCTGGGGAGCAGCCATCAGGTTGCTGGAACGCATGCTTGTATCGTTAGATTCAGCCCACGATCCAAGTAGCCAAACTGTCTGGCTCCCCCAGCCCGGCTGCTAATATTAGGATGAACACACTTCTATCAGAAATTAGCCTCAATTCCAAGCCTGCAGTGGCAGAAATAAATAATAAAAACTGTTAGGGAATACACTGTTCTTATTGTGCAGCTTCCAACGGTGTGCAGTCAAAAAGTAGAAAGGATTATGTAGAAAGACATAATGTCGAAAAAAAAGGATAAAACACAAAAAATAAATAAAAAAAATAAAAAAGGGGTTTTTAGAGGAAGAACACCCCCTCCATTTCGAACAAAAATCAATTAAAAAAAAAATGTAATTGTTTTTTTCTTGACATTATGACTTTCGACATAATGTCGTTCGATTTTATGACTATAAACCGCTTCCAGCCATTACCCTCGACAGGTCCAGAGAATACCAGCATGCTTTCATTTATTTATGATTTGATAACAACGTACATGCATAAGAGTTCTTTCCGAGAGCCAACGATGAACCAAATTGGGGTTCAAGAATGCAAGGTGGAGAGTACCTGGTGGTAGAAGGCAAATAATAGAAACAGGTGATGTTGTCTGCAGAATAAATGCCCACTCATGGCCCCATAGTATAAGGGTAACTGATCCATTGCAGACTTTTTAGTCACCTACACTTTCATAACATAAAAGGCGTATTTATAAAGTGCATGTTCACCCCCTAAGGGGCATCTTGGCCCTAATAACAGATGTTCATTGTTACCCAACTTAATGGTACTCATTTTATTGACTTGGGAAGGATGACGGGGTGAGTGGATCGGCTGGGATTTGAACCTGTGACTATGAGGTCAAGCACAGGCCCCTGTAGTGGATGCATTAGTCCAATGAGCCACAGACCCAGCACTTACTGTGCTGGGATGCAGTGCCACATGTTTATATTACAACATTTGGAACTGCAAGTCCCAGCATACCAAGTGCTTTGGTACTAAAAGCCAGGACAGGGAAAAGGAACGCTAATGACATGGGGTCTGTTGGTGGCAGTGCATATAAGGTGCGCGCTGGGCGCAGTCTGTTACAAAGGCCTGCAGAGGTTTGGCTAGTGAATAGTGATGCAAAATGAAGCCCAATCCAGTATCTCCAACTCCCATCTCCTCTCGCTTTCAGAGAGGGTGGCTCGGCTGGGGTTGGCACTGGGAAAGACCATGTGGTATACAGATTTCTCGCACGTCCATCAGTAGATGGATTTTGTAGTAAGAATCTAGAAAAAAAGACACCAAAAGCAAATGTCACCATTGGCTCTCTGGTGTTTTACTGCAAACAGCCACTGACTGAAGTCTCCTAAAAGTATGTGGTTTGGGGGGATTGGCGGGATCTCCTAGGTTGTGGAACGTGTGTCTATATACGTCCCACATGCAGAGTTGGATCTGGCGTACTCCCTGCTTGCACTGTGACTGAAGGGCTTGTTCTTGCTAAAGAACAAATAAAGGGTTTCTTAAAAATGTTCTCACTCTTCAATATATCATTGCATGAAAGGAAACTTTATGAAATAATCCCCTGGGCACAATGTCGTATGAATTAGGTCGGGTACTTTTCTTTCATGCACGGGCCATAGGCGTAGACAGGGTAGGGCCTGAGCGGGCAAGGGCCACCCAAAATCTGTAATTGCCCACTCAGCAGTGCTGTGTGGGCATTTACAGAAGTTAATGTCACTGCGGTGGGCACAACTACATTAGCTTCAAGACCCACTTGTGAGACAGTCCTGGCCACGCCTCTGGCACGGGCACAGCTCAAACTGCAGCTGACTGAATGAAACCCATGCAGCGAATCTTGTGGATCTCTATCTGCAGCATTCTACTTGCCACCTTAAAGCAAACAAGTTGACACTGAAATTAAATATTCCCCTTCAGATATTCAAGTCGGCCTTGGCTACGTGCTGCTGCGAATGTTAGGATTTCAGGGATGTTGCTAGGTCTGGAAAAGATCCGGGGCTACGCTAATTTTGGGACTGTCAGGACTGGGGGCTAGCTAGCCATTTTGGTTGTAACCCATCCTCTTCTATCCAGGGCGACAACCAAAAGACCCAGGGCTAGCGCCCTCTCAGCCGACCCTACAACACCTCTGGATTTAATGATCGTCATGTGTAACGAGGGATTGAAGGGGGCACAGGTGTAAATAACGAGGCCTGGTTGGCTTGTAGTGTTGCTAGAGCCTTGAGAGCATTGGTGGAGTAGCCAATAGGGAACTCTGGAGATTTCCCGGAAGGCCTCTGCACCCTAGGCCTCTTTTGTATGGCAACCTATTTTATTTCCCCATTTTCTCATAGGAAAAGGGTTGGGCTTGCTGAAAATGTGTAATATGGGGCCATTTGAAAATGATTTCCAGGGCCTCTTTTGGTTCCCCGTCCATCCCTACTTGAGAAGGGCAGGCTTCATGGTCCAGGCAATCTTTAATGCATGTGTCTATTATTGGAAAGTGGCTGCAACGTCCTTCACGAGAGCAGGCCTCTGTCAAGGCTGTCCTTCTTGTGACATTATTGGGAGCCTCCTGCTGGGTTTTTTCTCCTGTGCTCTTCAGTTGTGCTGTTGTGCAGTAGCACTTTCTGGGCTTGTCTATGTGCAGAAGGGAATTACCATAACAAATAATCTTGCACCCAAATATCTGGACAGAATTCGGCAAAGTACTACTTTATTATATGTTCAATAAAGTAGGGAAATGAACTAATTGTAATGCACGCTCTCTCTGTTACATTTCAGGTACACAAAGGCTTTAAAACTTGATGTATGTCAGCTATGATGTCATCCTACGTGGCAAATAATAAAACCTATCGGATGGGGGATTGGTTAGGGGAACATATCTACTTACAGCGTCTATAAGTGTTAGTAACCTTATTGGCTGTCCCTTCTCTGGCAGGCAAACCTTGGACTTCCCTCTAATTACATATAATACAGATTACAGCAGCATAACAGCAGTGGATTGGCTTCTGCAACTATGTATGCTCACCATTGCATAGGCCCATTGATTGGTTGGCATTCTCTGCCAACCTTGGACACTCGGCTCACTAGCAGCATGTAAGCAAAACAACACTCAGGTGCAGAGAACAACGCCAGACTACTGCCCACTTGCCCAAATAGTCTACCATATCTCATCAGCCAAGTCTTCAGCCAAGGCTTCTTCTTTGTACTTGACCTTGCTGAATGTTTTCATCTCTGGAACTTTATGGGAGTTAAGGTCCATCGTTATCTTCACCTGAAGCTCATGAATAGGCCTTATTTTCTGATCTTACACCACGTGTCAAGAGACCAGCATTTTGTCCATTTTGCTTTTTATTTAGTGCAATTTGTTTCAATTATGTTGAGTGTCATTGTCCTCTTTGGCCTCTAGAAACGTGGTTCTTCCGTCTCATATATGCTTTTCTGCATCTTCAGTTGTCAATACTTGACATTTGCAAATGGTCACTTATTTACGTAATCTAAGAGAAATATGTCCTGCGTACATTGCTCGTACTCGTTAACTCCCCTTGTACCCTTCAGCAGCTTCTCACTGTGGCATCCTTGATCTCTTACCAACAGCTATTCTATGTTCATGCACAATTTTGTATTTCCAGCTTCTGTCAGTTCTGCAGCCCTGGTCTTTCTCCTTTAAGCTCTTCGCTCACTAACATTGAGAGCCTGCGTCCATCTTTCCAACATGGCCGCTATATCCATGTTCTATGTTATACTGCAGCAAACTTCTATATGACTCACCTACCCTGCTTTTCTGCGTAAATAGCACTACTCTACTCATCTGGTTACTTATCTTCCTTGTATATATAATTTATTTTCACTTGTACGTATGTTACTTTGCTTCTTCAGTTATATCTTCATTCTTTAAGTATTCTCATATCGTTTCGGTGCATGATTGTATCTTCTCCTTATGACATCACTTTGCACCTGTCATATATTCTTTACAACTCTTCGATATTTAGTGGTGTCTGCAAATCTCCTGCTACTGCCTCAGTGCGAGGGCACATTTGGTACGGTTGTCTGAGTGCATAACGTCTCTCATACAATCAATGCAGTATTGGAATTATACCAGGTGTCGTGCACAGTGTCTTCTTGTTATTCATCGATTAGGTCGGTGGTGACGGGGTGGGGTCTATCAGTGACGTGCAGATCTGCTCCTCTACACTGTTATTGCCAATTGAACACACAGTGCTTAGAGAAGCAATTGAGACTGATGCTACGCTTCTGTGGGGATGAATTATTCTGGAACCGTACCCCAATGGCAGGTGGAAGGCAATAGAACCATTTGGAAAAGGCTGGCTGGGATTTGTTTTTGCCACCAAGAGGCAGGTGTTGGACAAAGTACTTTCTGTTGTGCCATAGCAACTGAAACATTTCCTTGGCTGTTTCACCCAAAATGTAAACTAGATAGTTCTCAAGTTGTTCTGTTCAGCTAGATCTCCCACTAGCGTCATTTGTGAATTGGGAACGTTTTGAGAAACTATATTCGGTTAGTATCATTTTGCAGCACCTAATTTAAAATGACATCTGTAAAATTGCTGCTCTGTCGGGAGAGTTAGGAAAGGATTCGAAAATGACTTGCACATTTTACACATGCATTCTAACTTGTCATGAATGTTACATGAACGGGGTGGATTATTCAGATATGCACAGGTTGGGGAGAGGCACTCTGCAGACGAAAGTGTGTGTGTGAGTAGGGGCTTCTAGGTTGTCAATGGCAGGCACAATGATGTGCATGACATGGTTTTCACAGGGCAATCCTGGCATATATGGGCACTGGTGGCATGACGACATTTTCACGTGGCAGTTTTGGCATATGGCACAGCCAGCATGACAGTGTGTTCTTACGGCAGCATGCTGGCATATGTTAGGTACAGTCAGCATCAATACATTTTTGCACCAGCAGTACTGTCATATAGAAAGTGAGCAAAAAGATCTGGAACATGGGCACAATAGTGGCCGTGCTCTTATATACTGTGGGCACAGGCATCGGGAAAATGATGTGCAATGCTCCTGTGTGCTGTTGGAGGCCTGGTATCTTCTGGCTATCTGCATGCTACCCTACAGAACTGATTGGAAATTGTATGACTCGACTTTAACCAATGTTCCCCAAAAAGTGTGCTGTAAAATATACCATTTGAACACAACTTCTTGGTGGGTTCCGTCCACCTTCCTCCCCTCCACCCATACCCTCCCTTGCATGCTTCAGCGCCCGCACTATACAAAGTCCCCCATTCTTCTTTACGCTCCTGCAGTCGTAAAGTTCATCAGCCGCCACTGATTACGTGATGTTACTCTAATTATTGCTCATGAGTGTTATTTTGTGTGCAGGTGACAAAGGAGCTGGCTGCGCCAGATGTGATTCCATCGGAGGCGGGCTACCTGGACTGCCGGGCCCACAAGGCCCTCCGGGAGACAATGGTAACCCGCAGACTGCATAAATGCGCCATTTTGTACAAGTTCCGATCAATAATTTAAAAAAGAAAATCCAGATGAGAAGAGCATGGTATTTTATGACATATAGTGGCGCTCCTCTTTAATCCAGACTGCATTATGCGATGCATATCTTGTGTCTGTGCATCAGAATTAGGCAGCCATCTTGTGTCTGTGCATTAGAATTAGGCAGCCATCTTAGTTGTTTTGTTTTATGGATGTTGCCCTCAATCTATATTGAAAACAGGGCTGGCCATATAATGAAGCGAAGTTCTTTCTGACAACTGACAGTTATTCTTTGCCTGCTGGTGATGCATGAAAGCATGCCCGGCCCCTGTGGTATTTTGATGACCAGTGGAATGGCTACTGGTGTTATTTACCGATGGTGGCGAGGTCATACCACCAGTGGCAATACACAGTTGCAATACTGCCAGGTGTAACACCTGTCAGAGTGGCCGTTTTCCACTGTCAGTATTTCTCTGCTGATGGGGCCACAGGATAGATGTATGACTACCTCAAAGCCCAGATCTTATCCATCTCATTCCACCACTACCGCTGACTGCTGGGCCATTCCAACACCACTGCGCTCATCTGCCATTGCAAGCCACACATCCAACCTCTCGAAGGCCACAGCCAAGCTGACAACTACAAAAGAAAGAATAATTCATAGGAAAAGGTCGAACATAAAATACTTCGAATTGCATGTTATCCATACCCATCTCTAAACACACTCAATAGAGAGTACCTACTTTCACCAACAGATGGCAGCAGAGTTCAAAGTATAGATGCAGCACGGTTGAAAGGATAATCGTGATTGAGGCAGCTAGTGCATTAAGGTTTAGATTCTCAGTGTTTTAATTTACTGTTTTATTTTCCATCTTAAATGCAACTTGAGTCCTTTATTCTGTCCAGGCTTCCCAGGTTCACCCGGTGTGAAAGGAGATCAAGGGTTACCTGGATTCAATGGCCTTCAGGGCTCGCCTGTAAGTAAATGCCTTTCATATACTAGAGTGAGGTTTGGCATAACTTTAGAGCCATCTGTTTATGTGACGTGAAACCTATCTGTTTTGGTGTGCTTTGGAGACTCTGGTTTTCATTTGTTTCATTTCTCCTAGGGCAGGTCTCCCTTCAACCCAAAAAATTCCCTTTTTCAAATCTGTGCAGCAGTATTGCATATTAAATACATTTATGATCAGGGCATGTTACTGCCAAGCATGTTTCTGGCGTGCCAACATGCCTGATCTCTCGAGAAGAACCACAGAGCGTGTCAACGATTGCTGACAGGTGGGAGTACCGATGCAAGATACCGAAACTAGATTAATGGTATTATTTGAAGATGTAGTGCTTAAACTAATGTTAATGTTCACATGTACAGCCACTCATTTCGAAATGCAGAGGCTAAAATGAAACTCTGCCGTCATGCAACTGCCTTTGATAATGACCTCACACATGGACGCTGCAGGGGTCTAGTTACAGCTCTTTAGAGAGACATTAGTCGTTAGAAAACACAAAGGCTAGAAGATATTGGGCTTGATTTGCAAACGGGGTTTTCAATGGGACTTTCCCATTGAAAAGCGCTTTTCCAAATCAGGCCCATGTTCTCTGAAGTCCGGTCGTTCAAAAGTAGCGCGTTTCTATAGTTTACAATGTTAAAGCTGTAGGTTTGAAAATGTTGGTTTTGTATTTTAAGTGTTTTTGCTGCAATTATTTCCTTACTGCTTATTTTCTGCTATGTTTTCTCTCTTACTTTATTTCCTAAAATCGCTTTGAGTGCATGCAAATGTCGGGGGCTACTCTGTTACCTTGAGGTACAGCACTGATAATCTCCCCATCTATTCTCAGGGGCCAGACAACGTTGCTTCGTTTTTCTCTTGAATGCCGCATCATCCCCAAACCCTTTCCTCTCCCACTTGACTGTTTCGCGCTTCTTTCATTTTTATTTTCCAATTGTATTGGATCAAAAGTTCTGTTTTTTCAAACTTTTCATTTAGTACATTCTACTGAGATGATATTACTCAGGGCAGCGGGCCGACCCTGTCAGGAACGGCGCGCGCCCATTAGCACCCATACAGTTACCTACGCAGGTGCTAATGATGTCTTTAAAAAAGAAACGTTAATTTGCAGCGCGGCCCGAAGCTGTACAATGCTGTTGTCCCCGACGTCCGCTTGTTGATGACTATCAACATTGAAAACGGACTTCGTGGACGACAGCAAAGCATGACGGCGTGCCACGCACAAACTAAGTTTCGTTTTTAAAAAAAGCACACTCTTATCAGCCACGTAGGAAACTACGCGGTTGCTAAGAGGAGAGGGGTCCTGGGAAGGGGGAACGGGAAGGGGGTGCTGGCTACCCAGGCTGCTCTTATCACGGGCTTGTACAACACACTACAGCCCGCATTCCGAGCATCCTGATTGGCCAGAGCCCCCTAACAGGGTGCTGTTTCTGAACTTGGGACTCACATTGATTTGCACCATCGATGTGATTTATCCCTACCTCTCATACCTTGGCAACACCTGAAAAGGCGTCTAAGAGCTAATCAAACCTAAATGCCAGCTGGTCCTCTAGGTTTCCAGATGCTTACTTGGAACTCAATCCTTGGTGGTGTAACCAAAAAAATGGCCGCCGTCTCGTCTGGTTTAACTAATGGGAAACACAATGAATGTCAACTATACATGTTGAGAGGGTTGGTAGTAAGTTATCCTATCGTTGAGGTGCTGGGGTGCATTTCCAAACACTCTTGTGAGCCCAGGATAACTGCTTGAAAGAAATTGTCCTTTTACTGCTAACCAGGGACAGTCGATCGAAATGTCAGCAGAGGATGTGTCAGTAATACTCTGCAGGTCCGGACTGGCCTATAGGGCAATAGTGCAATGCCCGAACCAAAAACGTAAAATGCGAGTGTGGACCAGTTTTTGGGTTCAAAGTGGGCCACTTTTTCGGCCCATGCGGGCTAGTTTGATGAGATACTTCACCATGCGGCTACTAGTTTTGACTAGTGTTACTGAATAATTCTTTAAAATGCACAATTTACATGACATTTTATCAAAAACTTCCCCCTTGTGTACCACTCAAACAGTCTGTCACAAAAGAAATGAATTGCCATTTGTAACTGTAGGACACTTTTACATTGGTGCCCATAACAATTTTATAGCTGAGTCCGACTGTTTTACTCTGTGCACTTTTTTGACACCAGTATCAAGAAATCCTGCAGTCACTACATTGACCGTTTCAGGACCGAACAATTACTGCAATGCTCCCCAACATGTCGGCCCCCTCAGTCTTCAACACTGGCAACTGGTCCAAAATAAATCAGTTTGCAGCATCTGCTCTGAATTTCTACTCTAGATCCTATTCAGGCAGAGTTTAGATTTACCTTTTCTTCTTTTGAATGTCTTGTTTGCTTTCAGGCTTTACTGTAAAATAACGATCATGCAAACATTAAACTCCCTTTAAGATGCAAAATCAACACGTCAGATTGTGTTTAAATTACACCACCTCACAAGACATTTATCAATAAAAACCTGTTGCTGCTGAAATCAATACACTGTCAACCTGCCACATAAGACGTTCTCCATCCGTAGATAGGAAGGCACATGTGTGCCAGCGTATGGGGCAGCAGCACGGCATAAGTGCAAAGTCACTTCTCAGCAGTGCAAAGTCACTTTTCAGCAGTGCAAAGTCACTTTGAACAATGCACAAAATTCCATGAATCGGGCCGATAGTGTTTTAAATGCTCTGTCCATTTTCAGTACAAGCTGAGCTAGCGTCCCAAGTTTCAATCCGAAAAGTTGCAGAAGCAGGATCATAATTACTGGGGGTGCTACTTCTGAATGCACACCTCCTTTTCAGTCTCAGAAGCTAACACATTGTCCGCTTTTCCTCAACCTTCATTAGAAATAAAGAAAGATCAGAATTGAGTAAGCAGCAAAATTATCGGAGTATTTTATCGAGTTTATCAAGTTTTTCATAAATCTGAAATGCAGAGAAATTAATACAAATTACGTCTTTGGAATCGAAAGATAATGTGTTTCGAAATATATCAGAGTTAACGTTTGCGCGACTTGAAAAGTTTTGAAAGAATGAACGTTGCATTGAAACCTAGCGTGGGGGCATCAAATTGGCTGATTTTGTGGTTGTAAATGGCACATTCACTATCGTTATCCATATATATCGGTGTAGAAAATGCACTGCAAACTTTAAAAAAAAAGTCTACCCACTTGCATCCATATTCTTAATGTTATGCTATATCATTCTACGTTATGTTATGAAAGGCAACTACTGCAGCAGCATGGCGCCACAAAGTCTTTAGTGTATCGCTGTCCAGAGGGAGGAGGGAAGCGGCAGGAGATCATCGAAGCACTCTAGTGCAAGATTGGGATTCAAAGCTTAGCAGAAGATGTGCACGTTTACATTCCTTGCATAATTGTTTGACATGTTGATCCTAGAGGAGATCTGATGGAAACACATTAAGTTAAAGGCGCAGAGAGTTATCAGGGTTCACAGACCATAACGCCATGGTGCGTTTTTGTTTGGTATCCGTAGAAAAGATCGAATTGAAAAAATCGAATGGAGAAAGAAATGACTTCATGTTTTTACTGACTTGTTTCAAAATTTAGGGAAATTTAACTAAAATATAGGTGTGGGATAGGTTAAGGGTAACAGTTAAGGAAGGGAGAGAGGGGCATCCGGGGGGTCTCCCCCCGCATTAAAAAAAAAATTCTCCATTCGATGTTTTTCACGGGCAACCTTTTGTTTGACCATAACACGGGTATGAGCTTGAACCTTGGGTTTAATGTGAATTATCGACGGTGGTAGGGGGGCTCTTTCCACGGACGCTTCTGCGGGTAGATCAGACGACCTTAGACTGGATTCCTTGCTGTATTGGGGGCCCACGCGGGCACCTAAGAGAAGGCCGGATGAGGCTGGAATAGCGCCCATGTCAGAGCATCCTGGTTGTTGCAACGTGGGCCAGTTACGCCATGTTGTCTTCCAAGGAGTCCAAGGTACAGAATATGGCAGTCGTCTATTCGGTATAATGCAATGCCCCTTAGTACTGAAGATGCATTGTATAGAGTAAATTTAGAAAAGATAGAGTTGTTCTCACCAAACGACATTGTCACATGCGTCGAACTGCTGGTTTGAGGATAAAGCAGTGCTGATGGTTGAGGATAACCCCTGGGTTCTGAGCCCTTCGGACCTCTCTCCCGTGAAGGAGACTGTGGTGGATGTTTCCAGGCATTGAGACGAAGTTGTACTTATCCACTTGATTTTCTGAAAGGGGTAGGGGGTGACAGACTGCTTACATCTGGAATTCAAATTAAAATCTGTGCTTAGGGAAGGCCGGGGGATAAAGGCCAAAGTTGCATCATATCGTGTCAGTGAAAGGGCTGATCCCTGAAGAATCCTTCGGGTGACAGATCTGCAATTCCATATGGAAGCAAGTCAGTGCAAAAGGTTGTTGAGGTAATATGCCCCTGCATAACAGTTAAACAAGTGACCAATGAGGAGACATGCGTACAGAGTTTCCTCAACCTATCGGTGGCGTCAGACACTGCACCACTAAAGGACAGGTCATGCATATAAATGTGTGCAATCATCGTGTTCTCCATTTTAATTAACATTTGATTGTTCCTTTGAAGTTGCACCTAAGCGGGTCCCCATGTGGCCCTCCACTGTGTTTCGTGTACCAATATTCCAGATAAAGAATGTTTGTGTTGCTTCTTTCTATAGGGGCCAGAAGGACCGCCAGGATTAATGGGCAGTCCTGGGGCCAAAGGAGAGCCGGGAGAACTCTTCTTCGCTCCAGACCTCAAAGGCGATAAGGGGGACTCTGGATTCCCAGGAGCACCAGGGGCCCCAGGAAGGGATGGCAGACCAGGCTTCAATGGCCAGCAGGGACCACCGGGCCCCAAAGGTGATTCGGTATGTATGCATAAGTATGCAACTTTCTGCACCTAAAGTTTGGAATGTAGGCTTTCCCATCAAGGAGTTAAACGATAGCTAGAAAACCATTGTTTAATGAGCCACAGATTGCTGCATTCTAAAGGCTGTGTCATGGTAGATAACCCTCTTCCCTTTTTCTGCCCACAACCATTCCATGCTCAGCTGTTACCAGCTAATGGCTTCTGTGTGAGGCACACATGTAACAATCTGTTGGCAACAAGTGCAGAGAATTATTTTTAACTGAGGCTGCACCCATGTCTTTATAGGCGAATGCACCCTCTCTTGAATAGTAGTGTGATTTATTCAAAGGAACCAATGAACAGAGATGACTTTTGGCATACAGGTTGCATAGTTGTATGTTCCTCCTATATCTTGTTATACAGTATACCTAAAACAGTATGAACCAAAAGATCAGGAGTAACTTACTTCTGTCTCAAAATGTGTTAGATCCACACGCGACACACACAAGCCCGACTTGCACCTAGAAGCGTTGGCCTAACATCAAGGGCCTTGCTCTGGAGTAACTGGATCTAGACCCATTTTTTTATTTTACAAAAACCCAGTTCTAAACTTTTTTTATCTCACTTCAAAGTTCTTTTCACCCGCAAATCCCTTGTTACTCCAGACACCCTACACTTTATATTCACACAGTTAACTTTCACATCTCACTTGCCAAACATACACTTAGTTCACATAGCTTTTCAAGACACCTTCAAAGTTTTGTGAATGCAAGGCAAGTCACACTTTTGTGTGAGCGCCCTGCTTCCACATTCAGAAACCCCTATGTCACACCTATGACAATCAAACAAGACCCTGGGAACGCCCACTTACACTGGTCTTGAAGCAAACTTGATATATGTAGAACTTAGGCCGAAACGTACACGAATATAAAAATGGTACATCCTTTTGTGAGTCACCTGTAAGACCTTTTGTGAATTGAACAACTTCTTTTTCCAGATGTAAATTAGATACAGGAAGTTTGGGATCTTTTAGAATTGAAACAGGTTGTTGTAGAAATGGCCGTCTTTCATAGCTCTTAAGAGTGAAAAAGGATTATGAGAGATGATGGCAAAAAGTACAACAATTTAAAAAAATGTATAGAACAAAGGAGAATAGGGGTTGTGCCTGGCCAATGGGGACAATGCAGACACTAAATCTACATTGGAGAGCTTCTGTTTCTGTGAAAACCCTCTGTCCATCACTGACTATAGGTGAAGCGAAGCAGTACAGTACTATTACCCACGGTCGTTACTGCTTTGCGGGCCTATAACACGGTATATTATAACATGGTGTTAGAATGCAGTGGAGGACAAGGGTTGATTTACGATGGTCCATATCTCTGCGACACTTAACTGTTGTTGCCCGATCCTGCCCAGCCCCTGTCCCTACTGAAAGGCTTTTTGTTGTTCAGTGCACTGACGGCTCACAACCAATCATAAGCACACTGCCCCTAAAAATACCTCCTCAAACACCATCACTGACTTTCAATTTGCAAACACATTCCTCTCCACACAGCTCTTTCGATGATCGACTGGCTGTGAACCTCTGAATGGAAATGTCTCTCACGTTTCCCAACGTACACACGCGCGCCCCTAATGCTGCCCACTGCCGCTATAGAGAAAAGGGTGCATTTTTCTGTAACCTGTTTTACTTTGGATATTTTACTCTACAAAAGGCATGGTATACATACACTGGGCCTCATTACACGGTAGGCGGTAAACCATGGCGCTATTAGCGCCATGGTTCATGCTGGTAATTTACCGGTACCGCCTTGGAGGAAAGGGAAATTACCGCCCCATTCCAAGGTTGGCGGGGCGGTAATTCCCCCTTCCACCATTGCCCTTCCCCATTCCCATTTTTGCCCCATAGGGCTCTATGGGAATGGGGAAGGCGCTAATTACGTTACCGCAAATTGCGGTACCGTAATTAGCTCCACTGGTCCCTTTGCGGGTTGGTTTTTAACGCCTGCAAAAAGCAGGCGTTAAATTCCCCATCCCGCAAAGGGACCTCGTAGTAAGGCGGTAAGGATTTACCGGTACCGGTAAAATACCGGTACCGGTAAACCCTTACCACAAACCGTGTAATGAGGCCCACTGTCCATCTTTTTGCCTTAAATTCCAAAATATAGCATTATTGACTGCATGTGCAATCAATAATGGCTGTTAATTGACCTTTTTTCCATCATTGGCCCTCGCTTCGCCTTAGACTGGTAACTTCAAAGAAGGTCAATTAACAACAAAGGTAGTGCTAAATACTTGGATGCCTCCCTTGAACATCAGCAGCTGTTCAAAATGAACAGCTTGGATTATAAGTCAGTGTTCATCTTCCAAAGTTTCACTACACTTTAGAGGAAAGTGGGCCTAGAGGAGAGCGGCAACACTCTTGCCAGTGTTGTACAGTAGAATGCAAATGGGGACACTTAATTATGATAACATAGACCTGTAAATAAGAATTTGGTGCAGTACCTTAATTCACCTCATTGCGACAACGCCAGCTCCAGTGCCATTCCATGGCAAAGGGGGCCCATCCTGGTGCCGGTGAAGAATCTGACATTGGGCCTCATTAATAAGTTTGCCGGTCTGGTAAGTACAGTACCGATAAGCTTGCCAGTACCGTAGTTACCAGACCGCCAAACTACGAGGTCTGCCCACGGGTGCCTGTCAACTCGGCAGGTCCGACCTGCCGTGCGGAACAGCACCTGCAAGCAGACCTACCCGGTAACACTGGCACTGTTATTGACGGTGCCGGCGCCACCGGCCAACCCCACCGGGCTCAATGGGAATGGGGAGTGATTAATACCGGCACCCGGCAATGGGCAATTACTGGGTCCGACGGGGCTGGAATGGCCCAGTAATTGCCCATTGCCGGGTGCAGCCATGCCAGTAATTACTGGCACAGCTACCGCCATAGCCACAATGAGGGAGTAGCTGACAGCTTCGGTGGTTGGGACCATCTCCACAGTATTCTTATGATTCAACATTTGCAGCAGTGTCATGCACGCTAAGCTGGGTGGACCATGGGTTCCTGCATCTGTTACCTCTCCGGGCTGTGAATTTGAATGGCTCACCACCATGAGCTCGCTGCAGGATTAGTAATGGTGGCCTACATCAAACACCGGTCCGACGCCATTGCAGTGGATCCCTACGGACAGCGGATGCTTTTTGGCAGTAATATAAAAAGCTGGTAAATTCTCTAGGCTTCAGTATGATAATCCCATCGACAGGCTTGAGGAGTAGTGAACCTCTGCTGCGGAAGTCCACCGAGGGTTCCCGCATCATGCAGGAAATCCATAGAGAGTGAGATGCACGTAGAAAAAAATCACACAGTGCGTCTTTTATTGTTTCTCATAGCCACGCTCATACGGATAAGTCTGCACAATTTGGGGAATCATGGAGTGTTGACCATGTTTGAATTTCTATCCAGCCAGAAAAAGACGATAATAAGTATTAAATCAAAAAATATATTAACAAATTAAAACAATTTATGTTTATAACAGCCTGGACAATAGTATGCATGCCCCACCTATAGGAATTTCTGGTTGCACATGATTACCCAGTGACTTATTCCTTATCCCTATAAGCAATAATACCTGTGCCGTTTCCCGGTCCCATGTTAATTCTCTTAAAATCATTATTGCATCTATAACATAAAAAATTAAAATAAAAACTATTGGACCATTTGATTCATGAGTCATATGACTCTCGGGATTATCCACATGCAAGTGGAAAGTGTTATAACGTACCACTAAGTCATAAAGCAGACACAATCGCTATTTTGTTGAATTTGTGTCAAATCCCCAAGTCAAATGTATAAACAAAAAATGAGAATCAAAGAAGTACAAAAACAAAAAAGTACAAAAAAATTAAAATGGATAGTGTAGTTAAGCAAATGAACCAAATACAAATTCAACTCTACAAGGAAAAATGAAAAGTAATAAAATTACAAAATAGAAATTGGTTAGAGAGACCACCAGACTCTGCAGGGGTGCAGGTCACATGGCAATAAAGTGGCACTCGTAAATTGTAATGTGATTGCCTTAAGACCTGGGCAAAAATATATACTCGGCTACCACTTTGTGTATTATGTTTAACAAAGCAAGATTTCTGCTGCGCCTGCTGGATTGTAGGGGTCGACACTAATATCACGGTAGTGCCCCAAATGTTCCATTAATGTTACAGGATTTTCCTGCATATTTTTCTATAGAATCACATGCTGGGCAAAATCTTGCTATACACTGGTTGCCCAGACAGCATGTTACTTTAGTTATTATCATGTATAAACGGAGAATGTGGTTATTTCAGTGAGGGTTATATAAGATCTCTTCCCCCTACTGTTGTTTCCGGACCTGCAAAGTACAAGTCTGCCTGCCGGAGCCGCTGTGCCCGACAGGTCTGACCCTGCTGGGCACAGCGGCCATGGTAGGCAGGCGGACGGTGCTGGTGCTTCCGTGGTCCCCATTACCATAGAGTCCAATAGGACTGGTCAGGCTTGTGTTTAAAATACAATACAATTTCATATAAAAAACATCCTATTGCATGCTAGGTGCCTGATTCATGGAATATTTTGCACAGTGCAAAGTACTTTTCACTGCTGCAAAGTGACTTTGCACTGCCAACAAACATGCTGATTCATGGAACAGTGCAAAGTGTCTTTTAACCATACAAAGTCACTTTGCACAACAAAAATACACTTTGCACTGCTCCACCCTGATTCATGGAACAGTGCAAAGTGTCTTTTTACCATACAAAGTCACTTTGCACAAAAAAAATACACTTTGCACTGCTCCACCCTGATACATGGAACAGTGCAAAGTGTATTTTTGCCGTGCAAAGTGACTTTGCACTGCAAAAAGCCACTTTGCACAGTTCCATGAATCGGGCTGTTTGTTGGCAGTGCAAAGTCCCTTTGCACCAGTGAAAAGTACTTTGCACCATGCAAAATATTCCATGAATCAGGCCCTACGCGTCTATCACCTGTGGACTTGCGAATGTTCAATGTGCCCCTTGGGTTATATACATGATTAGTACCCGGCGAGAGTCAAGTAGAATGCAACACGCATTCTGATTGGCTCTCGCCGGGTCCTTACCCGGCCGAGAATCCTTCGATTCTCGGCTGGGATTCCAGCCCCCTTGTCCTCGTCGGGGGGCGTGGCCGCCCCTCAGCCAATGAGGAGGCTCGAAGCGGGGCCATCCCCGCTCCGAGCCTCCCCAAGGCTGAGAGGTTGTCTTCGTCCCCCGCCGGGGACTCAGGTAAGCTTTTTTTTTTTCTTTTTCCTTCCTTTCCCTCCCTCCTCCCTGCCCTCCCCACCCCACTTACCTGCCTGCTCCTGCGTCCCCCGTGGGGGACGATAGCGGCCTCCAGCAGTGTGGAGACTCAGAGCCTGGCCATCCCCGCTCCGTGCCTCCACACGACTGGAAGCTTCCATCGTCCCCCGCCGGGGACGCAGGTACATTTGTTTTTCTTACCTTCTGCTTCTTTTTCTTTTTCGAGTGCGGATGCCCTGGGAACACTTGTGTTCCCAGCGCGTCCGCCATGGAAAGGGAAAACGGACTCCGTTTTCCCTTTGCATGGCGGGCATTATCTTGGTCGTTTCTTTTTTTTTTTTTTTTTTTAAACGCTGCAGCGTTTCGGGACAGAAAAAAATGCTTTTAGTGTCCCGGTCATGCACATAATGCGGGCTGGGGTACTAATAGCAATATAACCCGAGCGGCGGGGGCATTACCGACTCAGGTAATGCCCCGGGGCCTTCGTTAAGGCCCTCGCTTCAGTCGGACCTGTAACTATGGGCCTCGGGACATTACCTGAGCTGGTAATGCCCCCGCCGCTCAGGTCATATTGCTTAATTCATTCTTAACAAGGGTTTAAGATATTTTGCCCCAAGAGACGAGTATTCTGTGAAAAAGAAGAGGAACTGCTCTAACAGTAGCATACAACACAGCGCTGTGACATTGTGGCGCATTCCAAGGGCCAGATTACAGAAACTGTGCACCTGTGCAAGTGCAAAATTTGCACGGTATTAGCACTAGGACAAAGTTTGCCCTATTTTCAAAAACACTGGGACACATTTAAAAACATTACCCTCGACAAGTGCAGTTTGGCATATTAGAAGCACCAGTGCTAAAGTTGCCCTACTGCTAAAAAAAATACACTTTTTATGCATTTTTGCATCAGGGCAAAGTTTGCCCTAGTACTAATACCATTCCATATTAGCACTAGAGCAAACTTTTCCCTGGTTAAAAAAATGTTGTGAAAATTCATCTTTTTAGCACTATGGCAATTTTGTCCCTGCTGCTTTTAATATGCCAAACTGCACTTGTCGAGGTGCAGTGGTTTTTTAATGTGTCCTAGTGTTTTAAAAAATTGGGCAAACTTTGCCATAGTGCTAGTACCGTGAAACTTAGCACTTGCACTGGTGCAAACTTTCTGCAATCTGGCCCCGGGTGTAAGCTAATGGAAGGTTACGCATTCGGAATCTCAAGTATAAAGACCGAGTCAGAGGGGCGTTACATAGATACACCTCAAGTCATGTATCTGTCTCACCGGATGAGTACGCCGGCCCTCCAGAAAAGCTGTTCCCTCTTAGCCAAGAGACGCATTTCTGTTAGAACAGCATCTTTGTGAATCGTGCCCTATGTGCGCAATGTTTGCACATTATTGGCTGATAGATGTCATTGGCAGGAATACATTTCTAGCTGGGAATTGCTCCCAATATTTCTTCAGCCCAACAGGAATGAATGTATATGTGTGGAAAGTGCACAGGACATATTTTGGAACATGTGGCTTCATTTGTAGCACCAGGAGAACTGCTGGGAGTCTCCCTCATTGCTCATCAGTCTTGTAAACCAACCATGAAACCTAAACTGTCCCTGACATGAATACAATTGTTTTTCTGGCATTTCAGTGCACAGTATAAAATGCTCCCAGAACTCAATGCTTAACTCAAAGCTCTGGCAAGAAAATATGTATCTTACGCTTTGATTTCCCACCTGGTCAGATGCATTGTGGGATGAATACATGATGTGAGAAAGGTAATGATGGAACATGTCCACATAAAGTCAATTTCACTGTGGGCACAATGGCAGCAGCTGTTACATGGGAAGTGATACTTGGCCTGCATGTCAACATTGCTGCATCTTCTGTATCAAGCCTACAGCACTATAACATCAGTAGGAAATAGCTACTCAATTAGGTGACATGGTTACCTTCGACGTGTTGCATATGCTGGAAAATGTGTGCTGTTAATGGTTTTTTTGGACGTCCACAGAGTGCCACTGGCTTCAAAGGAGAGCGAGGGCCACCTGGCGACTCAGGATTTCCAGGACAACGGGGGGAACGCGGCCCGTCCGGTCCTGCTGGCTTTGGCCCATCTGGTGTACCTGGCGACAAAGGCAATCAGGGTGTTCCAGGACTTTCTGGGGTACCTGGACCAACAGGTACGTTGGCGTTTTTTTCTGTGTGTGATTAATCAATATCACTGCAATAACTTTATTAAACGTGTGAATAGATTGACTTTAAGGTGGAAAGTCCACTTCCCCCCCCACTTCTATAGCCCTCTACATTGTCTACTTGTGTTATGGGATGCTCCAACCACTTATACCCAGTTTGTTTCATGTTTGTCACCCTTTTGGAACCCTTAGGGCCTCCAAAGATGGAGGCTACGCCCAAGGTGCCCCTTAACCTGTAACCTGACCCACAACCTTGCACTGGGTCCGATTGGTGTCTGTGCACTGTCAAATAGTGGCTACATGAGTGGTAACCATTTTGAATTACGGGAAACCTTTTCACCCTGGAGGTTCACAAAATGGGGTCTCTGGTGTTGTGAAATCCAGTAACCAGGTGGCTGTAATTTGTTAACCTTGTGTGTGGTGTGGTGGAGACTGGAAATGAGCACATAGGGTAATTCGCTGATCTGAGCCCAGGCCACGGGCTCTCACCAGTCTGCCTGGTCATGCCTGGTATGGTGGGGTGGTTGTCTTGGATGCCTCTGAAATCCACACCCCACCTGAGTTTGCCCAGGAGTAAGTCTGTGAATTTTAATGTGTGGTAGCCAGCATGAATTAAATGCAGTTTGTCACAGGGACCTAATTTCACCAAAATGCCAGGGGTAGCAGAAGTGATGTCACATGACCCTTGACCTCTGATGACATCACAGAAAAGTGATGTAATTTGAGCCCACCCCAAGTGACATCACGAGAAGTGATGCATAAAACCTTTCAACCCTTGATGAAACAGGCAGTGGCATCACATAGCATTGTTCCTCACGAAGAAAAATGTGGTTACGATATCATTCTAATATGATATACACGTCATCACCGTACGTAGCGTTAATATCAGTGTGTACAAGCCCATATTACCAAGATCTTTTAGTTGTGTGACCAGCAAATGGGATGGTACCATGTTCCCTTGCCAAACGGGCCTTAACAAATACTCATTGGCTACTTTTTTGTCAAACCCTATCCTCCACGTTATCATCCCACCTGACACTAAGCACCAGGAACGTTGTCAGCAGCTTGGCTTTGATCGCGAAGCATTTAGAGCGCGACAGAGCAAAGGAAGACAATGGAAGATTTGGACCTGCGTCAAGAATCCTGACCATGATGCTCTGCCTCTCCGATGACCAGAAGCAACTAAAGCTGATGCTCCTTTACCTTGATCCAGAAGGTCCAACTCTTTTCCTTTGGCCTGAAGGTGTTTTTGTGCCTTTCAAACTCCTAGGACTTGCCTGTGCTGCTTGAACAATGGAGCTAAGCACCACTTCCCTTTGGCTTCCTGGCATTACTGTTGCGTCTGCTGAGCCTCTTCTTTGATCCTTTGATTCTGTTGCAGGACCCAAGGTGCTGTGCACCCAGTGTGGAGAAGATTAAAAGTGACAGGTCCTGTTGCACTTTAACCAAACTGTGACTCGTGCCCCTTCGCTTAGCTAGGGTAATTGTTAGAGCAGAATTTTATTTTTGGGCTTCTGGCTCCCTAACCTTTTGGGTTCCTTAAACCTTTTGCTGGCTTCCATGTTTTGTCAACTTTACTTTTGTGGTTTAAAGGATTTCTACTGAAGTCCCCCTGGCACCGCAACACTTTTCTGATGTGCTGTGCCTACTAGTCCATAAGCCTACCAGTGCATTTGGTTAAGCCCTGCTCCTGTCCATTTTTTTGGCCATCCCTTTACATGAACCATGAGGCACAGTCAAAATGGCCATTTGATGTAGGCTCATTCTTGGTTGTAGTTTAAACCAATGTAGACAGATTTAAAGTCTTCAGAGTACCCAAAACAAGACCAACAGGTATATGTATATGGGGACCCTGCAAATAGTCGGATATGAAATGTACCTTGCAAAGTCACCCATGTGTTTCTAACATCACTTGAAATTCAATGTATTCGAGGAGTGAACACTAGGACAAAAAAGTGTTAAATGAATTGTCTTCCTATTAATTCTGTTTTATGTTGTCTAAATTTGCAAACGTGACCTGTTGGTCTTGTTTTAACTTATGAGTAATCACTAAATAAAATAAGTATATATTTTTTGTAACCACGGTTCTCCCCATCTTCTTACATTTGTTGATAAAGATGTGGCTATAAGCACATTAAAGTTATTACATAGTTCTGTCACCTCCAGTGCTTACATCTTGAAGTAGCTCGGTGGGACCCCTCCTTGTTCTCTCCTCCAGCAGAAAGGTGTTCCAAATGTCAGGGCAATGCTAAAAAATCTTAACCAGCTAAATAAGGTTGCGCGGAACATCTTATGCAACTGCGGCCTACCTAATCCAGGGACACTCGTGGCATCAGAGGTCAACATTGTGGCTTCCCATCGTTATTGGCTGTGAAAGCCACCACCGGAAGTGCCACTGCATGCTTCTTGGCCATCACATAACCTTTGACCCTGGTGCTGTCGTTGGAATTGACAACTCAGCAGACATTAAACCCAACATCATGTGTTGTACAAGTAAGAACAAAGCACCAACGCCTCATTAAAGCGGAAGCATTTTCTGACATATTGTACCGGGATTAGGTACCAACGACACAAATCTACTAGAAACGTGCACCCCAAGATTAATCTGATACAGAAGCTGACCAAGAGCCCTCCATAGGATAAATATTACACCTAAATTCAGACGCCATCTAATTTATAAACTACTGTGCCAAATAATGAGATGTTCAGGTAGACAGTGTGGGCCTATTCTCTAAAAAATGTGAGGGCAGACTTTGAGGGGCAAGTGCTGATCGCATTCGGCATTTTCAGCACCCCGCACGCAGATTGCTGATTCACGACAGGGGAGAGTGTGCACTGTGTGTAGCTGGCAAGTTTCTTCAAGCTGGGGCCAGGGTCGGACTGGGCAATGCCCGAACCAAACATGGAAAATGCTAGTGTGGGGCAGCTTATTTTGTTCAAAGTGGGCCATCTTTTTGGGCCAATATGGGCCAGTTTGATGAGTTACTTCACTATGCGGTTAGTAGTTTTGACCATTGTTGCTAAATAAATATTCTTTAAATTGCAAAATGTGCATTATTTTTTATCAAAAAACTCAGTGGTCCCCTTTTTCGTTGGTGCCCAAGACAAGTTATTTGCCCCAGTCCAACCCTGGCTGAGAATTGCTGGCAATGGTTTGTGGAAACCCCAGGCGCCATTACGCTGTACCTTGATCCTGGAGACAGGGCCCAGAGGTATGCCATATGCGCCGCAAGCACTGGGCCATTGGATCTGCCACTATATCGGGACTGGTCCTCATATGACGTAATGGTGCTAGTGGACTAATTAGACCCCCAATGGGAGGTTTCTCACAAGATCAAGGTTGACAGTGGAGTGACAGGCATATGGTGTCGGCTCTCTGTGACAATCTGCCTAGTGGTGCCCCCCAGACATTTCTCATAGGGGTGGCCTGATGAGGTCACTGGGGTGGCACACCAAAACAAACACATAACTGAAATTCGGGCCGGTGGGGGGACCAGCGTTTTTATAAGGGTGACCGTGGCCCCCCCTTGGCGACCCCTTGGTGCCATCTCTGACTCTGTCGCTGAGACGCAGCCACGCCCCATTTCTTCACTCTCAATCAATCCACCTATCTTCGTCATTGCTCCCGGGCCGCCCACACATATTTCACGTCCAAACAAGTTGTCCGGGTACGAAATTGTTGTTGGGTAGAAGCAGGAGGAAGGGAATGTTCTGGAACAATGGAGTCAATTATTTGCTCTTGTTTTACAAATTATAACGTGCCTCTGTTCAAACCTGGCCCAAAGTAGTATTTCACCGAGCTCCAGGGGCGCTGATTAGCACGCTTGTCAAGTAGCACATGGTCATGTGCAACTTCCAAGTTTCCTACTTGCAACCAGTGTTATGGTATAAGGCATTTATACTGCGCCCATCACCACCGTAGTGGTCTTCCGGCACCTAAACCTTGTCAGGAAATTAAGCGTATTGTGACCTTGCACAGGTGTTATCAGACCTATGACATGATGGTAGGGAAGGGTAGAGTTAGAATAAGCTCGGAGAGGTGCTGGGATAAATATAATTTGGGAAAGAAGGAAGCAGAAAAGAGCGAAAGAGGACTAAGACGCACACATTCAGATAGGTAAGACACAAGGAATTGACTGGTGGGATGTGGTTGTGTGGGTGCGTGTGTGATAGCTGAAGGTCGTTATCTGTAGTAACTGAATAGAAGATACTATGACTAGTTTGATTTATGGTGATGAAATCGGC